>NW_022985015.1:224807-364420 GCF_010015815.1 Dothidotthia symphoricarpi CBS 119687 | reverse complement strand
GTACGCTATCTAGTAAGTTTAAAGAGATAGCTAATAGCATTATTTCTATCTACTAGGTTAATACTAATATATTTAATATCTTTATTAACTAGATATATAAGAAGAAGCTGTTAGAATATATATAAGTGCCTTCCCTATCTATAAATTATATTTTAGTTAAATACTATACCTATATTATAGTAAATATACTCTTAGCTATTAAATAAAAAGATACTTTAATAGAAAATATCTTCTAAGTTATACGCTAAGCTCTACCCTATCTACTTATAGTAATTTACTCCTTTTAAAGCTTACCTATAGAAAATCCTCTACCTTAGTTACTTATAGATAGTTAGTATATTAATAATAGATTTAGCAGTATTACTAAAGAGTATTCTATACCTTAGTTACTTATAGATAGTTAGTATATTAATAATAGATTTAGTAGTATTACTAAAGAGTAACTTAGTTTTATATCTTAACTTTTATATAAGTTTTATATATAATAGATTTCTAAAGGTATTAAGCTATAAGATAAAAAGCTAAAAAGAAAGTAAAATATAAAAAGTAGGTATTAACTAAGATTTAATAGACTAAATATAAGGAAGAGAATCTTAGAAAAGTAAAATATAATAGTCTCTAGCCTTAATACACTAGTAGTCTCTAAGGATACAGTTAAGCTAGAGCTAGTAATTACTATTTCTAAAGTACTACTATAGCTAGGTTAATAAGAGCACGCTATAAGCTCCTCTGTTAAAATACTACTATAGCTAGGTTATTATTCTAGTAATAGCTCTATATTATAGATATCTAGTCCTAGTACGCTTAGTAGAAGTTAGTTTCTAGTATAACTAAATTATACGCTAATACAGTAGTAGAACCTACTACCTCTAGGTATAGCTCCTATATTAATACTATAAAGATTACTGCTAAGTCTACCTTAAAGACTACTATAGCTAGGTTGTTATTCTAGTAATAGTTCTATATTATAGATATCTAGTTCTAGTTAAACCTACTACTACTAGGAGTAACTAGCTCTCTAGGTTATTATTCTAGTAATAGTTCTATATTATAGATATTTAGTCCTAGTTAAACCTACTACCTCTAGGAGTAACTAGCTTTCTAAGTTATTATTCTAGTAATAGCTCTATATTACAGATATCTAGTCCTAGTTAAATCTATTACCCCTAGGTATAGCTCTTATATTAGTGCTATAAAGATTACTGCTAAGTCTACTATAAAAACTACTATATTCTATAGTATAATATCCTCTAACTAGATCTTCTATCTTAGTGTAATTAAGACTACTAGAATACCTATACTTAGTAGAAGTTAGCTTTCTAGTAATAAGGCTCTAGTAAAACTATTTCTATAGTAGGAATAACTTTAGGCCTACTATCTATTTAGATTATTAAGAGTACAGGAAATTAGACCTTTAGAAAGCTACTTATAAGAAAAGTAATACTAAATAGTATATTTAAACTATCTTATTTATAGAACCCTTAGGATGTAAATAGCTATAGATTAATAAGGTTAAGTAGTTAAATATAATTAGTACTGTAGCTATAGATTAATAAGGTTAGGTAGTTAAATATAATTAGTACTAAAGGTATATATACTAAATATTATATAGATGTAAGATACTAATTATATTTAACTACCTAACCTTATTAATCTAGTTTTATAAGATCTAACTTTTACTACTGTTAAGGTAGTTCTATAACTTAGTAGGTATAAGATCTAACTCTTACTACTATTAAGGTAGTTCTATAACTTAGTAGGTATAAGGTCTAACTCTTACTACTATTAAGGTAGTCTTATAACTTAGTAGGTATAAGGTCTAACTCTTACTACTATTAAGGTAGTCCTATAACTTAGTAGGTATAAGGTTCTATATACTATAATTATAATATATTAGCTTAAGTATAGAGTTAACGCATATTCTTATATATTAATTATTAAATATAATAATATTAGTAGCTATTAGGTTTCTAGTCCTCTTATATTCCTTAATAACTAAGTATTTATAGTAAAGATACTAATTAAAGGCTTACTTCTAATTAATAAGTATTATTTATATATTAGATTCTAATATTATTACTTTAAAGTGTTATACTATCCTAGCTTTATATTTTATCTAGATTAACTTAACCTCCTCTTACTTATCTTAAAAGACTAGACTATTAAGGTTAAAAAGGGGGTTAAAGTATAATATATTATTTCTCCTTAATTAAACTAGCTAGTAGGCTGTATTAATTACAGCTTACTTTAAAGATAGTTTAATAATAGAACTTAAGCCCTCTATAGTAAACTTTACAGCTACTAATTTATTAAGTACTAAAAAAGAGCTAGAGTATAATATATTATTTCTTCTTAGTTAACCTAGCTAGTAGGCTGTATTAATTACAGCTTACTTTAAAAGTAAGTTAGTAATAGAATTCTACTCTAATAGTAAAGTAGATATCTATATTAACTTTATACTAGTTCTTAACTTTAAACTTATTAGAATACTATTTAAGAAAGTTAATAGTAACTTATAGGTTATAGTACTACTTAGCCTACTTATTATTCTTATAATTAAAGGGCTAGTTATTCTTATAATTAAAGGGCTAGTTATTCTTATAATTAAAGGGCTAGTTACTCTCTAAAACGCTTATAGTTATATATAGTATTTCTATAAACTTCTAATCTTTACCTAAGGTATTAGAGATATACTTAGAAGAGAAAGTACTAAACCTTATATCTAAGGTTAAATATATAAAATATATACTTAGATAGTAATTCTAGAGAGGTTATAATAACTTATATATTATTAAAGCGCGTTTAGTAAATATAGAGGAGATACAGCCTATATTACTTATCTATATTACGTAGGTTTAGAATATACGTAGTAGGTTTATAAAGGAGCTTATTTCCTACTATATTATACTATAATACAGTAGTAGTATATAGGGCGTAGCTTACCTTATTAATATCTTATTATAAGGTATTTACTAAGTAACTATATATTCTATAGCCTATCCTGCTTAGAAAGAGTGTATTTATTAATAATAAAATAAGACGTACGTATTACGTTCCTAACTTAATAATAAATATAGGCTACGCTAATAAGATTTATAATCTTATTAATAGTTATCTATTATATAGTATTATCCTCTTTATCTATCTTATAGGGATATAGTAGCTAGCTATTAACTAACTCTAGTAGCTGTACCTTTTAGTATCTAACTATACCTACCTACTTAGAACTATTATATAGGTCTTTAAATAACGTAATAACTATACTAAATAATAACTATATTAATTACTTATAGATATTTAGTAACAGGTCTATATAGTATATAATAAATACTATACTGTATAAGTTATTACCTTAGCTGTAAGAGGAGATTATACTAAGTTTTAATCTATTTAGAAGAATATAATTCTAAAACATTACTATATCTTATAGTAAGGTTCTAGTATACTAAGTAGCGTTAACGTCTTTTATCTTATCTAGCTTCTATTACTATTAAGGATTTATAAGTATACTTATCCTATCTATAAGGTTATATATATTATCTTAGGAATTATTATTATCTTAATATACTATATTATTATTTCTAATAAGGTCTATATACTTATCTTTACTCTACCTTATATAAATACGTTATTTCTAAATAAGTATATTAATTTCTATACTCCTATACTTATAACTAGTAGACGTAGCAAACCTCTTTACTATATAGAGAAATTACTTAAGTAACTATTAGGCGTAGTAAGATAAAGGACTAAAATCTTATATATTCTGCCTAAGGTAAAGTAGGTAATAATACTAGATAGTATATAATAGTAGTAGGTCTAAATCTTCTTAATAATATAGATCCTTATACTTATATATAAACGCCTATACCTATTTTTTAACTTTATTAATATTATATTTTATAAATTTATGTTAGCTAGTGTATTAAAGAAGTTAGTAGTATTATAGAAAGTTATTAGAGTATATCTTTAGTAGAAACTATTACATTGTAGGTATACTATATAATAAGAAAAATATCTACTATTTATATATAGTCTAGTTAGTATAGCTGCTAGTTATATATAAGGAAGTACTAATATAGGCTAAGATAAAAGTATAAGAAGAGGTTATACTCTAGTCTATTAGATCCTAGTTATACTATAGGATAACCTATAAATACTTCTTTACTTTATAACCCTTACTCTAGTATTTCTTTCCTTTCTATAAATAAAATATTAATTTTAGAATATTATAGTTTATAAAGTATATAGTATTAATAAGAAAGCTCCTTAAGAAGTATATAGTAGGTAGGTTAAGGAGTATAGATTAGTAGTTAACTCCTCTATCTCTCTTTAAGTTATTAAACTCCTTATTTCTTATTACGCCTTAATAACGCTTAATCTTATTAATATAAGCCTTAAGGTTATAGTTAACTTCTACTTCTAGATTTAGGCTATTTAAGAAGAAATAGTTACCTCCTCTTTTCTATATTCTAGA
Source organism: Dothidotthia symphoricarpi CBS 119687 (assembly GCF_010015815.1). Taxonomy (NCBI): domain Eukaryota; kingdom Fungi; phylum Ascomycota; class Dothideomycetes; order Pleosporales; family Dothidotthiaceae; genus Dothidotthia; species Dothidotthia symphoricarpi. The sequence goes on along the minus strand of NW_022985015.1, from coordinate 359,943 downwards.
GAATATATATATCTAGTAACTCTATTTTAACTTCTTTAGACTCTTTATACCTATTACGTCTATAATAGCAAGACTATTTCTAGTAACTAATATAATATAAGCTTTTAGCTAGAAATCTTATTTAATAGCTCTATTATATACTGCTACTCTATAATATAACTTATATAGCTTAGTTATAAGAGGAGTAAGCTATATATTAGTATATATCTTATTAAACCTGCCTAGTATAATATAGGTAGTAAGAGCGTTAGAGGCGTTATCTCTTATCTTAAGGTATAGATTTAATATATAAAGTATAACTAGTATAATACTTTAGCATTTCCTTAGGTACTTAACAGTACTAATTACGTCTAAGGTAAGCTATAGCGCAAGGTTATATATATCTTAGAAATATCTATTACTACAGTATTTATAGAACTAACTCCTATTAAATATATTATTTCTTAATCTATAATTAGGTATAGATAGATTAAAAGTAGCTCTATATAATAAGAGCTACTATAACCTTAATATATAACTATACTAAAGATAAAGGTATAGTAGAAAAGAAATATATTAGAATATATATCTTAGCTAACTATAATTATTATACTATATCTTACTATATAAGAGGTAAGTAGATACTACTAGAAACCTACTAATAAATACTATATACCTATCTATATAGTAGTTAATATATTAAGGTTTAATTATATCCTTAATAGCATTATCTAATACTCTATGTCTAATCTAGATAGAGTCTTCTATATTAATATTATAGTATTTCTAGATTACTTTACGTATCTTCTTTATTTTCTATTTTAGAGTGCTAATAAAGGTATTAAAGATCTTAAGCGCTTATCTATAAATACTATTAGTAGAAAAGTAGTCTTCTTTATAACCTATATAGTCTATAGCCTCTATTGCCTTATATACCTAGTCTACTATTTCTAGTCTGTTGTTATTATCTACTCTCTATAGGGTGTTGTTATAAAGTAGAATAATATACTTAAGTAACTTTATATTAGTATTAGTTAAGCTATTATTATTATTTAGGCTGTTAAAATCTAGTATATTTAGTTAGAGTTAGTTTTAAGAGTTAACTTTAAGCATATCTACTTTTTCTAATATAAATAGAAACCCTTTATTAAAGTACTCTTTTCTATATTAATAGTACTATTAATAATTAATAGTATAGTAAGTGCCTTAGTATAGTAGTAGTTAGTACTTATACTAAACCTTTATAGTATTATTAATATAGTCTAGTTACTATTAACCTATAAGTTATAAGCTGCTGTAAAGTATATTAAATACAGTAGTATCTATTTCTGTAGGTATACTAGGCAGTTACAGAACATATATTAGAGTATTAAGAAGAATAGAATACCCTCTATTAAGTAGTAGCAAATATTTTATTAATTATCTTATTATAGTTACTAACTAGACTATTAGAGTTATTATATAAGCCTAACTAAAAGAAGATTATATCTTAGTTAGCTTAAATTACATAGGAGACTAGTAATATACCTACTTATTATTATTTCTAGTATTAATACAGTACGTCTAAATAATATAAGTTAGTATAAGTTTTATATACTATATATATTAAGACCCTTAGAAGTATAGATTCTCTACTAAGCTACTCTTATAATTTTACTATTTTCTTCTAACCTATTATACTTATCTATAAGATACTATACAGAGAGACGCTAAATATACTATCTACTAAACCTATATAACCTAATATAATATTAGCTACTAATACAGGAGCCTATAACGTACTATATATACCTTCTACTACTCTATTTAAGTCTAGTAAGTCTATATTTAATAATATTATATATAAGTATAACTAAACTAGAGATAACTACTCTAATAATAGACTTATATTTAAGTAATCTATTAAGCTGTCTACTGTACTAGCCTATACCTTCTACTACGTTAACTTAGACTATACTAATATCTCTATATAACTTATAAAGGAGATAAAGGTTATAAATTACTTACTAAAGAAAGATATTATAGTATATAAGTAGAGTATTTCTAGTTACACTATAGACTGTAATAAGTATAGGTAAGTTAAATACAGCACTATAATCTACGCCCTTATACTCTTTTATCTAGGTAGAATTTATACTACCTAATATATAAACTATAATATAAATAATTATATTAGTTAGTTAGTTTAACTAAATACTAGTACTACGTAGATTAAAGCAGTATAAGAAAAAGATACTAGTTTATATCTAGAATAGCTTATAAGAAATAATACTTATAGTATTAAGTATATCTATACCCCTACCTTAGTAGATAGTGTTATATATAACTAGTACTTTCTTATATTATTTACTTAGTAAGACTATCTTAACTTAGATACTAAGATATATAATATAGGTATATATAAGTATTTATAGTATAGTTTATCTACCTTAAGAGGTTTATACTTTATATAAAAGACTTAAATTATATAAAAGATTAAGATAGTACTAAATAGAAATATAAAGAGCTATATTTTATAAATAGTAGAAGTTTTATATAATAAGCTTCCTAGAGTTACTATTAACTAGAGGATAATTCTGTAATTTAATTAGCTAGGATAATAATAATACTATATATTTATAGTAGGCTAGTATTACCTATTCTATATATTTATTTCTTAGTTACTGTTTTTGTAAATTTTACTATTTATTCTATATATAAATTTTAGCCTGCGTTACGCTACTATAACTTAGTTAAAATATTATAAAAAGCTTAAAGTTTCTAGAAGGCTATAGTTACACTAAAACGCTAATTACTAATTAGTTACTTTTAATTTTACTACTTATAGTAAAAGCTATAAACTTTTATAAAATACTAAGACCTAGCTACTAGAGTTTATACTTAACACTGTAAGCTATTAACCTCTATTACTATAATACCTTATACCTATATACTTAACTACTAGCGCTTATTAACTATAATACCTATACCTAAGGTAGTAAATATTTATAAGTTACTAAAGGCTAGCGCATTATAGAGTAAGCTAAGTAGGTAGGTAGAGTAGAAAGAGGTACTAGTAATAGTAGAGGTATAGTAATAGACTACTAGAAAGTACTCTCTATTACTAATACTTAATTATACTAATACTTAAGTAGGTCTAGTAAAACTCTTTATTCTAATAACTATTAGGCTGCTAATACTAGGAAGTACACCTTATTATCTATAGATAGTTAATTATCCTAATATATACGTAGGTCTAGTGTATACTCTTTAAGGCTTAGTAATAAGGCTGTTAATATTAGAAAGTACTTACTTATCTTAATAATTAATTACGCTAACACTTAAGTAGTTCTAAATAAACTATAACTTCTAAAGAATAAACTAAGTTACTAAAGCCCTAGAGTATAAACTAGGTTATTAAAGCTCTAGAATATAACTAGGTTATTAAAGCTACCTCTTCTTTCTATCTCTACTATATAAGACTTAACTAATATAAAGCAGGTAGTACCTATATACTTAGTATAACTCTAAAGCATACTAGGTATTAAAGCCTAGAGATACCTAGTTAATATCTAGAGTACACTAGGTACTAAAGCCCTAGAGATACCTAGTAAACCCCTAGAGTATACTAGGTATTAAAGCCTAAAGCTACCTAGTTAAATATTAGAGTTAACTATTTAAATTATCTTCTATAAGCTTACTAGATATCTAATATACTACTAATATAGTTTAACTCTATCCTTTATTATAGCTAAGTAGTTTAATAAGCTTTATATTAATTTACTTTAAACTATCTTACGCTTTAGTATAATTATAGTCCTATACTAGTAGTCTTTCTTTCTATATAGTAGTTAGCTATATTAACTCTAGCTAAAGACGTATCTATATAGGAGTAAGTTACTCTTTAGTATTTAATTATAAGGAGGTTAAGGTTACCTAGTAGTATAGTGCCTATAATAGATACTTATACTAAGAACTTTTTATACCTTTATAGTTATAGCTCTATACTAGATCTCTTCTATACCTATATTACTTAAGCTCTAGCTTATCTAGTACTTATGCTAGATATAATAGCCTTATTAATAACTTTATAAGCTGTTTACTTTAGTAGGCAGTAATACTTATAACCTAGTAGTATACTTAAGTTAAATGTATTACTTAAACTATACTCTATATACTGTATAGTAGAGGTATAACAAGGTCTTAAGTTAAAACCTGCTTAATATTTTAGAAACTATAATAATTATTACTAATTATATAGCTAGTAAGGTACTAAGGTATATATTTCTTAAGCTAATACTACTATGTGTAATCTTTATTAGCAGAGTTTAGGCCTTTATTAATAAGAGTACTTAATAATAGAGGTTCTATTTATTAGATATCTAGGTAAGGACTTTATTATTACTTACTGTATATTAGCACTGCTTAATAGTTTATTTAATTAAAGAGCCTACTAATTAATATAACCTTAGTAGTGCAGTACAGTAGGTATATTATTAGACTTAACCTTTAGTTCTTTTCTTATAAAAAGCCTACCTATAGGTAGAGTACACTATAGCGTACTTATATTCCTTAATAGTTATATTCCTTAAAGATAGGTCTCTAGATATATTTACTCTACTACGTGTACTATAGTATATATAAATATAAAGCAGTATATTATTAGTTAATAGATTTAATAAAGCTAGGCTAGTGTACCTATTACAGTATTTATATATATATCTATAAAGTTTTAGAGTCTCTTTACAGAGATCTTATAATCTAGAACACTATATTATAACTACCTTTAGCATAATTATTAGTTATTAGTAATAGAGTAAGTAATATTAGGGCCTTACTTCTGTAAGGGTATAATGTAGTAGTTTAAGCTTACTTAAAGAAAAAGAACCTAATAGAGTAACTTACTATACTTATTTATTAGTTTTATATAGTCTTATATTTTAGATTACTAATAATATAGGATCTCTTTAGGTATCCTTATTTAGTAAGATAAATTACCTAATATCTTAGAAGGTATATAGAGAACTTTAGTAGCCTATATATTAGCTTAATAGGAAGTATACTAAGTATTTAAAATAGTTAGTTCTAAGGGCAGTTAGCCTTTAGGCTAGTATACTTTTAAAAACAGTTAGTTCTAAGAGTAGTTAGCCTTTAGGCTAGTATACTATAATTTTGTTTTAATTACTAGGGTTTACTCTCTTAAAGATAGCTTTCTTTATATAAAACTTAAGTATAGGCTTTAAGTATACTTACTTAGGAATTATAGAGCCTATATATATAATATAAGAAAGGACTAGACTACTACTACCTATTAGGAGTAGAGTTTTATATCTAACTGCTAAAGTCTATTATACTAAAAGAAAGAGGTAATACTACCTTAATAATAAAGACTTTCTATATAATACTCTATACTTATAGCAAGATTAATCTTTAAAGTACTAAGTTTACTTAGTCTAGAATTTAATAATAACTATAGTCTATTCTATTAGCTATTAAGATTTATTAATAGCCTTAGAGGTAGAGTTTATTAAACTTATTACTTTATAGGCAGTAAATTAAGGGACTTTTTTATAGTTATAGCTGTAGGATACCTATAGTATTAGAGAGTATACGTATTATAAAGCCTCTTATAATAAAGAAGGTTATATAGTAACTCTAGTACTCTATACTACTTTATAGGTACTTTAGAGACGTAATAGGTATATTTTTTAGGTATAATTAGCAGCGTATAGAGTAAAATAGGTAATCTTAAGAGTAAGTTTAGAGATATATTAGATAATCTGTAGAGATATATTTAGGTATGTTACTAACGCGTTATAATATACCTAGAAGGCTTAACTAATAGAGGTGTATTTAGGGGTATAGTAAGTATATTAAGTAAGTAGAGAGTATTAGTAGAAGTATAGTAAATATTATAAGTAAGATAAATTAACTTAGCGTTATATACCTATACTACTAGGCTTTAGGTTATATTTTTTAAGTTTATAAAAGTAATACAGTATGTATAGTTATAAGCTAGCTATATTAAGTAAAGATTATAACTATTTTATCTTATATAGGCCTTACTTTTTAAGCTGTAGTACTATAAAATATACCTATAACAAAGTACTAAACGCGTATAGGTATATAAAATAACTTAATAATAGTAGTTATTCTTATACTAATATTGTACTAGAACGTATAAGAGTACTTACTTATAAGATACTAAAATATAACTCTAAACTTATATAAGAACTAGGACTAATTTTTAAAATAATAAATAATATACTTATCTATAAACACTAGTACTGTATATACTATATATATTACTATGCCCTTCTCTTAGTATTATTAGCTAGACGCTACCTAACTCTAAGTTTAACCTATTAGACACTAAGTGTTTACTCTGTATATTATTAAACTATAGTAATTTCTATTATAGGTCTCTCTTAAGGCGTTAAATACTAGATTAAAAGGCTAAAATTTAAGCTACTATATATTTATTTTTGCTAAAAGTAGCCTCTAGCTCTACTCTCTTATATTTAACTTTAGACTATAGGTAGTTAATCTTCTCCTTAGTAGCCTCTATAAGAGTAAATAGTTAATCTTTATTATTAGAAGATAAATCTTTATCTATAGTATAGATATATAGAGTATTACTATTCTAAAGGCTAAGCTAATTTAAATTAGAACTTAAAAAAAAGTAGATAGGTTTATATACTTACTATAATTAGCTAATTAGTAGAATAGATAAGCCTACTATAAAAGTACTAGATAAGTCTTATAAAATTATACTGCTAACGTATATAGAATATATTTATAGTCTATAGAAGTTTTAACTACTTTAAAAGGTTAAAAATACTAGTACTCTTACCCTATATTACCTAAATATAGATAGTAGTAGAGCCTAGTATAGAGAATAATAAAACGTGTTAACTATATAATAACTAGGTATAGTTACTAAACGCTAGTAAACGTTACTTTAAGAAATAATAAGGATAATAATAAGAGCGCTCCTACTAAGATAATTATACTATAGACTAGTAATATTATAAGAGAGTAGTAAGAATAAGAGTAGTAAATAAGATTTAACTATAGGTAGGATACTACCTTAAGGTATAACTAAATAAAAATAAACTAGATTATAAGGTATTAAAGGGCGTTTATATACTAGGCCTATATAGTAATAGTTAACCTTCTACTAAATAAGGAGAAGATAATATTAACCCTATAGATCTACTACTAGGTTGTTCTACGTAATTATACTAATTAGAAGTAGGTATAATATCTAGCTTCTGTACTTATCTAATACTAACGTAATTATATATAATAATATATAAGAAGTAGGATTAAGGAGATTTAGAGGCTTATAGTAATATAGATATATAGAGTTTCTTATATACTTAGACTAAATAGAGAGCCTTTACGTTAAAAAGCTTTAAGTATTTATAACTTAAGTATCTATATTATTATTATAACGTTTTTGCCTAGCTTAATATCTAAATACTATAATAATAGCAGAATATTCTAATAAAGAGTATAATTAATCTAAAACTATAAATTCTAGACTCTTACTAAACAAAATTATACTTTTAATATATAGTAAGAAATATAGGTAATACGTAATCTTAGAACTATATAGAAAGTATACTTAACCTAAATTAAGTAACTTTAAACTTCTAGCAGCTTATATTACTATATATATAGAACTTCTTATTCTAGAGTATAACTATCTTAAATTTATTACAGCTTAAAGAGAAAAGAATTAGAAGTAGTAAGTTTATTTAGTATATAACTTATAATAGCGTATAGAGAATACTTATAAATTTAATAACCTTATAGTAAAGTAGTTTATAATAATGTAAAATACTATATTATAGTACTAGCTGTTTACGTCTAAGTATTTTAATAGCAGGTAGCTAATTAAATAGGTATTATAGATAATATAGATAAACTATAAGAAAGCTGCTACTTAAGTAGAAAGAAGTAGGTTTACTAGAACTTATATAAGATTTATTATACTAATATAGAAGACTAGTAGAAGAGAAAGAAGACTAAATTATATATAGGTTACCTAACCTATATAAAGAAGTCCTAGGTCCTCTAATTAATTATTAACTAAGGGCGTCTAGGGCTAGTAAATTGTTATATTATATTAGTCTATATAAGAGGTTACTCTATATCTAATATTTTACTAAAGTTTACTAGGAGAGGTATAAAGAATATATTAAGGCAGAGATATAAGATAGAATAGCTATAGTTAAAAAGTAGAGTAACCTACTAAACTTAAGTTAACTAATAGCGCTACTTATATATAAGTAAACTAAGAAAGTATACTTTCTAATATTAAGCTCTACTTCTAGATATATAGAGCTATCTCTAACCTCTTTAGTATATAAGAATAAGCCTAGAGCTAAACCTTATAATAGGTTTAAGGACTTAGTGCTTCTATATAGTATAACCTTATACTCTAATAAAGGTATATATTCTAGTAGTTATAGCTTATATAATCTAAATAGGTAGCTAATATAGAAATACTTATCTTAATTAAAGAGGCAGTAGTTAAATACTATTACTAGTTATCTCCTAGTAGAGCAGAGAGTTTCTTATAGAACTACTATATCTACTACCTAGTCTAGTATAGATAAGCTAAATAATATTAAATCTTTACTTATATACCTTTCTAGTACAGAATTATAAGAGTTATAAGATTATTAATATTTAGCCTAGAATAGCTAGCCTAGCAGAGACGCTAGATTACTATAGGCACTTAAAGATAACTACCCTATAAATAAAGTAGATACCTAACTAGGTTCTTAACTACTATATAGAGTACTTAACTACGTATTAGTAAACGCTAGTAAGTATATTAGTAATATATATAAAGCTTAGTAGATCTCTAATATAAAAGACGTCTTTCTATAAGATATATAGCTAAAGGTTAGAACCTTATAGAATATATTAGTATTAGAGATATTCTACTTCTTAGTAATAGATTTCCTAATAACTATATAATATATAGTAATCTTAGAGAAATTTAAATTATTAGTCTAGGAAAGGTAATTATAACTAAATATAAAGTTATAATAGACCTTACGTAATATATATAATATATACAGCTAAGCTAATAGTTAGTTTAATATATATAAAGACTCTAGTAGTAATAATATAAAAGAAATTCCTAAGCTATCTAATATTAAATCTAGTAGTAGAAAACGTATAATATTATTAAAAGCTATATTATCTTAAAATAATTACCTTATACCTACTAACCTAGGTAATATAAGAAAGAATACTATAAGTAATAAGAATAACTAAGATAATAGTAACGCGTTTAAGACTAGTATAAATAATTTAGATATATATAATAAATAAACTAGGTCTTTATAGGCTTAATATAGTGTCTTAGAGGATAGAGCTTTAGCTTAATAGCTAATAGATAGAATATATATCTAAGATTTTCTCTATATTTACTTAGAGTATACGTAAGTAACTAGTTAATATTATTATAGATCTTTTAGTTTAGCTAAAGGCTTTCTTAATTAAGTACTTTAACTTAAAGTATAGAAAAGCACTTTAGAGGACTTTATTAATTACTTCTATACTAGTATATAGATTTCCTTATATAGGTAAAGGCTTATTTAATTAAGAATTTTAATAAAAAGTATAGAAAAGTGCTTTAGAGATCCTTACCTATTACTCTAGTAGTAACTATACTAGTAGTCTAGTCTAATATTATAAAAGACTATATACTCTAGGCTATTAAAAAAGCTAGCTTTAACTTATTAGAATTTCTTTAACTTAAGAATATTATTATTATAATAGAACTAAAGTTTACTATATTATATACTTTAAGACTTTACGTAGTATAGTATAAGATACCTAGTTTATAATTAATAACAGATTTATTATTTATAATATAGGTAGTAAAATAGTAGATCTTATTTTATATAAAGTTATAAGACTTTAGCTTACTACTATTAAGAAGGCTATAGTAGAAAGTAGTAATAAGTATAGTAGTAGTTTTATTAATTATATATTTTTTACAGCTACTAAAACGTTAGCTAGGTACTATAGACTTTATAAGATTTACTAGCGTATATACTAAAGATATTTCCTATATATTACTATTTAAGAAGGTAGCTAGAATACTATAGAACTTTACTTTAAAGGTTAAGAGTAGCTTTTTAGAGAAAGGTATACTATATAGCCTTATATAATACTATATATAAATCTATACTATGCTTAGTAGAATACAGCACTAGCTCTATAACTATAGCTACTATAGTAGTAATTATAGTAACTGTTATAGGTAAACTAGGTAGTATAGACTTAATAGTTTTAGGTTATTAGAGTAATAAGCTAGTAACTATAGTAGTAGGTATATATATAGCTATAAGTATAAGTAGTACTACTACTACGTCTACTATAGCTATAGTAATAGCCTTAAGTCTAGTATACTTATTTATATCTATACTAATATAACACAGTACTAGTAGCTAACGTATATTAATACTACTTAAAACTAAGATATTATAAATATATCTAATTACTTAGAATAATATACTTTACTTATATAGAGTATTATTTATAAAGTTTTATAATAAAGAAGCCTATAATAGTAATAAGTTAAGTAGCGTAGAAGTTTAATTTTTTACTATATACTTTTCTATTAATAGTAAGTAATCTATATTATCTATAATAGAGCTATAGGTATAATTATTTCTATTTAGATCTAGTATCTTTTAAGTAGTTTAACTGCTTTATAGCTTACTCTTTCCTAAACTTCCTATTAGGCTTAAACTTAGTAACTAGTATTATAAGGTTAATATAGTAGTTTACTAGATACTTTATATAAAATAATTATATATAACTATACTAACTCCTACTATAGTTAGTGTATAGAGTCCCTGCCTCTCCTAGGAATTACGTAGAATATTACTATTATTAGTACTTAGTATCTAAGATTATAGTATAAGGCTAATAAAGTAGATCTTATTTAATATAAAGTATTAATTATTAAATTATTTCTAGGCGTATTATTTACTATTATAAACCTTTAGGTATCTATAAATAGTTAAGTTTATTAGTATCTCTTATATTAAAGTAGAAGCTATAATAATAGGTATAACTTATATAATAGCCTAAGTAAACGCTGCTTACTAACTACTATTATATAGAGTTTTTCTTCTTATAATCTTAATAAATACTATTTAAATAGGCAGGTTTAAGTAGCTAATATCTCTAGAATTATAGGTATTCTTACTATAACTAAATATTACTATAGCTTAGCCTATATATATATAACCTTACTTTTATATACCTTTACCTACTTTAACTTATCTATAGTTATTTATTAACTTTAACCTTTTAATCTCTTTAACTTAGAAATAGTTATTCTTAATTATATCCTTTATTATCTATAGTCTCTATATTCTGTCTAAATAGTAATTAATTAGTTACTACCTACCTCTATGTCTATGCTAGTCCTAATTACCTCTCTACTTATAGTAATAGGTATAAAGACCTCTACTACTACTTTTTATATAATAGTATCTACTATATATTTTACTTACTTTACCTTATAAGCTAACCTTAATCTAACCTCTTACTTTTAGTATTAATAACGCTAATTATAGTTTATAGAATAACTATATTAATAGCTACTAATAAGTCCTCCCTAACTATATATTTATATATAATAATAATAGAGTAGGTCTTTTTATAGCTTTAAATAAAGTAAGCTTAGATATAGTTATACTACTAATACCTAGTACTTTTAGAACTATAGCCTACTTCTAATAGTAACTTTAGGCTGTTCTAGTTAGAACTTACTTTTTCCTATCTAATATATACTACTATAATATCTCTACTTTAGGTATTCTATATAGTCTAAACAGTATCTTAGCTATAAATAATTAATATTATATTATTATAGATCTTTAGACTAGCGCTAAGCGTAGCTATATAGTCTTTATAATATTTCTTCTATATTATACTAGTATAGTAGGTTACTTAAGTAATAATACTGCTACTTAGTACTTACTTAACTATAGTAGAAACTTAATTATTATACTTTTTACTACTAAGTATAACTCTAATAGTATTATTTTCTAACCTAGCGTGTTTAGGTTAAGTAAGAGCTTCTTTATTATTAACTAGTATAAAGTTATATTTTAAGCTACCTATAAATAGTTTACTTATAGTAATATAGCCTTAATATAGTATTTAATCTATTAGGCACTGTACTAGAATATATAATTTAGTTAAGGCTTAGAAGAAGGAGGTAGTAATTATATAATAATTATAAATAAAAGTCTATTTTTGCTTATTCTACTTTCTTCCTCTTATAAAGATTTCTTATATAGTAGTAATTTAAAAGTAATAAAGTATATAAATCTTTTAATATTAGTATAAATTACCTAGAATATTAGGTAAATTTAGCTAGATACAGTGTAAAAGTGTAAATTTACCCTTATACGCGGTGTAATTTTACCTAACCTAGTGTATTTTACACCGACGCGGTACCTCAGTGTTTGTATGGGTCCTGAGGTATAGAGTTAGTATATGCAGTAATCAAGCTGCAAGAAACGTACCTTAGGCAGAGACTACACTGCATGTGTTGGTAGCTATAGACATTCCACTTCCGAGTGTGGTAGCATACCCCAACCTCACGACGGTCAACCCTGTCCCAGCTGGTTGGACCCCTCCAGAATGGATCAATCACCCGCGTTGGAAGCGAAGTGCGCACGTTACTGAAGATTCGAAGCAGGGCATCCTTCATCTGCATTATCGTGGGGGTTACAGTATCAAGTCGCTGGAACTCCTTCAAGACAGCTACACGGAACTCTTCACTAGATAGGACGTGGATCAAGTCATGATCGATGAAGACGTTCGACTCGCTGCGGAGTATTCTCCGCCAAATACAAGGCAGATGAAATAGAAGCCTACCCCCAGATCGTAGGGTGAAGCCCGGCTCTTGGTCCACAGGAGGTGAGGGTACATGTGAAGTCGACACAGCGGTACTCGTAGATGTAGCAGTTTGTGTCTTCCGGATGTGTGGCGGGGTATACGCGCGCAGAGGTATACCGGCTGCCTCGTGTGGATGCGAGGTAATGGTATCCATCGACTGTGTCTTCCGAGTATGTGGGGGAATATACGTTCGCAGAGGTATACCGGTTACAGTCTTAGTGACACTAGAAGTAGAAGGTGCCGCTGTAGGCGTAGGGGACTGGATTTGGTTATCCATAGACACCGGAGTCTTTGGGAGCCTTGCTATGGAGACGGTAGCAAAGCGTGGTTGCGTTCCTGCTTTGACGTTGTCGAACAAGTCCTGTAGGTCGTTCACGCCATTGAGTACAAAGACGGCAGGTGCTTCATCCCACCAACGGCCGGGTTCTGTAACACTGCTGTTAGAGAAGTAAACGATTTGCCTGCCACGAGGTAACACTTACCCTTGCTGCATACTATTCGGTTCAACTTTGCCACCAGAGCGTGAATAGTTCCATCATCGCCGCTCTCGAGGACGACCATCGTGGTGCGATCAGATGGTCGACGATCGGTTTCAGGGACAGCCAGCATGTACACAAGACGGTAGAACGTGAGAGCTGCTGGCGATAGAGTTACATCTACAGACTCAATATGCTCGAGAGGCATTCGCGGCGGTAGAAAACCTGAAAGTAAGTGTGGTCAGTTTCACTCTGGTCAAGTCAGGACAAAATCGAGAAGCAAGCTTACAGGTCGCCAGCATAGTTGTAGCGCAGTCCACGGAAAAGACACCGGTCACGCCCTCGACGTTACTGTATACGTCGTCGCTCTCTTCGCCGCCCCACAGAATATGGTGGCGGTGCGTGAACATAAGTAGGTTCCATGAGCCTACATACAGGCCGACGGTCTTGTCTGAATGACCTGCATCGCAAATACCCAACATAAGCTCGAAGAGGTGGCCTTCTTCGAGCACGCCTGTAGACATGTTGGTGTTGTTGTGTGTGTGCTGAGTTGGGTGGGTTGAGGGAGAGAAAGAATGACGGGAGCTCAACATAAGACACTGAGACTAGCGACTTGAACTGTCACCTGACACAACTAGACAGCCGCGCAAATCTTAGCGTATTGGAGGTGAAGGTCAAGGACGGTAGAATTGAGCTGGCTGAGCCGCAGCCCAAAGTTTAGGACACATAATCAAACCTGGCCAATTGGACGTGCGGTGCGGCATCGTGGGAATATTCTGACAGCCTCTTTGAGGGCTTTGAGGGCTGCGGAGGAGCGCATGCTGCTGGCATCCGTTGTGTTGTAGCCTCCACAGTCCATGTTGACAGAGCGTCACTGGTGTGGTCTAGGGTGTGTATGACAACGCGGTTTCCTCATCGCCGTAGCTGACTGTCATGGTTCGGCGAGCAAGACAGTAGTAAGCAGCTCTGCCTTCGTTATTTAAGCCCTCCGTCTCTCCCTTTCAACTCTCTCCTCCAGCCACTCTCTACAGTCCCTCACTTATTACCCCAACACCGCACCCTACTTGCTCCCTTTCTCTCCTCACAATGATTTTGAGGCGCCCGAAATACCTCAAACGATAGACAAGACTGACCGCCTTCGGGATCACGTCTACGCCAGGTCCTCGACATGTTCTCGTGCAGCCAACGGTGAGAGATCCCACACCCCTCTTCCATTCGCGCTCGATAGCTAACCGTTCTACAGGCTGGTGAAGCTCTGTCACGTCCAGGCTTGGACACCGTCCTGGAAGCTGTCCTACGCAAGTCTGCCGCCGACGCCGATCAGAAGGCTGCCCTCCGCGCATCTGTCGAGACAGCCCAGACCGTGAGTATCACCATCTTCATGCTCTCCAGCCCGTTGATCTCAGAATCTTGTGCAGTCGCTGACCTTCCTCTCACGGGAACATGCCATGGACAAGGAGCTGGCCGAATTCCTAACTTCGACGGGGAAACAGAGGTTTCGATATCCGCCAGTTCCAACTCGAGAGCGAGACCCAAAGACATGGGCAGCCGCCGACCCAGCAATTGACGAGAACTGGGACGACGCTGTCCGTAACGATCCGATCCTGTCCTCCGTCCCCAGTGGCTTCTTGACGGACAAGTCGCTGCTCGTCAAGCCAGTCGGTTGTTTCGACTCACCATTGCTTGTTGTGAGTTCTTATCCGACCGAGGACGAGACGAGCACCGTTCATTGACACTACTCCACAGGGGATGACATGTCGAACAGGTGTATCAACGACCTCTACTCCAAGTTTGGAGATTCTATGGGAATCACTGACAAGAGTCAATTCCTCCACATAGATGTCTACCCTCGCCGTCTGGATCGCAAGAAGATCTGCCTGCCAGGCAAAGATTGGGATGTCCTTGGCTACGTTCCCAAAGAGAACCGCTCTTATTGGGAGGCTTGGGCGGCAGACATGATCACGAAATCGAAAGCCCGCATTGTTCTCATCGCCGGTCGATCCACGCTTGAGATGTATCGCAGGTACATACTGTCCAACCACATCGACGTTGAGGAAGTGTTCTGTGCCGGGACCAGCCTCGACAAGCCCGTCGCGTTTCGAGAATTCAAAAACAAGGACGGTTATCGCCTTGTTTTGTGTTCGTTACATCTGGAAGGCTTTTGGCGGCGCAAGGCGTCGCCTTGCCATCTACGGGCGACTGTACGACCTGTGCAAAATCCTCTTGTATGGTTCACCAAAGATCCCAAGTCGATTGTCATCAGTCAACTACTTCTTTGAATTGAAAACAGCCACGCTTATACCAAGCATGGCATTCCGACCGGAGAACCGCGAGGTACTGAAAGATTCACTCCGTCGACCATACAGGAAGGGGGGGAGGTTTGGAGGCGTGGCTCGGGTATCATCCCGAGCTTCCCAAAGACGAAATCATGGCTCTGCGAGGATCGGTGAGGGTCACTCACAGAAAGGCACCAGAGTTTTGGAAGCGCGCAGAGATTGTTGCCCAGTATGGGCCTTGGGCCTTGACGTACCAGCTACTTGCCGAGTCGGCCGCGGCGAGACATAGACAAAAGCAGGCTACGTATTGGAATCACCCAACGGAAGGCAAAGCGAGAAGGGATCGTAGGAATCAGTTGGCTCGGGACAATCGGGACAAGGCGAAGAAGATCGGCGACGACCCAGTCAAGTATGAAGCTCAATTGAAGACCAGACGGGGTATTATTAGAGCCAACCGCATTGCGAAGAAGCTCCAGGTTGACTCGGCTCTCCATGGCTCCATGGGCACTTTCCTCGTACCTCTCTCGACCAGCTCAGCACCGACCGACTCCACCTCCACGGCCACACGCTCAGGAATGACAACCAGGCCGATGAGCGACAAGACGGGGTGAGGCTCTCGCTTTCTTCACGGCCGTAGTGTTTCATGGGTACCGTTATGCTCACAATGCCCTCATCATATCCAATATCTTGTTGTAGTTCTCTTTTCTCTGTATGTTCCGATTATCTTGTTTCTCTATCATTCGATACTATTCTGTAGTCCTCAATCAAACAGTTGAACATCACATGTCTTCTTTAGCTCACCGTGACTTCTACATGTTGCCATTGCTGTTAGAACTCTGTTGCCGGGTATCCGCACACTATACCAGAGATGTTATCTCTACACATAGCTATCTAGACTTACTGTGTAAAATTCTTACCCTGCGGCCTTGATCGACAATCTGGGCCTGTCTTCGACAGCCAGACGACTACATACACATGTTGAATAAATCTTGTTTCTTTGAGAATAACATAGTTTAGCTCCGGGTGTTTCGAGCAGTCGGAAGACTGGAGGTATGTTGGTATGTGTTCTGGACGTTTGGAACGCGTGTGATAGTGGTAGGGCTCTGGTGAGAGGTTGCGACTCTGCTACGTAATAATTGCTCGCAGGTGGTGTATCTATCAAGCCTGATCAAGAAGAGACGAAATGTGTTTAAGAGAAAGTGCGTGGAAAACTCTTGGTAGGGTTGCAGAGATGATGTGTAGCTTCTCAAAGTCCCACACGACTTCCTGACAATCATCGACATGCAACGTATCACTGCAACTCTGTTCACATCTGATTGTAAAGCAAGTTTCGATTGTCTAAGTAGAAAGTACATGAATCGCAAAATTCGCTGTCCACAGAAATCACCGTCCAGATTAGAGCACCGCTCGAAACCTCCACGCGCCAATGACTACCGAGCTACAGGTAGAAATAAGATGGTATCAAAGTAAAAACTTGGGATGCCGCAGTCATGATCATGATGAAGAAAGAAAAGGGTATTACAAAGAAAAGAAAAGATCGGGTCTCAGAATCGCAAAACGTTGCAGCTCATGATAGGGAAGAAAGTCTTACTCACCAGGGCTACATATGTCCAGTGCGTCATGAGGCGTACTGATACAACCGTAGAGGAGGTTGTGTGACGACAGCGTGTAGCGTAGAGAAGACAGGGTCGTGTGAAGAGACGGTGGCGTGGGAAAGAAACAGATACATGAGTCGGTCGTGGAACCGTGGGTCGTGTCGAGAAGATCGTTCAGAGACAAAGTCTTGGGCAGTGCTGGCGGTTGGAAAAGGAGACACGTCAGATGACGAGTGGCCTAAGCCTGCTGGGTGGTTTTCTTGACCGCGCCCTTGGAGGAAGTGCGACTAGGCGTGCTCTTGAACGGAGACTTGACCGGAGAAGATTTCGCGGAGCGAGATTTAGCTGTTGATTTCTTGGGCGAGGACGTCTTTCCAGGAAGGACGGGAAGGAATTCGATCGAGGGAACCTGTTCAGTATCCTTCTCTTGTAGCATTTGCAGAATGACGTTGACAACCTCTTTGACCTCGTCGATGTTCTTGTTCTTGCCAAGATACTGGTCGAGCTCTCGCAGAACCATGATAGGCGCCTCGAAGTTTTTGCCGGATGTGGGAGCAACGGCGGCCATGGCGTCCTGCTCTGTCACTCCTGAAGAGACTTTTCGAGAATAGTCGTTCAGCCGAGCCTCTTCGGCCTTCTTTAAACCGATGTCGTATGTGGTGCCCGGGAAGTCTTTCTCGATGATGTCGAATTGTCGCAGGATCAGGTTTATCTTGCGAATTTGCCAGAGCGCCTTGTTGTAAGTCGCCCGCTGGTAACTTAGGTGCAGTCACGGTCAGTCAATATGTCTCTTATGATACTGTTTGTGATAGCAAATGACTCACTGTTTTCGACAGAAGAGAGGCCATTCGCCGAGAAACCTTGTGCAAGCTTTGTTACGCCCGAAATAATCACTGATCACTTTCCTAGCGAGATCTGACGTGTATTGGCCGGTCTTGCAGGTAGTGAACTCATCAGCCTTGCAGATGAACTCGCGCTCTATCTGATCGTCCTCATCGATGTCCATGCCCTCAGCAGTCTCTTCATTGCTCTCAGCCTCAGCCTCAGCCTCAACATCGGCGATGCTCGACAAGACGGACTCTGGGCTGCTGACCTCCTCCTCTTTGGCGGATGAAGCGTCATGCTTGGGAGTGGATGGAGGAGCAAGAACAGGTGCCTCAGCAACAGCGTCAGAAGCAGCCGCGGCGTGCGGAGTGAGAAGATTCGAGAAGCTCATTGCATCGCGAATGGCTTCGGTTTGGCCGGGTTGCGGAGTGCCTGGTGAGTGGATCGGCGTAGTTGTCATATTGGAAGTATCCGTGAGGGGCATCAAGGAGATGTAAACACGATCAGGCGGCGTTGAACAGTCTATGAGTGAATCTGGACTTGATCCTGGTCGAGCTCTGTGGGCCTTGTGTGATGGTGGAGATCTCGAGGCAGGTGGGCGGACGAACTTTAAATCAGAGAGAGGTGTTCAGGTCTCGGCAGGCTCCGAGGTGAAGGCGTCTTGTGTTAAAGTGACAGCCCAGCGTTTGGCATTGCCTGACCAACTCATCGTCACAGACACATGAAAAGGAAACCCACCCGCGTATACTCTGATTCACTTCAATGAGACACAATGGCGCACACGGCTGCCCGATACCGCTCCAGCCCGGCTCGAACCCCCCGTTGCCAGGGATCTGGAGGCCAATCGACGCGCGCACGAGGTTCACAAGAACGCGTTGTGGTCTCGAGATTCGCCGCCAAGCCAGCCGTTCGCGCAAGCTTTGGCCCAGTATACGACCCTGCAGACACGAAAGGACTGTTATCGGCGTGAACGAATGAGCAATAACCAGGCAGAAGTATGCGGGGAAAACAGGTGACACGATCAGAACTGGTGGGGTAATTCATTTGTTTTTGTCACTGAGCGACAAACACAGGCGGAAGTCATTGAAGGACTGCGAGAAGAGCTTCACGCAGTGGAGACAGTAGCTGGAAACAGGCGAACACTGTGCTAGCTGTACATGTGAAAGTGTGAGGATAGTTCCGGCCAACAGATGAGTACATGAACACTCGGGCTAAGTAACGGGAGTAGACGTGAAGCGAACAATAGTAACTATAGTAGATGTGATACGTGGATAGAGTTTGTGACTGAAGTAAAGTAAAATGTACATATCCAGCAAGAGCCCATATGGTGGCGTATGTGAAGTTATCCTGAGTGGTTTGTACTGAGTGGTGAGTCTTCGTGAAAGTGCTGGACCAGCATGGACATGGTCTGACCAACAGAATAGGTCATGATTCGTACTGTTGAAGCATGTTTACAGACCAAGCTGGTGTGTTAATCTTTTGACTGCAACGAACTCACTATGATGTTTCCACAATCACCTCTGTTCATCGATAACCTCCCGCACAAGCATGAGATGCATGGAATTAACAAGTGTGGCAATATGGCTATGCATCCTACAACGTAGAAAGAATTCACTGGCTGGACAAGATTCTGCTGTATGCTTCAATTAGATTCCAGCATGTACTTGGTTTGGAGAGATGGTGGTCCAATTTTTTGACGTCACCGGGTACGGACAAACTGGATGCCCGATGCCGCTCCCACGTGATTATGGTTAAGCACCATGAGTGATGCGATCGCTCGCTCCCACACGCCCGATACACGCGCACACATACCCCGGCCGACACACGCAAGCAGCCTCCACTCGTGATGCTCTCACACGCATTTCTATCACGCTGATTCCTTCTTGTCGCTTCAATCTGCGCTGAGCGCCCCCAGATCTGCGCCCTGCCCCCGGTGCCGCGCTCGAATAGCCACCATCATGCCCCCAACAACGGGCACGCGAACGTCGACACGACAAGGTCGAGCCACGGTGCGACCCACGAATTACTATGCGCGCGGCTTTGCTGGAAGACTTGCTGCGAGCGGGTTGGAGCAGACGCCCGAGTCGCACAGCGCGCCGGGCTTCCTGCCCGCCCTCACACACTTCTCTGGAGCAGCGGACGCATTTCCGAAAGAAATTATCAAGCACTTCTCCATGTTCAAGGAAGTGGAGGCCAAGCTTCATGACCCAGAGCAGATGCTGAAGGCGCTGCTTGACGAGATCGCCCGACAGCCCATCACAACGAAGGCGCAGCGCGTCGCGGAGCAAAACACTCCAGGACAAGATGTCAGCGCAAATGTAAGTGCCATACGAGCCAGCACTGCATGGGCTGGCAGCTGACATATCGACAGCATCTCCCCCACAACTTCGACAGCCTGGCTCCCGAAGAGCAGGCTACCTACCAGAAGCGTCAGCTTTTCTACCGCCTCCGCATGCTCATCGTGAACATGCTCCCCACACTCGACGAGAAGCTTGTGGTATTGCATGGCGCAAAAGCTACCAAAGCAAAGGGTCTCGCGAGGATGCAGAACTCGTTCTCCCAGCTCGACAGCGAGTTCAGCGAAGAGGCACGGTACGGCAGCCTCAACCACTGGGCTTACGCGGATAAGGAAGAGAAAAAGAAGGGTGGGCCGTCACATGAGCGGCAGCGGCGCGAGGTTGCAGCGGCAAATAATCTGGCTGCAGCTGCCCAGCACGTCCACGATGTAGACTCTATAGCTGCCAAGAGCGAGGCTCGACGCGAGGCAATGTTGGCGAACAAGCGCAATCGACATCAACAACAAGTCGATTCTGACTTCGACGATCGGCCAGCCAAGAAGCCGCAAAAGAGGAAGGCTGCGGCGGCCGACGTGCCAGCGCCAGACAATCGCACCATAGGCCTGGGTATATCGAGCAACGGCGCAGGGCCGCAGGGGAAGAGAAAGAAGACGGAGAAAGCGCTTGCTGCAGCAACGCCAGCAGCCCCGCCTATGGAACGAACTTTGAGCGCGGCGCTCAAGGCTGCGGCCAATGGTGGGCGCGCTGGGTCAAGCCCAAGAGTGACTCCAGGCTTGGAGAATGGTGCAGCGACGAAACGCAAACCACGAGCGCCTCCTGTGCCGACGCAACGCAAGAATATTCTTCCACCTTATTCACCACCCCCTGCCCCATCGCCTCTCGCCGCAAACTTCGCCATCAACAAAGCGACTGCTGGTATCTCGGAACGTCCATTGTCGTCACGCGCTAGAAAGAACTCGATAGCAAACTCAATCGCGTCCGTCAATGCTCCAGAACAACCCGTTAGCCGCCGCCCTTCGTCTTCCCATTCAGTTCAGCAAGTCGTTGGTAGCAACGTAATCTCTGAACTCGAACAAGCGGCAGGCATCGTGCGTGATAATGTCTCCAACAGGGGCGGATCGACCCCGGAAATTATGGACGCTCCGCAGCCGCTCGAAGTATCTTCTCTCAAGATCGAAGAAGAACACCCCCAGGAACCGGAGAGCATGGACATTGACTATCCAACATCAGTGCCATTGACAGCGGCTAGGGCAGGCCGAGCGTCCAAGACTGCGACGCCTGTAGTTGGAGCATTCCCAGATGTTCCTATGGCTCGAAGTCGCAGCACCAGAAACGCGAACAACGGCAACGGCAACAACAGCAACTCCAACGCCTCGTCGGAGAACAACAGCACCACGACAAGTGCTGTGTCGAAGCGAGGCCAAAAGAAGAACACACAGCAAACTACAAGCAATATTCTTGCTTCCCCAGCGTTGAAGTCCGCGCCTGACACACAATCAAACCATCCATCCTCGACAGCAAGCTCTCCAGCTCCTGAACAAGAATACCAAGACGCAGAGACAGACGACGAAGCCGACGAACCACGCTACTGTTACTGCAACCAAGTTTCATACGGCAACATGGTCGCATGCGATAACGATGCCTGCCCTCGCGAATGGTTCCATCTCCCCTGCGTCAAGCTGGAGAGAGCGCCTGCTGGCAGAACGAAGTGGTTCTGCAGTGACGAGTGCAGAGAGATGCACGACAAGGCGAAGCCAAAGTCCAAGGGCGGACGGCCGGGAAGCTCTAACAAACAATAGGAATTAGGAAGGAGTTCAAGGCGTTCAGGAACCGGTCCAGCGGCGTCTGGGTCGAGGCCAGGCCCGAAAGGTAAGGGCAAGGCTCATCTCGGTCTCTGGGATGGATGGAATGCTCTCTGAAGCTTCTTCCTATGTCATTTTTGGGGTTTTGGATTTATGAATCGTAGGGGTTTCGCGGCGTATTTTGGATCGAGGATACATCGCGACTCTGTTAATGAGCATGACGCTTAGCGACTTTGAGCGCTTTTGGGGATGCAGGAGGTTGTTTGGTCTGGCGTTTGTCCAGCTTTCGCATCGACTCGTGGTGTGGTATGTCGTCGGTTTCTGTTGGTTTTTACCGTCGCCCGCACCTATTGCGATTCGGCAGGTGTACGTTGCGTTCTGCTTATCTTTTTCTTCTCTCTACCTTGCATATTGCATGGCGGTAGCAATCTATTTCGGTCAGCCGATCTTCAAGGAATCGCTATTCCGTTAGGCGTTCGTCTTGTATAGGAGCTATTCACTACTTTTACAACTCAACAAGACATATATCGTGGTGCCCTCGAAGCTCGCAATACCTATCATGCTCTCTGCAGCACTTCGTAATGGCTGTCTATAATTGGTCCCAGCTGGATCGAGCTTGCTGGACCCTGAATCCGCCACGCGACGTGAGGTGATACAACCCAGCTTTGGCACTCACCGCTCAACCGCATGAGACAAACGCGCCGTGGTTTACTTTTTTAACACTCCTTCTTCTTCTCAAGTTCAATTCGTCGTAAGCTTCGCTATGGCCCCAATAGAAACTACCCCCACTGCGGAAGAACAGCTCATATGCGAGCCTCAGGGTGGGGCGCCAGACGCCCCGCCAGACCTCCGGTTCTTGCATTACAACGATGTCTACCACGTCGAAGCTGGCTCTAGAGAGCCTGTTGGCGGATATGCGAGATTTCAGACTCTGGTCAACTATTACCGGGACGATGAGAAGTTTCATGATCAGCCAAACGTTGTCACCTTCTTTTCTGGGGACGCATTCAATCCCAGCATCGAGAGTGCTATCACAAAAGGTATGTTTTTGAAGGAGTCATGTATAGATTGAGCTAATTGTGAATCCCAGGCAGTCACATGGTTCCCGTGCTCAACAACATCGGTACCGACGTTTCATGCATAGGAGTAGGTCCTCAGGCATTTTATAAGGTTAACAATTGCTGACGACCACTTCAGAACCATGACTTAGACTTTGGTGTGAACCAATACCAGCATCTCACCGCTAAATGCAACTTCCCCTGGCTCCTCGCGAACGTTCTCGACCCTGCCCTCGGCGAGGGCGTCCCACTGGGCAATGCAAAGAAGACAGTCATGCTCACTTCGTCCAATGGCATCAAGATCGGCGTCATTGGTCTAGGAGAACGGGAGTGGTTGGATACAATCAACGCACTGCCTCCCGATATCATATATAAGAGCGCATCGGAGACGGCAAAGGAGCTTATACCCGGATTGAAGGAGCAAGGCGCTGAGATAATCGTATGCGTTTCACATCAACGCGAGCCAAACGATAACAAGCTAGCAGAGCATACTGGTGGCGACCTCATCGATATTATACTTGGTGGGCACGATCACTACTACTCATTCAGCCTCATAAATGGAACACACGTGCTTCGATCAGGGACAGATTTCAAGCAGCTATCACATATCGAAGCATGGCGGAAGCCAGAAGGTAAGGGTTGGGACTTTAAGATCATCCGGCGCGACGTTGTGAGCAGTATACCCCAGGATAAGGCGGCTATGGCCTTGGTAGACGAGCAAACACAGAAAATTAGGAAGCGACTGGACAAACCCATCGGATACACTGCTGCGCCGCTTGACGCCCGCTTCACTACTGTACGAACCAGGGAGAGTAATATTGGGAACTTCGTTTGCGATTTGATGCGCTACTACTACTCAGCCGATTGTTGCATCATGGCTTCTGGTACAATACGTGGAGACCAAGTGTATCCTCCTGGTGTCCTGAAGCTACGCGATATTGTCAACTGTTTCCCCTTTGAAGATCCTGTTGTCGTACTGAAGGTCACGGGCAAGGCGATTCAGGAAGCATTGGAGAATGGCGTGAGCAACTACCCAGCACTTGAAGGTAGATTTCCACAGGTCTCCAATATCTCGTTCGAGGTGGATTACTCGAAAAAACCAATGGAAAGGATTTCAAATGTGTTCATTGATGGGAAACCAGTCGATGAGACGCACGAATATGTGCTTGCAACTCGTGGGTATATGGGTCGCGGCAAAGGTATGTTATCACGCCATCACTCCAGCGCGGCTCCAATCCACAGTCGATTTAGCTTAACACCCTTGAACGAAACTAACATGTAAATACAGACGGCTACACATCCCTTCTCATCGAAGAGGAAGGCGGCGTTGCGAAGGAAATTGTCTCAGAGGAAAATGGGGTTTTGATATCTGCAATCCTCCGCCAATACTTCATGTCCCTCAAGGTCCTCGGAAAGTGGAAGCGATGGGGTAACTCCATGAACACAAAGTTCGCGTCCATCCAAACCAACCTACAAACAAATCACCAGCACACATTTCACGAAGCGTCACCTACATCCCCAACTGCTCCTAAATTTCCTAACATCGACAAACTCTCGGTGTCGGATTCGGGACCTAACACTAGGGACAGTGGGCATGATGACCCAGATGAGGATGAAGATGAAGATGATGGGCCGATGTACGACGATCGTGTTCCGATCGTTTTTAGCGAGAGGGAGACAGAGGTGCTAAGGAGGGTAATGGCTAAATGGTGGAGACTGGCGGGACTCAAGGGTAGTCCGAAGCTTTGCGATGAGCTGAACCAGGGCGATTTCCAGGTCAATTGGACGAAGGCTATTGCGCCAAGATTGGAGGGGAGAATCAAGGAGATCGGTGGTGCTATGGAGAAGAAGTAGGCGTACGTGGGAGGTGTGGCCGTGATGGCTGGGCTTTTTGATATAGTCAAAACCGTTGTATTCGGCAAAGCATACTGAGCAAGTAAAAGAATGACGGTTTTATCCATAAGCTGCGTCCTAATAAAATTTGTAAAAGTGCCTGCTAGGCGTATACATCTAGAAATTCAGGCCTAGGACTTCTACGCTAATCTTACTTGTAGTTGTCGAGCTAGCGCAAGAGTTCGCTGCTGTTATCTCGATTAACCGAGAGGCCCCATCTGGAAGTTGCTGCCTGTCAGCATTCCTCTGTGTTTCTTACTTCCTACACTCAGCACTCTCTGAGTTGCTACTCGGAACTTCAACACACAGATGCTAGACCAGGATTCTTTGTGCGAAACATGTTCTTCGCTCTCTTATGAGCAGATGCGGACGACGGAAGGCCAGGCTTACCATACCTCCTGGGCGGCTCTGGAGGAGTCTGCGTCACTTGGGTGCCGTTTGTGCAAGTATTTTTGGGCCGGGAGCACCGTCTCTGTGTTCGATAAGACCCAGTCTGCTCGACTTCACATTGAAAAGCACCCTGACGATGACTTCGGGGTATGGCTTTGCCTTCGGGTCGACAACAGGCTATTGAAAATCTTTGAGGTTTTCTCAAAACCAGGTATGCTCAACCAGTTCATAAACAATCTTAATTTCATGGTTCATAATGCGATGTAGGACCACCAACTGGTCTACTGGGACGTGAGATTATCGGTCGAGAACTGGCCTTGGACCGCTCTTCCGATTCGGCCATCAGCAAGATCCAATCGTGGATACACGAATGCGAATCAAGTCATAGTCAGTGCCGTGGTCGTTCTATTTCACCGCTCCCAACTCGTGTATTGGACGTTTCTCCATCCCAAGATCCGGACCAGGTTCGTTTGATCGAAGGCCGCGGTTTGAAGGCCGAATACGTTACTCTCAGTCACTGCTGGGGTAAAACACCTCCAGATTCCGAAGATTTGTATGTATTAGTCTTAGTTTCCTCTTGTTGCTTGTATTGAAAAGACTTTTACTAAATTGTTGTTGTTCGCAGGATCTTCACGTGCACATCAAGAAACATCCAAACCCTCACCCAAAGCTTCCCTTTGAGCGTTCTGCCGACCTTATATAAAGATGCCGTCATGATGACCAGACTACTACGAATAAGGTATAGATGTGGATTATTACCATCAGCCCACTGTTTTAAAGCTACATTGGCTGACGAGTTCCAGATACATATGGATAGATTCCTTGTGTATTATCCAAGACAGCAAAGAAGATTGGGCGAACGAATGCTTGCAAATGTGCGATGTCTACTCGAACACATATCTTACGATATCCGCTGTTTCGTGCAAAAACAGCCTCCGAGGCTTCGTCAGAGTAGATCAAGAGTGTCTACCATTGCAGGTTCAGCTCTGTCAGGGATATGGAGATTCCAAGCAAGCTCTACACATCCGTGATACGTTTGTTGATCCTGCGATGTACTTAACTGGTAGGGGGTGGGTATTCCAGGAGCTGCTCCTTTCTCCGCGCGTGCTACATTTCAGCTCTATCGACATGGTTTTTCAGTGCGATACGCACACAGTTTTCGAATCAACTTCGGTTACCTGTTACGGCTGGAATAACCATGATGGTAAACGGCTAGTCTATGGAACAACTCAACACTCGCGAAGTACGGACTACGACAAGTGGCTTAAGATTGTTCAAGACTACTCCGAGAAGAAGTTGACCTACGAGACTGACATGTTTCCGGCTTTGTCAGGTATTGCACACATTGTACAATCTCGAACAAACGACGAATATGTTGCAGGTCTCTGGAAAGGTGATCTGGTTGCTGGCTTGCTGTGGTCCAAGAATCAATGGCTTTATGGGCCCGTACAACTTTCGACGCAGTACCTCACACCAACATGGAGCTGGGCTTCTTCCAACCATGTGGATACCTTCAACACTCGTCGACGCAAGTACTTGAAGCTGGATATCCTTCACGCCGAGGCGGTACCGTCAACTACAAACCCGTTTGGCGAGATATCATCAGCTTCCTTGATAGTTTCCGGACCACTCAAGAGAACCATGATATGCGACTTGAGAGAGATACCGGATGATTGTGTGCAGTTAACCTCGGTTGGAGGTTCTAAGATTCGTTTCGCTTTCGACATAGGTCAACACAAGGTACCAGATTTGGACGAAGTCTGGTGCCTAGATTGCACAGTTAACAAGGAGGACGACATCCCCGAGAACATCCACCACGGCCTCACGTGGTTCAATGCACATGGCCTAGTCCTCGAACAAGTGTCCGAAAAGAAGCAAGTTTACAAGCGGATTGGAGTTTTTGAAGTCTTCGGAGTCGACGTTGGTACTGGAGGTGATACGGACTGGCATCGGACAGGGTGGAGCAAGACGAGGTTGGAAATTATCTGATAGTTACAGATTAAGACGACTGAACAAACGTCTCGTTATTGCAACCTGTTGATGCTTGAAGCTTCGACTGGAATCTACAGAGGTTCTCATATGCTTCCAAGTCTGGAACTTCGCTGGATAATCCACATCCCGCACTACGGCGTTTTCCCACATTCCACCCACATAATTGACACTCATTCTCGTAGGCCCCATAGCTTTTGTGAGGCAGAAGCCGACGTGGCTGCCAACTGGAGGAGATGAGTGAGTAACAGTGTTCATGTAGTCACCTGCTACAATTAGAGAGAGGGTTTAGAGGAAATGAAAAGCTATATGAGGGATGCAAAAGTTGTAAACGCCAGCTTACCGTTAGTAGCGTACTTTCCCTAGGCAATGGGAGTAGTGATTCCAGATGGTATAAGAATGAGTGGTGAAAGGGTAAACTTCAGACCTCTTGAAACGTTGCGATGGTGCTGGCACTAGCTCGCGTCCAAACTTCATTGATCCACGTGATCGCGCGCCGTACTCTTGCGGCGCGTGTAGAAAAAGTCACGACAAGGCTAAGGGTTATTTACACTCACTATGTGTCTCAGCATCTGAAGTAGAAGTCTTGATCAAAAGACGCGTTTGTTTCCAATACTCGTCGAATGGCCAACTACCAATTCGAGGATCAGAGTAGCTTTTTCTTGATTGGTCAATTTTACGCACAAGCGAGTTAGGATCTGGAAGCCGCTTTCACATGTATCTCACATCAACTAAAGATGGCATTCTCAGAAGACATCCCCCAACCCGACAATGGTTTTTATGTCCTGGTCACAGGCGCCAATAGGTACGCGTGTCTCAGACTCCTTCATGAACACTCTGACGTTTTGACAGCGGTCTCGGGCTTGGAATTGGAACCCGCCTGATCGAAGAATTCCTGCAGACGCGCCCCCAATCTGAATCCCTCGTCCTCATAATCACAACGCGCGACGAACGAAAAGGCAATGCGACGATCGAGAAGCTAGAAGCACACCTGCGCAAAGTGTGTCGCGATCACGAACTTTCGTTACCGGGCATCACGCAGCTATTACAGGGGCGTGTATACTTTCGGCAGGAGCGCCTGGATTTGCTGAGTCTGGTTTCTGTGCAGAAGTTGTGTAAAAGGTTACATGAGACTACGCCAAAACTCGACACAGTCATCTGCAATGCAGGCATTGGTGGCTGGACGGGCATCAACTGGCCTCTGGCGATAGTCTCAATCCTCAAGGGGTTCAAGAATGGGCTTACCTGGCCTGTTTACAAAATCTCAGGCCAAGGATGGCTTGCGAAACCGCAGTTACCGCGTGGCGAGAAGGAGAGCAAGGTCGAAGAACCTCCTCTAGGGGAGGTTTTCTGCGCCAATCTCTTTGGACACTATCTTCTTGGACACTACCTTGCGCCGCTTTTAGCAAGGCACCCTCAGAGTTCAAACACAAGAGGGAGAATAATATGGGTCAGCAGCCTGGAAGCGTACGAGCACACGTTCGACGTCAACGACATGCAGGGTATCGCTTCTGTAGTACCTTATGAATCTTCGAAGCGACTGACGGACGTACTGGCAATCACTTCCGTCTTGCCTTCCACATCCGCCGCCGTAGATCAGTATCTCGGCCACCCACAACCCTCCGCAAAAACCACGAAACCGCGCATTTACGTCACGCACCCTGGTATCTGCGGTACAGCCATCATGTACCTCCCTCTCATCCTCGAATACGCCATGCTCGCCACTTTCTATGTTGTGCGCTTTTTGGGCAGTCAATGGCACACTACCACCGTGGATAAGGGCGCGTGTGCCATGGTCTGGCTTACGCTTGCGTCACAAAGCACATTAGACGCAATGGAAGAGCGTGAAGGAGTGGGGAAGTGGGGAAGTGCAACAGACTGGAGAGGGCAAGAGCGGGTAGAGCGGACAGAGGTTACTGGATGGGGCTGGGGAGGCAAGCTGGGCGAGCATAAGAGGAAAGGGAGGGATCCGCATGCACAGGATCTTACCAAAGAGAGTCAGGAGAGGTTTGAAGAGGCAGGGAAGAATTGTTGGGCAGAGATGGAGAAGCTGCGGATTGAGTGGGAAGGCCGACTTCGCGTGGCTGGATTGGGAGTTGAAATGGAGTAGGTGTGGATGTGGCGTTGATCATACGTCTCGACAGCGTACCTTACCTGCGGGGCTGGTTCGACACTCACATCCGTGTGTATGCCAACTAGAAGCAGACACATATTGCGCATTCATATTCACGTGTAATATATATTGTACTCGTTTTCTATGCGTTTTGAGCACGTAGTCTCATGCGGAGATGTCGTAGTTTAGAGGTTAACGCCAGCTGAACCCACCGTTAAGGGTAGCTTCAGGAGAACAGCGTAAAGGCTGGGACCTAATGTAGTTCTCAAACGCATCGCCCATTGTTTGAACCATGGTTGAGGCCGCGAAAGTGATCATTAGGCTCACCTGCAGCAGTGGCGAAGCAGGGTCTTCGGGAGGACCCACGATGAGGTAAAAGCTTTGACGCATCACAGCTGTCCGTGGACATTGTGATGATGTGTCAACATGCCAGCGTGCACTGAGAGTCATCATACAGTAACCTGCATCAATGAATGGCGCGCATCAGTGAATGGCTTGGATGGCCTGGACGGCCATTTCACCTGGTCGAAAATAGGTCAGGAGTTGGGCTTCAATTTCCTGAGCCCCCCTCGGCAGACTGCTGTAGCTGCATGTAGTTTGGCATGGCGTCAGGAACGCGCCGCACGGGAATTGCGACGGGGCAGGCCAATAAGGTACGCCGCCAGCTGCATCTACGATAACATGAGTGGAGTCCAGTAATGAAGCGAAGTGAAGCACCTCAACATACCCCACCTGTGATTGTGTGCATGATGACGATGAAGTGTTCGTGATGGAGAGGGACCATCTGCACGAATCCCGGGATATGCGCGCTGTGCATGCGCAGATCTACCGCGGAACCAATAGGAGTGGCAGCCGTTGCGGTGGATAGCGCCAAGTGGCCCTTTGCCGTCGTGCCCCCGTTCTCTAAGGGGGGCCTGACTCGCTAAAAATGCCCGAGGAGAGGATCTCGAAGGTCTTGCGTGCGGACTCCTCCCTCATCGCTCTCACAACCTCGTCGCGCGTAGCAATTATATGTTCTGGTATTCCTCTGCGGAACTAGACGGTGGCTGCTGTATCTAGTGCCATCTCCGACTACTCTAGTGACGTGGATCTGCCACTTTCACCGCCTGTCTTCGCGTCGAATTGCACAATTTACGACAGTAACCACAACTACGAGTACGCGCAGGACTGGGTCCGGGAAGATCATTTCACCTGGACACTGGCGACGCGAGACATGGACCCTAAGCCTGATCCTCTCTCGAGCGATTTCCCACCCGTTTACGCTCGCGAGACTACGATTCGAGATTCAACAATTCGATAGACATTTCTGAACAGACCACGATCTCCCCGCCTCTAAGTCGACCACACGGCCCGCCAGCATACCCCGCCCGTATTCCATAACACTTCGGTGTTTCGAACGCCCCGCTATACATATTCGAGGCCGTAGTCAGTTATTGGGGTAGGAGTTTTGTTGTGAATGCACAGGAGCTTGGGACCTATAATCTTGTAGAGGTTGGACTTGAACCTGTACAGTGAGAACAAAGACGTTGTCTTACAACAGTTCAAGGCAACATCACAATAGCCTCTCTGATTGGACTGTGTATAAGACAGACACTACGGCGACAACTATCTCTCCCGACACACCCTGCACACACCATGTCGGCATCGGAATCCTCATTCGATTCCTCACACAGACCCTATACACCCGACGCAAGAAAACCTGTAAATTCACGAAAAAGCGTAATCAACCCACAATCACAGTACTTGCGCGATGCACTCGATGCTCGAAGAGCGCACAAGGCACCCATTCCGTCACCCATCGATGTGAGAGCCCCAGCTCTGACTACTTCAAACCCCGCCAGAACAGAGACTCCAAAACTATCGCCTGATATGTTCATGGAGTACGCCCTTAGCGAAGAGCAAACGGCTCCTGTTTCCCCAGTCCGCCGTCGACAACTAAGCGATGCTCCACTACCCCGCGGAAAGACTAATCGCGAGCTGACGGACGAGATACAGAGGCTGAAGGATAGTCTCATGACCACGAACATGCGCGTAGAGCTGCTCAGAAAGGACAACTCTAAACTGCAGCACGAGGTGACTCAGGCAAAAGAAGAGCTTGAGCCATTGGAACACAAGAACAACAAGCTGATGGATAAGAATGAAGACTTGGAGGCTCAGATGGATGATATGGAAAAGGAAATGCTGCGCTTGCAGGGTGAGCTCAACGAACAACGAGAGTCCAACAAGGAACTCATTGCCATCAACGAGGAGTGCTCGGCGCACTGGGAGAACCAGGAAGCCGCTGTTAAGGAAGCAGCCGAGATTATTACCAAACTTCAAGAGGATAAGTTAGCTCTTAAGAACGAGCTACTTGATCTCAAAGGCCGGGTAACAGCCTTGGAGACTGGTTCTAGCCCTTACGGGCATGTGGATGGTACAGCCAGATGTCCATCACGCATCAAAAGTATTGACGATTCGCGACCTTCAACTAGCAACTTTGGTGATTCCGACTACTACAGCCAGGCAGACTCGCCTCCCCGGCCAGGTAACCAGTCTATCCACTCTCTTACAACCTCGGAACGTTCGGTCAGATTTCATGAGCTGAGCAAGCGAAATCGCCGATCCACGCAGGACCTCCAGAAGCGCATGTCAGCGGTGAGGGTCTTAGAGCTCGAGGAATCTCCCATTCCAGATATGCCGCAAATTCCTTCGTCTTTTCAGCAGGATGCTCAAGACGGGGAAAGCTTTATACGCAGCTCAAAAGCACATCATCTCATGAGACCACCTCGGTCCTTACTCGATGCACCACCTCCCTCTCCTCCGTTGCGTCCTGCAACAGTAGCTCCAATGCCACGGGCACCTCGTCATGAAGAACTGAGGGGCTTGTATCATCCTGACCGAACGGGCGGAAGCAGGATCGTGAACACCTCGCGTCCTTCATCGAGCCATGGTTCGACCACATCCGCTCCAAAGGCTGGGAGCCGCCATGGGTCCATCGTCGAAGCATCGCCAATCGCGCCGCCGCGCTTAAGTAGCCATCGTGCTCAAACAAGCATTCCAGGCGAGAAAATATCCCTCCGTCACGCGCAACAGCCATCTCGGCGACAATCAGAACATGATGTGTATCCTCTCGGCCATGCCCAAACAGAGTCTTTATCGTCAGAGTGGGCTCCCATGGCCCCTCCTCGCTCTACGTCTAATATTCCTGGTCGTCTAACCGCCGAAGCAGATCCACAAGCTTGGTTAAAAGACATTGATCGACTGACTCGGACTCAGCGGCAGGAGCAGGCGCAGTCATCGACGCAGGCAGCACCTCCCCGTATAAAGTTCGACGAAGAAAGCATTACTTCAGTGAAAAAGTCTAAGACTGTGCCATCGACCCCATTGGCAGAGGGGAGGGAGTTTCTGTTCCATGCCAAGGAGGATGAGTTAAGCTTCATGAGTAGGATGAAGTCAAAGATTGGTAGTAGCAAGAGAGCAAGGTCAAGATCAAGGGAGCGGGTGCGCAAATGATTGTACGGCCTAGTTATTCTGTTTGGTTGATATCCTTGCTTTTCTGCACGGCGTTTGGTATCGTGCAAGTTGGGCGTTGCTTGTAATAAGAAAGGCTGGGTCTACTCCGCAAGGAGGTCACGACGGACACCATGGGTTGGGAGGCTGTTTTACTACTTTCGCACTTCTATTGAAATATCACTGCTCACGCAGTCCCTCAATCATATGCACTATTGGAGAACTTCCGATCCGAATACTACAAGTTCAAGTTTCAATTGTTGTCAAGAGACGTTGATCCACGTGATTTCCCGCCACGTTGGTGACATGGATTGTGGCACCTCCGAACTCCGCATCGTGATCGCTTCATATCCCTAGTACAACCCGACAGCTTTCCATAACACCATGCACCCCCGTGGCCAAGAATACTCGACACGATGATCTCCTCCGGCTTCACGAACGCACCCGTATCGCAGTTTCTTGTCTTCTCGACCGTCGTTGGCGCTTTGATTGCGACACTCACAGACACGAGATATTACCTACATCTCCAAGTCGTTCCACACCTCTTCAAATATGGACAGCTTTGGCGTGTTCTAACATGGCAGGTAGGAATACTTTGATATGGGAGGGGTCATATAAGGAGATCCTTGGATGTGATTGCAGAAAGCTAACACTCGCATTCAGCTATGCTTCACAAATTCCACCGAGGTCCTCTTTGGCGTCTTGACGTTTTATCAATTACGAGTTGTCGAGCGACTATGGGGGAGTAGAAAGTTTGCCGTAAGTCTCCCAAACACCATCTACCATGCGCATACTGACAATGGCAGTCCTTCCTCCTCTCAACCCTCCCTTACACGACCGTTCTCCCACCACTTATCCTTACATTCGTCCTCCGCCCCTTGTCCTTCGGCCGCATAAATACTCTCCCAGCAGGTCCAACTCCTCTGCTCTTCGCCCTTCTCGCAAACTACTATGCCGCAATCCCATACACCTACCGCTACAAGATCTCGCCTTTCGCACCCACACCCACATCTTCTACCTCCCTCTTCGCCCGCAGCTTGACCCTCACCTCGAAATCCATATCCTACCTCGCTCCACTACAACTTGCCTTCTCACAGTTCCCTGGCTCTCTTCTCGCTGCGGCGGTCGGCTGGGCGGTTGGCACTGGTTACAGACGGGACATACTGCCGTACGCGGCGAGTTGGCGTGTTCCAGGGTGGGTGGTGGGTGAGAAGAGGAAGGGCGGATTCGAGGGCTTGAGGGCCCGACTTGACGCGGAGAGGGAGAGAGAAGGTGGAGGGGGCGTTGCGACGGGTATTTTGGCGGGAGAGACGGGAGGGACAAGGCAGAGGAGGACCCTGGGAGAGATGTTTGGAGACCAGTTCAGAGGGAGGGAGTAGAAGTCCCCTTAACGGAACTGAAGAAAGATAGTGAGAATATGAACATTGCCATTTAAGTTTTGGTATTATAGATTTTGGTGTATGTACTAAACCGCGCTATCTAAATCACAACATTGCTTTTAACATCTTTTGGGAGGTTCCTCTTATGTTCATCAACATCAATAATGGTACCTCAGGACTATGTCTCAGCCACTATACATGTGAGAGAATATGCGCCTCTGCTGCAACTCAATTATCGCATCATCGAACCGCTGTGGAGAATTCAAAAAGAACAGCGGAAGGATTCAAAAGAACGAAAGGAACAAGCATATGAAAAAAGGCGATAGAGAAAAGGTGACAGAGAAAAAGATGACAGAGAAGATGATGAGGACGAAAACGGTGATGGAGAAAATAGTAATTGAAAATCAAGAAGGATGGACCGGATGATAATGGAAAAAACAAAAGTCTAGCGAGGTGTAAAAAGAAAAGATGGGTTTGATGAGAGGAGAGATGAGAGGGGTTATTAGAGGACTTGAACGGTAGGACATGTGCGTTGGAGAGCTGCATAGGGTAATGATGTGTGTGGTTGGGGGAAATGCGATAATTGTGCTGTAAGAGTTATAATGGGCTTGCATGGCTTTGACAACATCTCTTCTAACTGAATTCAGCTGCCATAATCGACTGTAAGACAAAGTGTTCTGTTAGTCGGATGGAGTGCATTATCACAGCAGATCATCATATCATGCCACTGTTGATATCGTCTGAATGTGCTTTATGTTTTTGTTCCACGACCAGGTTTGTTATCAGCCCATGGCGATGTTTAGCTAAGTAATACGTATGATTATTTCTCGTATTCGAAGGTCTTAATCGTTGTTTATTTATTTGTCCTGACTGATGTCCTTCGTACAAGGTTCAACCGGAAACACTCAGGAGGAGATATTTTCTGATACCGGAGTACCAATTGAGCAATCATTCTCACGGGAAGCCAGATACCACGCTTGAGATAAGCTTCCGCGCTTGCCTACGGGTTATGATCCACCCGTCTCACTGCTTATATTATGTGACCTAGGCGAATGGTGTCTAGAACCTCATCATGACGATCTGTATGATGGACGCCTGAGAACGGGTTCGGATTTCTCCGTATTTCTGCTGATACAACTTCTGGATAGTGATCAAGGTATGGTGCTGTGTGAAGAGAGCTCAGACCGTCATAGAGTCTCGAATTGGTGATGACTGCAGCGGGTAGGTAGGAGTCACTCGGTGTTAAGTGGGTCTGGCAGCAACGCGGCCCAACACACGCAGGTAGTGATCCATTCTAGGAACGGGGAAACGGGATATGGATTGGACTCAGCTTAAGGATATGTTGACGCAGTGATTCTGTATGTACAAACGGTATGAGGCGGCTAACGGAGATGGCCGCATCCTCCGCGCCAAACGCCTTATAGATGCCTTTGGATGAATAAATACGTACTAAGAGATGATGTTGATGGAAAAGAGTTTGCAAAACGCAGGCTGTTCCCGTAACATCATTGGATCCTACGAAGATCTTCCGAGAATCCAAATGCAAAGAAACTCCGGCTGGCGTTTCAGAGTGGAAGTCCGGAGGATGGTCGCGTGGGGTGGTGCCTTCTTGGTCGTCGGTATAAACTCCGCCATCCTTTCAACAACGCCCGCGGATAGATCGACGACTAGACCGTCAGAGACCAAGGCCTTGTGTCTATTGATACCCAAAAGGCTCACTGTCCCAATGTGGGAAAGCTGACACGGAAAGGGGTTGTGTGAGTACCATGGATTTCTGCGTACCTAGTAGGTTTACCCCCAGCCGGCGTATATTGTGGCGCAGTTACTGAGCCACAATAACTTCAGGGCCTTCTTGTGAAGTTGATTGGCTCAACGATTGCTAGCAGTAAACCTATTACGTAGCAATCCATGGTGATCCGGTACTGGGAGGTTTAGCACCTATTTAAAGCCTATTGAAGGAGATCATGGCTGAGAAACGTCACTCGACAGCGATCATTAGAACTAACAGATGTGTACGTGCGAGATCCCTTGGCTATGCGCATATGTACAGCGGCTTACTCGTTGTATCATTTCTTGGAAAGGCCAATGGGCATCTTGGCGTCCCACAGAATTGAGAGCGACACTGCAATACCTACTGTGATTGGACATTAGTAGCGACCAATCACAGGGCAAAGGTAGAGGCTCCTGTGAAGCTGGCTGTGGCGAAAACGTTGCCCTGCCAAGCCTTCCACGCGCGAGAGTTGGCGTTGCGGTACGATGTCATAGAAGAGATAGAAAAGGCAAAGTGCTGATAGTCGGACCGTCCCTGTCTTAGTACGCACAACAACACGTGCTTGGACTCGCTGAATACGTTTGACAGCTCGGCCCGACCCGATAAGCTAGAGAGCATGTAGGGCCCTGCGATGCGCTCTTAATATATCTTTGTTATCAGCGTCGACTCTGTGTAGCACTGCAATATTGACAAGCACTCCCAGTCAAATATGTGTGCGAACGGAGAACGTACAACAAGTCGTGCTCAATAACCAGCTACGAAAAGCAGGTATACACGCTCTGACAGGAGGATGATTGGGAAATAGATCAGCAAGCGTAGCCAAAATCACTCTCCTGACTTTCGGCACCACCAAACTCGTAAGTTGAGAGTTTGACGTCTTAATAGGCTGTAAAGAGAAAATGAATCGAGACGCTGCCTTAATTCTGGGTCCGTATTTCCGTATCGCGCCTACGTCTGGATGCGGGCCAGCGATCCGCCGGGAAGCGCGAAAGCGCAAAGGCGCGACACAATGCAGTAGCACATGATCCAGCTGCAATGCGGGTAGCACGATTTATCACTTGCATGAGTGTTAACGTCAACGCTTCAGTGGACGCACGGCAATTGAATAAGTTCCA
Source organism: Dothidotthia symphoricarpi CBS 119687 (assembly GCF_010015815.1). Taxonomy (NCBI): domain Eukaryota; kingdom Fungi; phylum Ascomycota; class Dothideomycetes; order Pleosporales; family Dothidotthiaceae; genus Dothidotthia; species Dothidotthia symphoricarpi. The sequence goes on along the minus strand of NW_022985015.1, from coordinate 322,566 downwards.
CTCGATGATAACGGCCCCGGTTAAACATCCGCGCTTGTTCCCTAAAACGGCTGGTCATCTGTTGAAATCAGAGTTCGAAGCTCACGGACAATTTTCAACGGTCTTCCTGCAAGATTCAAGATCGCCCTATGCGCGCTTCTCCGAACACCACCATCTCAGCGCCACGTTCATCCTTAGCACATCGCGGGGAGACGGAAAGTCTACCTTAAACAACGCTGCAGGTGGCAAGATTTCAGTCTTTGTTAAAATGGCGTTACTTTGACCGTGCGGCCCGGCAAATGGAAACTTCCAAGGAATCTATAGTCATTTGCAAGGTTATTGGCAAGGCATACTACCTAAACCTCCCGAACGTGGGGGAGAATGAGACCACAATGGCAGGGAAGCATCGAAGCAGCTAACGCTCTAGAACGCTTGATGCCCGATGGAATCTAATGGGTTGTGCGCAGACATTTCACAGTACAGTCAAGCCCTGGGACCCTTTGGCGATCCTGTTTTCCAACTTTGAAACCATCTCAGCCCCTTAAGGCCATTCCCAACGGTGATCTACATGGTCATGACTCGTCTAGATCATCCCCACTTGCCATTGGGCTGCGAACCTTAGTCCAGAATTGGGTACTTATGTTTTCGGACCTGTTGTATGCGAATGCCGGCCTACGTATGCGCCGGGTAGATTATGCTGATTTGTACACCACGTGGACGCCACGAAAAATGCAGGGATATTTGTCTAGGCCGTCTCGTCCTCGAGCACAGGGACATCGATAAGATGCTACACCTTGCCAATTCTCGTGTTGTTCTCTACAACAAGCCGAGGTGTACCAGGGTCTCACTGAGCAGTTAGCCTTGATGAGGCTGACTAGTTGGTTTGTCAGAAAGCTAATGATCAGCATATTCGTATGGTGAGATTTAGCTAATACACGTACAGAGTGGCAGATAATCATACGAAATTAGACATGGTATATGAGAAGTATGTGTAGATTGGAGTATACATGATTTGAGACTCGAGAGTTGAAACTTGGAATCACAAGCCACTTCCATTACAGAGCGCTGACGGAAAGCTACGGCTAGAACATCCAGAGTCAAACGAAAAGCAAGTTCAAAGAGGCACAGGTACTGAACGTAACCAAAAATGTCATTGGTTGGATTTTTTAATTAATGAAACTCATTTTTTCTAGGGTTGTTTTGGATCCAGTCTCTTCAACCCTTTTGACGGCGTGCATGAGTCTCTATGGAGGGTGTGGTTCAAGCACCTAATCCTGGCATGCAAAGCAAAATGTTCGCATACGTGTGCGTGTCCCTTTCCACCTGTGGATAGGTTTCAGAATGCCACCGAATCACCATGACAAGACCGCCTCTTAGTTTCGCGCTTGTACCATTACTCATTACCGGTGTTGGAGGATCCTCACCGGCAGCCAGCAGCGTAGCTTGTCGCGCTTCTATTGTAGAAGAACATTCTAGCCCTGGCGTTCCATCGGCCGCGTTCGTGCCGTACCGGGATGCTCGTTACGCGGATAGAGTGGTTCGGCGAAAAGTCGTTAACTGGTGACGAGGTGGGCTATGATACATCGTACCAGTTGAATCCCACTAACCCGCGGCACGCATGCCGCACAGCTCGATGGTCGTAGTGCGTAAGCGGCGCCGGATAGTGTCAGGGTGTCGGAGTTGTGGCCGACGGGTGAGATGGTGTTACAAGGGAGGTTGTGCAACTTCATATCGTCCGATACGATACCGAACCGTCAACGGAGCCATGGGTTAATGAAACCGAAAGCGCAGACAGAGAAATCCAGGAGACTTTAAAGTTTAAGAAATGAGGTTGTTGAGTTCGAAACTATGCCATTGGGGTATCATACAGCTCCATGCCGTGCCGAGTGCGCCTTTGCTGGAAAATACAGCTGAATCAGGAAGGAGAAAATTGAAAATGTCGTCTAGCACCACGGTGCTTTCCTCCTCGAGCCTTTGCAGTCACCTTGGGGCAAAGTCAGAGTCGATCCAAGATGAGAAGTTGATAGAGGTGTTACGAACCGCAGTCTTCGTCGATTCTGTATTCTCTGGTATAGCCATTAGAAATTGCTCTTGAGTATGAATACACATCCTTACATTGCTACAACATTCGCGGGACATCTCTTGTGCGTCTCCTGATATTTGGTACACCAAGCTCGAACAACGTAGCGTAGGTGACTGCACTTATACTGTACTTGAGTATAATCACACATTGTGCGTTGAAATGAGTTTTCAGAAGGGCTGTGGTAAAGTGAAGTATCAAGGCCCGAGAAGAGGATGAAGTTTGGATCAGAGAGCAAGGACAACTGTATTTCTTTGGGTCGTTCGAAGTATAAGGACGTTGGGCACCGGACCGTGGTCGTATATATACATAACAGATGGTTAGAGAATGTCAGCGCGAATCAGGTACCCGAATCCGTCATGGATTGACGCACGCTCAACTGACGTGCATCCGACTAATTGTATATGTAGCCATGATCTGCCTAGCCAGCTACGGTCAAGCTTTGAGATTTACAAGGACGTTTGTTTGAAGACATCCCTGTCCGGCAACGTGCGGGTGGAACTGTGGCTTGGCTAATTCGAAGAAGGTCAGAAAGTATGATCAAGATGATGTGATGAGAAAGTGGACATCGCTGGCGGATATCGCTGGACGAATAGTGCCGTCGGCGGCTTCGTCTTAATGTCAGTTTTCTTAACCACATTTAATCTGCACCGTGAAGGATGTCTGTGGTTCCGCGCTGTCTATGTAGAGATGTTGCGCCGTTGAACCTTGCTCCTGGGTGGTCAACTCCAAGCTCCCGATGCGCTGGGGTGCTTCCTGCATTGAGGCTGCAGAAGCGGCCATGATCCACCAACGTCTGAGATGTCTCTACAGAAGTCTTTGCGAAACAATCGACAAGGTGCTTTTTACGTGTCTCGACGCGTCAGTGATCCTCTGACACGTAGAAAACGAAAACGAAAACGTTCTTGACAACGTCGAAGCTACATCTGCCGACGTGCGTCTCGTATTGCGCAGCTTCCCGTTTCCCCGTCGACTGAAACAACTTACACCCGCGATTTGGACGTTGCGCAATACTTAATAATTATCGATGTCATCCCGCAATCTAAGAGCTGAACTCGGTTGTGCGACGTGACCAACGCACAGATTACAACGTGTAGCTGTCAATTCGAGCCAGCCTGTCAAGTTCAGCTCTTCCACGAATCCCCCCATAAACACGAATTTACGTCCACCGAGCAAGGCCCATCCTATCTTAGACATCTACGCATGTGTCTGTAATGTCAAAAGGTAGAAAGAATGTGGACATGCAGCAGAGCATCACGAAGGTCAATCCCGCGAGTCAGCCGAAGATTATTGTTATTGACATCATAGCCCGAATTCAAGTCCTCGCTAACTCAGCGTAAGTCCCACGGAAACAAAAGAAGAGCTAGCCACTACTAGTCAGAGCGTGGCTGCACCGAATAATGTACAGTACTAGATCAGAAGTTGTGGCTGTCAACAGAAACTAGATTGGTAGCTAGAGTGAAGGCGTTTTGAGAGGTGGTTGCAATATCGGGATACGTGACGCAAGCCTGCAGTTCGCGGCTTGGCGACCGAACCTTCTTTTGGCACGTAACTGTACCTTGCAGCGGTGCGTAGACATATGACGGTTAGCCGACAAATCACTAAGCTCTGTCTTCTCAAAACCTCAAAAGCCCGGGACGCAAAGCCTACCAATAGCTTGTTGCAACGAATCCATTCAACACGTCGTAAGCCCTTATCCGAGCATCATCTATGACTGGATGCAAACAGAACAAAGCTCAAATAAGGGTTACATCGAACTTCATGTCATGGAACCTGACCAGTCGTGGCATTAAGTTTCCTGGCAATGTTGAGATCTAGCTCTCTTTGTCTCCGTCTTAGGGTTTTCGCCATGCCCTGCGTTCTCTCCATCTAGACTTCTCACATCACCTATGATCGTCCATTAAGGCGAGGAAGCAAGAATGACTTAGGCCGGAAAATCACTTCTCAAAGGCACCATAGCCTAGGATGAAGTCAGACTACATTTTGCTGTATAGCATTGCACTGAAACTCGTATCGATACCAGGAAAAGCATCATCGCAGCCTGTTTATCAGTTTTTGTATATATCTTCCCTGGGACAGGTATTAGGTGTTTCTATATCGGTGGAAACATTTCGCATGATAGTAGATGGTTCCTCTTCGACATTCTCATCAATACTACCGCGAAGCTTTAATATCGCTCCATCCCGCTATGGGGAAGATGTGACTTTATATACGATGGAGCATTGGAATGGAGTGTGTCGGGAAGCAGAACAATAGACAATAAATTGGCCGTGCAGGCAAGTATTACTTGATAATCATGAGTAGATTGGTGAACCGTGGCATGCTGTGATGAGATCTCACGCAATCATATTTACAGTGGCATTGCAGAGCAAGCAAGATCATGCTACAAGATGGCCAAATCGGTTTCATCACTAGATAACTGCTACAAGCCGTGTGGTATGGATATAAGTGTTATGTCTCAGACTATGTGCATAAGATTATGAGAACTCCCCATTCGACTCGTCAGCGTCCAACCACCCGCGACACATTTCAACAGCGCGCCCCCACTTCTTGAACATCTTCGCGCTCTCTTCCTTGCTGATGTTTGGCTCGAAGATCATGCGATCCTTCTGGTTGATCTCTTTGAGCTCGTCAAACTCTTTCCACACGCCGACTGCGAAGCCGGCGGCGATGGCGGCACCCAGAGCGGTGGTCTCACGCATGGCTGGTCGGTCGACGGGGATGCCGATAATGTTTGCTTGTGTCTATGAAGTTTGGTTAATTATATGTTTCAATCGTGTAGATAGATTACCATGCTTACCTGCATGCACAGATTGGAGTTGCTCATTCCACCATCGACTGCAAGCATGTTAAGCTTATGCCCGCTGTCAAGCTCCATGGCATCGAGAATAGCCTTGGTCTGAAAACATGTGGCCTCGAGTGTTGCTCGCGCTATATGACCTCGTTCGGTGAACTGGGTAATTCCGAATATAGTGCCCTTGGCGTCGTCAATCCAATACGGTGCGAAGAGACCACTGAAAGCAGTAACGAAGATGCACCCTCCATTGTCCTTCACACTCCCTGCAAGATCACTGATCTTGTGCGAGTGTGTGATGAATCCCATGTTGTTCATCAAGAACTTTACACCAGATCCTGCGACAGCTATGCTGCCTTCGAGGGCGTATACCGGTTTACGCTTGCCGCCGAAGTCATATGCGACTGTAGCAAGTAGTCCGTGCTTAGATATTACAGGCTCCTCGCCCACATTGTAGAGCAAGAAACACCCAGTTCCGTACGTATTCTTCGCAGACCCAGGTGTAAACCCTTGCTGGCCAACGAGAGCCGACGATTGATCTCCTAAGCATCCTGCAATGCGGACATCTTTCAGTAATCCAGTGGATATAGATCCAAAGGCGTCTGGCGATGACGACGGGACGATCTTAGGAAGATTGAGCTTCGTTCGATCTAGCTTGAAGAATTCAAGGAGTTTATCGTCGTACTGGACGGTGTGCAAGTTCTGGCATGGTTAACTTCATGTCATAAATTTGCTTTAGTCGGTAGGACTTACCATGAACATGGTTCTGGAAGCATTAGTGGTGTCCGTGACATGCACGTCTCTCTCCTTGCCGCCGTTTAGATTCCACAATATCCATGTATCCACGGTGCCGAACGATAGTCGACCTTCGTCGTAAGCTTTTCGAACCGACTCCTCATGGTTAAGAAGCCAAACCAATTTAACCGAAGAGGAGTAAGTGGATAGAGGAAGTCCACATATGTCTTGCAACTCATCAGCGCCTTCTCGCGCCTTTAACTCTCGAACGAGTCCCTTGGTACGCGTGTCAGGCCATGCGATCGCGTTGTATAGTGGCTCTCCAGTAGCTGTGTCCCAAACTACTCTAGCAAATGTTAGCTAGTATCTTGACTATATGTCTTCCAGGAATGTATTACATTGTTTCACGCTGGTTTGTGAGACCGACAGCCTTGATGTCCGAAACATCGTGACCCTGATCGATGAAAATGTTTGTCGCCCTGTCCATGCATTCCTTGACTGTCGAGACGAGTTCCTTGGGGTTGTGTTCGTGCCAGCCCGACTGAGGGTAGTATTGCTTGAATTCCATTTGATGTTGCGCTACCGGTTCCCCCATCCCATCGAACTAGAAAACCGGAGATAACGTTAGTATTTGCTCTCGAGATGTATGCATATACCCAATTTTTCTTCGGAGAATGCGATGCGATCGGAGTGTACATACTACAAGTGGTCAGTCCAACTCCGGTTAAAAAAGACCGGCGACGCCTGTCTGTGTCTGGAGGATGATACGATCAATTGAACGCCACGCGTAGTTGCGTATATCTTTCTTGACACAGAACAAGGCACGCGGTGATCGGAGTATGGTACCTATTATGAAACGCGTGCTTGTGGTTCCATTGTCGATTGCGCCGATAAAAAAGTTCTTCAGCTTTTCTTCGTCCAGCTGAGTGTCTTGCGATGAGTCCGTGAACTCTTCCTTAGGTATGGGTTGCGGATCAGGATCCTGCGCCGACAGGTTTTCAAACGCCATGTTAGAAATTTTGCTTAGGTTGTGTCTTGGAGATCATGATCAGCAACCAATTTTGACGACGTGTTGGCTTATAACCTGCATACCTGTTGCGCTTGAACGTAGGTGCTGTAGATACACCGAGATCCTCTAAGCTGCAAACGATTGCTCGTGAAATTCTTAGAAATTGGGAAATCCTAGGTCGCAATGTAGTCGCTGAATTCTTCCGCCTGATTTTCGAATTATGCAATACGCGCGTCGCGTGCAATTGGCGATGCTGGCAGATGTGGTTGTTCGCGAGGAAGACGATGCGCGCGTGTACTCGAAAGCGGGGGAGCGGAGGGGTCGAAACAACATAAACCTGAGCTGCAGGCGAGCATGTGCCCAGCTTCGTCATGTGCACGCTGAGCCTCCGCTGAACCTGAATGAGGCAAGCCGCCCCGGAATACTTCAATTCGTTCGACGTCCAGGAGCGCCTAAAGTTGGAGCTAGAAATCCATCGGCATGCCACGCCCCAGTGCGGCTCCATCTGTGATATCAGTACAGTGGGTCGCGGAACATGGGAAGCCGATCAGCAACACAAGATCCACATCACAACGCAAGGGATCATCGAAACGTATGTACATAAAATTGGATAAGCTAGAGTGGCAATGAGAACATCTCCAGAACAAACACATATTGTTCTGACTGTGCGGCTCACGGCTTTTACATAGCTAAAGGTCTCAGACGCTGAGTCGACAACTGCCAATTTCTCTGCAAACAATTACTCTCAGACGCCAATGTTTACTCTTTTCCTCGATCGTCACTGGCCGCCGCCTTCTTCTTCTCGGCCATGCGAGCCTCCTCCTCTTCTGCAAGTGCATCTGCGCTGCCCTCGCGAAGCACCTTCGCGCGCGTGACAGCCCCCGGAACCCTATCAGGCAGTTCTCCTCGGCCGATGAGTGTGACGACTATGCTAGCACCAACAATAAACGTCAGGAGGAAACGGTACGTGCGGTACCAGGTTGGTGTCCAGCCATTTCTACATGCCAGCGTGTCGACATAGTACAGGCTTACGAAGCCAAAAAATTGGCTTATAAGAGCATATTCGATAGGCATCAAGAGGGTCGAGCAAGCCACCAACGGAGCGGCTACTCCGATCGCGTAGCGACGATAGCCTTGGTAACCTCCAAACCCTGCGAATTCGAGTCCCCAATGGATCGCACCAAGAAATGAGAGAATGGTAGCCCCATACCCTAGTTGTATTGGCTCAAGCAGATGAAGCATCTGAGTAGCTGTAGTTTCGGATATCATAAAACCGTATCCAGCGTTGCTGTGGTTGAGTTCCCAAGAACAGTATACCGTTGAGAGCGATGTAGCGAGATACGGCAAGGTTCCAGCAAGTCCCATGTACACTGCTTCCCGAGGCACCTCCGCGAGGCTAAAGGTGTCCTTGACTGTACCCTGGAAAGTTTCTCAGCCGCAAGTTCCACACAATTGAGAGCAGAGACTTACAATATCATGCTTCATACCAGCCATCATATCGACTTCTTTCTCTGGTGTCTCGGTTTTAACTTCAGAGAACATTGGGTGAACCGAAGAAGTCGTAGAAACGGTTTCAGGGCTGGCTTCGAGCTTCTCATGGGAATATTTTTCTTCGGCTTTGAGCTGGTCCTTGCTCAAGTTACGGCGAAGAATAGCAGCTTGGATGGGCTTTGGCTGAGCCATGCGTGGTAATTGAGGCCTCCGCGCGGCCCACGATCCAAATTGTGTTGTCCATTGTAGTGTTGGAGATGTGCGTTGGAAGCTCGCGGCGGGACGTGCAACCGGCGCGATTGACTTCAATACGGCGCGTGACGCGCCGTTTCGCAGCATTTTGGTCACTGAAAAAGTTGAGGGAATACGACAACCCGCAGGACAGGATGCACAAGATATAGAGGAATGAAACTGCAAACAGAAGGGAGACGGCGCGGGAGTAGGTCGAGCAAGCTTGCGCGTAGGGCAGGAGAGCAAGCTTATCAGATTAACATATGACGTAAGAACGTGAACATCGTCACGTGACTGGACTTCACATTGCGGGGAATGGTGGAGCACATTTTGTTTTGTGGTGGAATTATTTTATACAGAACTCCTTGTATAAGACGTGCATAGTACCAGGCGATGTACTTGAAGATAGCAGTGACTGGTTGTCGACTTGTGGGGCTTCCAGGTAAGTTTGCATTTTGTTCGAGGTTGACAACAACCAATGCTCGATTTCAGGACTTGATCTTGATAGACACAAGCGATGTGAAAATTACCTCTTATGTTGTGCAACCATGTTAATATCGTTGAAAGATCATTCTGTGCTGCAGGATCAAACATGCGCACTGCCTCAAGGCTGAGCCTTGCCAGTTCATGCAACCTTGTTTGCAGAACCTTGTACAAACAGCGCAGATGTGTTGTGAGCATCCTTAAACCGTCCCCAGTAAAACGTTGCTGTCAAATATGGTGGGGTTAATCGCCCCTCGCTTGAAGTGGGGTGGCCTTCGTCATACCAACAAGGGCAAGGGCAGCCGCGGAGGCGGCGAAGAATGCTCAGGAAACATTCAATTTCGCACGGTACACGGCACAACATGAGAAATTTCTTGCAATCGAGGCATTAGCTGCAAAACGCGGGCGATTCGCCCCAAGCAACAGTCAGGCAGCATCCGCAGTGGGGCAGACAGAAGTTGCAGGAAGGTTCTGGGAGGTCAAAGCTTCTTAGAACCTCGTAGAATTCTTTGGAACAATATGCTCTCCCACCAAATAAAAACCTCTTCGCCCGCTCTTTCTTCCTCCTTTCCAATACACAACACCACTCCAACACGAAGCCTCACCCACATATAAGTCACCGACTTGTGAGCACACTACTGCGATTTTCTTTACTTGATACCCTACTACTTTTCCATTGACGCCCATCATGTCTACCGGTCCCGCTATTGGTATCGATCTGGGAACCACGTACTCTTGCGTGGGTATCTTCAGGTAAGGAACATTTTGCATCTTGGCACGCAAGAATTCCCACTAACTCCTATACAGAGATGACCGCATCGAAATCATTGCCAACGACCAGGGTAACCGCACAACACCCTCGTTCGTTGCCTTCACAGACACCGAGCGTCTGATCGGTGACTCCGCGAAGAACCAGGTCGCCATGAACCCCGCCAACACCGTCTTCGACGCAAAGCGTTTGATCGGTCGCAAGTTCGCCGATTCCGAGGTCCAGGCCGACATGAAGCACTTCCCCTTCAAGCTCATCGACGCCGGTGGCAAGCCCCAGATCCAAGTCGAGTTCAAGGGCGAGACAAAGACCTTCACACCTGAGGAGATCTCTGCCATGGTCCTGGTCAAGATGAGGGAGACCGCTGAGTCCTACCTCGGTGGCACCGTCAACAACGCTGTCGTCACTGTCCCCGCATACTTCAACGACTCGCAGCGTCAGGCCACCAAGGATGCTGGTCTCATTGCCGGCCTCAACGTCCTCCGTATCATCAACGAGCCTACAGCAGCTGCCATTGCCTACGGTCTTGACAAGAAGACTGAGGGCGAGCGCAACGTCCTCATCTTCGATCTTGGAGGTGGTACATTCGATGTCTCCCTGCTCACCATCGAGGAGGGTATCTTCGAGGTCAAGTCGACAGCCGGAGACACCCATTTGGGCGGAGAGGACTTCGACAACCGTCTCGTCAACCACTTCACAAACGAATTCAAAAGGAAACACAAGAAAGGTTCGAGACTCTTTTTCTACTCGTATGCTCCAATCAGGGTTACGCCAAAATAATGGCGGACTTGAAATCATGCAGTATTTGTCTGGACATGTGCTAACTCTTACTCAGATCTCACCTCCAACGCCCGTGCCCTTCGTCGTCTCCGAACTGCCTGCGAGCGGGCCAAGCGTACCCTCTCTTCGTCTGCCCAGACATCCATCGAGATCGACTCCCTGTTCGAGGGTATCGACTTCTACACCTCGATCACCCGTGCCAGGTTCGAAGAGCTCTGCCAGGACCTCTTCCGCTCCACCATGGACCCCGTCGAGCGTGTCCTCCGCGACGCCAAGATTGACAAGTCCACTGTCCACGAGATCGTCTTGGTCGGTGGCTCTACCCGTATCCCCAAGGTCCAGAAGATGGTCTCCGACTTCTTCAACGGCAAGGAGCCCAACAAGTCCATCAACCCTGACGAGGCTGTTGCCTACGGTGCTGCCGTTCAGGCCGCCATCCTGTCTGGTGACACTTCATCCAAGTCCACCAACGAGATCCTCCTGCTCGACGTCGCGCCGTTGTCGCTTGGTATCGAGACCGCTGGTGGTGTCATGACCGCGCTCATCAAGCGCAACACCACCATCCCCACCAAGAAGTCCGAGGTCTTCTCCACATTCAGCGACAACCAGCCCGGTGTGCTTATCCAGGTCTACGAGGGTGAGCGTGCCCGTACTAAGGACAACAACCTGCTCGGAAAGTTCGAGCTTACCGGCATTCCTCCTGCGCCCCGTGGTGTACCCCAGATCGAAGTCACCTTCGATGTTGACGCCAACGGTATCATGAACGTCTCCGCTCTCGAGAAGGGTACCGGCAAGACCAACAAGATTGTCATCACCAACGACAAGGGCCGCCTGTCCAAGGAGGAGATCGAGCGCATGTTGTCTGAGGCCGAGAAGTACAAGGCTGAGGACGAGGCTGAGGCTGCCCGAATTGGAGCCAAGAACGCCCTTGAGTCATACGCCTATTCGCTCCGCAACACGCTCAGCGACTCCAAGGTCGATGAGAAGCTCGAGGCTGGCGACAAGGAGAAGCTCAAGGCCGAGATTGACAAGACCGTCACTTGGTTGGACGACAACCAGACCGCCACCAAGGACGAGTACGAGTCGCAGCAGAAGGAGCTTGAGGGTGTTGCCAACCCCATCATGATGAAGTTCTACGGTGCTGGCGGCGAGGGTGGCATGCCCGGTGGTATGCCCGGCGGTGGTATGCCCGGTGGCGCTGCTCCTGGTGGCCACTCCGACGACGGCCCAACCGTCGAGGAGGTCGACTAAGCGGATCGCTCCGTCACGTTGCCTTCTTTCTTTCGTCTTCAAGCATAGACTTCTTTCTGGGTGGTGGTTATTGGAGTTCACGGCTGACAGAGCCTTTTTCATGGTTTCTTTCTGGATGCATCGGATGAATTACGATCATGATTGGAAGGGAAAAGTTTTAGCGGAGGACATGTGTGTGCTCTAATGATGGAATGTGATATCCTGAGTAGAGAATGAGATGATAAGATTTCAAACTATGTTCTTGTGCTTACTTGTGATGTTTGGTTTAGATGAATGTGACTTGATTGTCTTGAAGTTGTTGCTTCAGGCTGGCATGATTGCTTAGTGTTTGAGAATATCTCACCAAATATAAAACACGATCGCCAACACCCTTCTCGCACATCTGAATGATTCTCGGTTGGATGTCAATCCAACAGCACCGAAATCTCGTAACAGCTTGACAACTACAGACAAAATTCGTGTAAGACTTGTGTATCTACAGTATTACAGGTATAAGCCCAGCGTCTTCTATTTCTAGTATTTGTTACTGTTATTTTGTGAAGGTTTCGTGCTCGCAAAAACACAGCTTACTTCAACTTTTACACTTACTCGAGAGAGCGGACACATACACGACGGTGGTGTTACAGTGATATACATGACTAGCCTCAGATCCCCATCTCAGTTTTCCTACCGCTCCTCGACCTCTGCGCTAAACGCGCCCCTGATCTCTTCGCCAGGCCCCCTTCGCGTCCAGACATGCTCACTGTTTGGCATGCTCTTAACCTTCTCCTCCTTCTCACGATAACGCTCCTGGATCAGGCGCTCCTTGACGTCTGACCCACTATAGCTATTCTTTGTGCGCATGCAGAACCAGAAGTCATTCCAGTGCTCAGTGCAGGAACGTAGTTGTCCGTAGCGATATAAGTCGTTGAAGTGCCCCCCAAGAGAGGAGCAGTAGAAGGCGGAGTCGAAGGCGGCCCGGCAGGACATTGTGCGTGGGAGAGTAGGGTCATATGGCTCCGCGGGGGAGGAGGCCTCGCCGTGTTCGGAGGAGGTGGTGGTAGTGGTGTTTAGAGACGGGGGTGCGAGGTGGGGGTAGGCGGCGTAGAAGTCGGGGTCGTGTGGTGCGGAGGATGATGAAGTGGGTGTGGGTGTGGGTGCGGTTTGAGGTATTGATGGAGGTGCTGGAGACGATTGTTGCACTTGTGGTTTTGACGCAGCTTCTGTGCCAGAGCCGGAGAAGGGCCACCAGCTCATGGTGAGGAGGGCGAGGATGGACGGACTGGTGTTCGAATGGGGAGCTGTATGCCTGCGCTTGATATTTATGCGCGTCTCACTGGAGATTTGCCAACTCGCTCAAATGTTTCCTATAACAGTTTCTAGCCTTTGTTTGAGAGTGACTGTCTCCTGCACAGCTCGTGGGTTGGATCGGAGCTCTGATGGCGTTGTGCGTGTGTGGATGCAGTGTGTGGAATTGTCGGCGTAGAAAGCCAATTCGAGAAAACGCGGTTGACACATGCAACCAATGAGGGGAGCGACGGGCCGCTCTCAACGAGCGTGACTTTTGACACGTCCTTACGTCATGCACAGCGTTGCGCCTGCCTTGCACGATCAATATTGCGCCCCTCGCCTCGACAGTCTCGTGCGCTGCATTAATTTCAGGCCACGTCTTCTTTGCATCTTCTTCTGTTGGTATTTCTCCTTGCGATTTCTTTCCAAGGCATCTCTCGGTGGTATTGAACACGCGAAGCACGGCTGCCAGACACTGTGCGCGTCGTGACTTCACCCCACCTTCTGCTTGCAGCTTACGATACCCACGATCGCACGGTCTTGCTTCATCGCGACATCGCAACAGCCTCTATGATTTCACCAACTCTCACGACATAACGAACCCTCTCTCTCGACCCCACCAACCCCCCACCACCCCTCGCCGCCCCGACCGGGTTAACGGTCGCCTACCGCCGCCATGCTTGAAGGACTCGTCTCGAACCTTCTCAACCGGTTCTTGGGCATGTATGTCCAGAACTTCGACCCAAAACAACTCAATGTCGGCATCTGGTCTGGTGATGTCAAGCTGCGAAACCTGCAACTTCGCCGCGAAGCTCTCGATCAGCTCCATCTCCCCCTGAACGTGATCGAAGGCCATCTGGGCTCACTTACACTATCCATACCGTGGTCGAACCTGCGGGGCAAGCCGTTGAAGGTTAACATCGAGGATGTGTTTCTGCTGGCAGCACCCAAGGAGGACGCCGACTACGATGCCGATGAGGAAGAGCGACGGGCGCACGCGGTCAAGATGGAGAAGCTCGACAGCGCCGAGCTGCTCAAGGAGCGCAACACAGAAGGCATGAGTGCCGAGGAGGAGCAGAAGAACCAAAGCTTCACGGCTAGCATGGTGACTGCCATTGTGGACAACGTCCAGGTCACAGTCAAGAACATCCACATCCGATACGAAGACTCGATATCCGATCCAGGCCACCCGTTCGCGCTTGGTCTCACACTCGCCGACTTTAGCGCTACTAGCACAGATGAAAACTGGAAGCCCACCTTCATCACGGGCAACTCGACATCCACACATAAGTTGGCGACACTGGGTTCGCTAGCGGTATACTGGGACACGGATGCAGAGCTGATAGGGACTGGCAGAGGCAGTGAAAGCAAAGATGAGCAGCACATTGATCACGACGACTTCATCGAGAAGGTGCGAGGAATGATACCGAGAGGAGATAATCCTGAGCTTGGTGATCATCAGTTCATCCTCAAGCCTATCAGTGGTCGCGCCGGCCTGGAGATGGACAAGACTGGCAAGCCTGATCGACCCAAGATGAAAACACGGCTCCTCTTTGACGAGCTCGGGTTCATCATTGATGAAGACCAATACCGAGACGCACTCATGCTGGTCGACCTATTTCATTACTTCCTCCGACACCAAGAATACAAGAAGCTCCAGCCCAAGTCGACCCCGAAAGAGGATCCCGCTGGATGGCTGAGATTCGCCGGGAACGCTGTTCTCGACAAGATTCACCAACGAAACAGGCAATGGAGTTGGGACTACTTCAAGGAGCGCCGGGACGATCGAGTGCGATACATCGGATTGTTCAAGAAGAAAAAGCGAGAGGAGAAGCTCTCGCCTACTGACACTGAAGATCTTGACAAGCTTGAGCGCAAGCTGAGTTACGAAGATCTTCGTTTCTGGCGCTCGTTAGCGCGGAATCAGTTGCGCAAGGAGAATGTCGGGGTGAAGAAGCCACCTACCAAACAAGGATGGGGCTCTTGGATCATCGGTCGTAAACAAGAAGAACATCATGATGAAGACACTCAGATGAACGAACAGCAGCGCAAAGAGCTGTACGATGCTATCGACTGGGACGAGAAGAAAGCCATCACCGAGGCAGTGGATATGCCTCGAGAGTACGTGAAGATGGAAGTGAATATGAGTCTTCGAACTGGAAGCTTTACACTCAAGCGCGATCCTCACGGAAAGTCAACTGAAATCCTTCGTCTTCTGTTCGATTCTTTCAGCACGCAGTTCCTGCAACGTACAGACTCCATGTTTGTCAAAGTGGCTCTTGAGGGAATGCGCCTCTACGATGGTACGACTGAAGGCAGCCTCTTCCCCCAAATCATCACGATCAAGGATGCCCCGCCCGTGCCCGACGACAAGCGGATCGAAGAGCTCGATGACGACGATTTGCCGAAAGATGAGGAGAAAGAAGATGAGGAAGAAGAAAAGGAGGATCCTTTCTTCCAGCTCTCTTTTGAGAAGAACCCACTTGACAATAGTGCCGACACTGCCCTCACAGTAAAGCTGAAGGGTATGGAGTTTGTTTACAACCCCAGATTCGTAGTCGAGGTGGCGAAATTCTTCAAACCTCCGGAACGACACATGGAATCGATTGGTGCACTTATGGAGACAGCTGGAGCAACTGTTGAAGGCATTCGGCAACAGACACGTGCTGGGTTGGAGTTTGCTCTCACTGAACACAAAACCATCAATGCACAACTGGATCTACAGGCCCCGCTTATCATCATTCCTGACTCTGTCACGAAGAAGTCAAGTAATTGCCTTATTCTCGACGCTGGTCACGCAAGTGTAACGAGTGAGCTTGTCGACAAGGACACCTTACGAGATATTCAGGCCAAACAGCAGCATCAATACACCGACGAGGACTACCACAAACTGGAAAACCTGATGTATGACAAGTTTCTTCTCAAGTTGCATTCGACGCAAGTGCTCATAGGGCCTTCCATTGAGGAGACACGTGCCCAACTAGAGGAAAGTGCCACATCTAAGCACTTCCACATCGTGGACAAAATCAACATGGATTTCAATATTGAGATTTGCATTGTTCCTAAGGGCTCCGATTTGACCAAGTTCCGCGTCTCTGGTAATCTGCCGGTTCTCCATGCGTCAATCTCAGATGCAAAGTACAAGAACTTGATGAAGCTGATTGACGTGGCCATCCCCAAATTTGACAACGACGAGCCGACCAAGGAGGTCATTGAAGGCGCAAAGGGTCCGTCTAACTTGAAGCCGCCTAACGAAGGACTGTCAGACCAAGATGCTCTTGGACGGCCTAGATCGAAGTCCTTTCAATTTTCTGCGCAGGAGCACGAGCTCGTTATGGAAGAAGACGGTGATAGCAAGTCAGACGAGAAGTTTGAAGATGCTCCAGCAGCCGAACGGAAGCAGGACATATTTACTCACCAACGCAACTTTGAGTTCAAGTTCACCGTCGACAAACTTCAAGGCTCGCTGTACAGGTCTGATGCAGAGGGTCGAAAACCTGACCAGCTTCTGGTTGAGTTGATTGCGGAGCACTTTGACCTTGAGTTCTACCAGGAGGCGTTTGAAATGGGCGCTGATGTTCATCTGAGAAGTTTGGCTGTCGAGGATCATGTCGAAGAGAATCCGCTACCAGAGTTCCGGAACATCATGTCATCTGAAGACGCATCCGCGGAAGAACAGAAGGATCTGTTCTCCCTGAAGTTCGTCAAGGTGAACAAAGAATCCCCAGAGTTCCAGACCAAGTTTGAGGGCATAGCTACCAACTTGGACGTTGCAGTGTCAACCATCAATCTCATTGTAACGAGACGGACGCTGCTGACTCTCCTGGATTTTGTTCTCATCACGTTCACCAATCCAGATCAACCCCAGAACCAGCAAGCCCAGGTAGCTGTTCAGCCAGACCAGCAACAGGCCGTCCAGCAGCCCCAAGCCGAGCCTGACAAGATACGTATTCGAGCTGAACTGAAGCGAATCGCGTTGATTTTCAACAATGATGGAATACGCCTTGCCACGCTGAGTTTGAGCTCTGGTGACGTCGGCGTCTTTCTCAACGGCAAGACCATGCGCATTGGTGGACGTCTTGGCAACCTGTCCCTTATCGACGACGTGAACCAGGGCGTTCCTGAAGACTCGTCGCTTCGCCAACTGGTGACTATTGAGGGCAAGAACTTGGCTGACTTCAGTTACGAAACATTCGATTCCGAACTGGAGACTTATCCTGGCTACGACATGGCCGTTGCCTTGAAGACTGGATCTATCAAGATAAACTTCCTCACAGAGCCCTTCCGTAAGATCATGGAGTTCGCAGTAAAGTTTGGCAAGATGCAAGCAATCTTCAATGCAGCACGGCAGGCAGCAGCGAACCAGGCCACTCAGATCCAAGAGCGGGCCTCCAAGTTTCACTTCGATATCACCATCAGTACTCCCATAGTCGTGTTTCCAAGGATGGCATTCTCAGATAGGCCTGAACGTGACACCTTGACAGCGAACCTAGGAGAGATCTACGCGAAGAACACGTTCGTCCCACTCGATGATTCCGAGAGTGCGGATGTGGCGAACAAGTTGTCTGCCGGAATCAGAAACATCAAGCTCACCTCAAATCTTCATTACGATGACAACCGAGTCGAGGAACTTGAGCTCATCGACAAAGTCGATCTCGACTTCAACATCACAATAGTGGAGCACAAGCCCGAGCGGAAACGGCCAGACCTCGAAATTGATGGATCAATGTCTGACATCAATCTGCGACTCAGTCCGGATCAGATGAAATTCGCACTGGAGCTGTCTCGATCAATACCGGAGGCATTTGCAACGCAACCAGATGAGGCTATCGAAGAGGATGTCCAGGCTGAGCTGCCCCGATCGACAACAGTGCCAGCACGGCAGTTGACAGAAACCGAGTCTCCTGATAAAGAACCATCTCGAGACGTGGTTTCGTCACAAGGACCTGAGCTACAGACTGACCGCGACACATGGACGAAGCTGGACTTCGTCTTCAAAGTCGGTTCTATTGGGTTGGAGTTGATTCGCTCTGAAGACGGCGAACCTGTTGGCGATGTTGAGGCTGCTAGCCTTTCCAAATCCTCTCTCAATGAGACGCACGTCAAAGTCCGCATGATCAGCGACGGAGCTCTAGAGGCTGAACTTGTGGTCCAGTCGTTTACTATCCGAGATAGCCGTACGCAAGGGGCGAATAAGTTCCGCAAGATCATGTCTCTCATCAACAACGACGTGAAGCAGCAGTTCATGGCCAGCGTTTCCATCTCAGGCGGGCAGGAGCGAAATCTCATCGCTTTGCTGACAATCGATAGCCCAAGGATTATTGTGGCTCTGGACTATCTGTTCGCGTTGCAGGCCTTTGTAAATGCAGGATTGGCCACGGATGAACCGCTCACTATCGTTGAAGAAACCGAGGACGACGAGACAGATAGCGATTCGGAAATGATGTCGCCGGATGGATCTCGGTCACCCGAAAAGCTACCGGCTGCTCCTGAACCAACGGAAGGAGGAATGAACATCTCGTTCCGAGTCAACCTGGTTGATGCGCAGGTCGTTTTGATCGCGAACCCTGCACTTTCCACTTCAGAAGCCATTGTACTAGGCACAAAGCAAGTACTGGTTTCGAAACAACAAGCAATGACGCTACAAGTCGAAAAGGTTGGCATGTTCCTGTGTCGTATGGACCGCTTCGAGACGCACCGAATGCGCATCCTTGATGACTTCAGCATTCAGACAGCTCTGGACATGCGAAACCAGAGCGGGAAAGCGTCATTGATGAGTATCACTGTTGACATTGAGCCTCTCGTTCTTCGCCTGTCGCTTCGTGATATCCTGTTGGCTATGCAGATTGTCAATCGTGCATCTGCCATGTCTGGGAATGATGAGAGCAAGCTGCCCAGTGCAGAGGCACAGAAACTCAAACCAAATCCGCCTACGAAGAAGCCCAGATCAACGATGGGCAAGACATCTGGTTCAAGGCCTCAAGCGAAGTCCATCGCGAATACCAAGCGATCGGGTGCTGGGGCACAGCTGGAGCCTCCACAACCTGGTTCTGCGGTACTCAAGAGAGAGGAATTACATATCAACATCGAAGGTATTCGCGTTGTCCTCATCGGAGATGTTCACGAGATGCCGATGTTGGACTGGCGGGTAAAGAAATTCGGTGTTGATGTGCGAGATTGGTCGGGAGCTATGGTTGTCGACACGTCCTTGGACACCCTCATCAACGTCTTCAACTTTTCCAAGTCTGCATGGGAGCCTTTGATCGAACCCTGGAGCGTTGGCTTCCACATGGCCAAGGACCAGAACCCTGACAGACTTGCCGTAGATCTCTACTCTCGCAAGTCCATGGAGCTCACAGTTACTGCCGCTACTATTGCCCTAGCCTCGAAGTCCTTCGACTTCCTTACTAGTGACGAGGATATTTTGTCGAAGCCTCGAGGTAGTGACGCACCATACCGCATCCGGAATCACACTGGTTTCAACCTTGATGTCTGGGCCGACGGCAAAGACCAGGAGGGCTATGCGGCGAAGCTGGAAGAAGGTGAAGAGAAACCTTGGCACTTTGAGGACCCTATGTCTACCCGAGAGACATTGTCCACAGATGCTGCGACTGGCATGCTCGGAATCAAGCTCGAAGGAAGTGGATTCGACACTATCCCGCGCATACCTGTACATCGAGAAGGCGAATTCCTGTACAACCTCAAACCCAAGCAAGACCGTGTTCAGCACCGAATTCTCGTGGAAGTAAAGCTTGGCGCGGACAACATCAAGAATATCACCTTCCGCTCGCCCTTGTTGGTGGAAAACAACACCCAGATCCCGATTGAACTTGGCATGTTCAGCCCTGAAGACGGCCATCTTCTAAAGATCGACAAGATAGCTCCCGGCGATGCGAGGCCAGCACCCGTTGGCTCGGTCTACATGCATTCGATCGTGATCCGCCCAGATCAGGGATTCGGATATGCTTGGTCGAATGAGCGTTTGTTCTGGAAAGATTTGCTCAAACGCCCGACACGAACGATAACCTGTCGTGGTGAGCAAGATGAGCAGGCTCCACCTTTCTATTTCCAGATGCATGCTGCGTATGACAAGAAAGATCCTCTGACTGGCGTGTACCCGTACATGCGCCTCCGTCTACAGGCACCAGTTGAAGTCCACAACCTATTGCCATACGACTTCAAGTACAGGATATACGATAGCAACACGAAGAAAGATTGGACGAATTTCCTAAGAAAGGGAGGCATCAGCCCGGTCCATGTGGTCGAGCTTTCACACCTTCTGCTCATCAGTGTTGAAATGCAAGATGGTCCTTTCAAACCCAGCAAATTTGGCATTATCAACTCAACCGATCGAGAAAGCTTCAGACGGGAGAAGAAACTGGAAGTCAAGGATGACAACGACACGACCTTGCACCTCAATATGCACTTCTTGTAAGTTCGAACAGACTTGATTTTCGGATAACACACTAATATCACCAGCAACTATCCCGACGGCGGTGGCGCATTCAAGGTCGCAATATTCAGTCCCTACATCGTCCTCAACCGCACTGGTCTTGAGCTCAGTCTCCGGTCCCAGCAAGGACAAGGAGCCTTCTCGGGTCCACCCAGCGAGGCTGGCAAGACCATGCCGTTCATGTTCTCTTATCCTTCGGAGAACAAGAAGAACCGTGCTCTGATCAAGGCCGGAGATTCTAGCTGGAGCAAGCCGCAGAGTCTCGATGCGATTGGAAGCAGTTACACAGTAGCCTTACCGTCCACCAAGTCACGATCAGACATGCATATCGGCGTCGGGGTTTCGGAAGGCGAGGGCAAGTATAACCTAACCAAGGTTGTGTCTATCACTCCGCGCTTCATCGTCAAGAATAAGGTCAAGGAGGAGCTGCTCATCCGCGAGCCTGGTCAGTCTGATTGGTTGACGCTAACGGATGGCGAGCTTTTCCCTCTGCGATGGCTTCGACAAGGAGGATCGCCACAGTTGTCTCTTTGCTATCCTGGCGTCAACAACCAATGGTCCTCTCCGTTCCACATCTCGAACGTTGGTACCAACCATGTCAAGTTATCTAAGACCGGCCAGCGTCAGAAGCTCATCCGTGTCGATATCCTGATGGAACAAGCAACAATTTTCATCCACATCAGCGTCGAGACAAAGCACTGGCCGTTCTCGTTCAAGAACATGAGCGACCAAGAGTTCTTGTACTGGCAACAAAACCCCAATCTCGACGAGGATGAAGACGACCGCGGCTCCGGATTCCGACCGATCAGATATCGCCTGCCTCCAAGGAGTATCATGCCGTACGCGTGGGACTTCCCGGCAGCGAAGAACAAGGAGATTATCTTGAGCGCCAATGGAAGGGAGCGACACGTCAAACTTGCTGAGATTGGCCCCTTGATCCCGTTCAAGATTCCTCCCGGCCAAGAGGGCGGTGGCATGAAGGTGATCGATCTCAACGTCGTGGCGGCAGGTCCGACCCAGACGCTGGAGGTATCAAACTACAAGCCATCCAAGAGCTTGTACAAGCAGAAGTCAGGCATGGCGTCATCTGCAACGACAGGTTTCGAAGTGAAGGAGATGGACACAGATGTGACGTTCAAAGCTCAATTGCGACTCGCAGGAATTGGCGTTTCGCTCGTCAACCGTCATCTACGCGAACTGGTATACGTCACACTGCGCGACATCGAATTCAAATACTCCGACTCGGCACTATACCAGATGGTGAACATGCAGGTCAAATGGATACAGATCGACAACCAGCTCTATGGCGGCATTTTCCCCATCATTTTCTATCCTAGTGTAGTGCCCAAGACGGGCAAAGAGATGGAGGCACATCCAATCATCCAAACCAGCGTCACTCGTGTCAAGGACGATTCATACGGTGTGTTGTACATCAAGTACTTCACGATTCTCCTACAGCAGATGACACTTGAGATTGACGAGGACTTCATCTTTGCTATGATCGATTTCGCCAAGATTCCTGGCGCTTCTTGGTCGGAGGAGAAGGAAGGCAAGCTGTGGGATGACAGCCTCGACCTCCCCGAGCCCACACAGGAGCAGTCCGGCCAGGATGTCTACTTCGAGCTCCTTCATCTCCAGCCTATGCAGATTGATCTTTCGTTCGTTCGAACAGAACGTATCAACGCCGAAGACACCATGACCACATCGAACCCTTTCATGTTTGCGGTCAATGTTCTCACCATGTCTATTGGTAACGTAAACGATGCACCCGTGCGGTACAACGCCCTGATGTTGGAGAATGCGCGAATCTCAACCACCGCGCTGGCAAGCAATATCCAGAACCACTACGTACAGGAGTCACTCCGACAAGTTCACGTCATCATCGGCTCTGCCGACTTCCTCGGAAACCCAGTTGGCCTCTTTACTAACATCAGCTCTGGTGTTGCCGACATCTTCTACGAACCGTACCAGGGTCTTGTCAAATCCGATCGCCCAGAAGAGCTTGGTATCGGAATCGCGAAGGGCGCGTCAAGCTTCGTCAAGAAATCTGTCTTCGGCTTCTCGGACAGCATGGCCAAGTTCACAGGCAGCATGTCGAAGGGTCTTTCCGCAGCAACTCTGGACAAAGAGTTCCAAGATCAGCGCCGCAACACGCGGTCGCGAAACAGGCCTAAGCATGCTCTATATGGAATCACGGCTGGCGGCAATGCTTTCGCCAGCAGTCTGGCCAGTGGTCTTGGAGGCCTCGCGCGCCACCCCATCCAAGGTGCTGAAAAGGAAGGCGCATTCGGTTTTGTTAAGGGTGTAGGCAAGGGTCTTCTTGGAGTGCCTACTAAAGCTGCAATCGGCGCTTTTGACCTCGCCTCCAACATGGCCGAAGGTGTACGCAACACAACCACTGTCTTCGACCAAGAAGGGCTCGATCGTGTGCGTCTGACACGCTTCATCGGTACCGACGGTATTGTACGCCCGTACTCGCAACGTGAAGCTCTCGGTCAATTCTGGCTCAAGACCCTAGACAATGGCAAGTACTTCAACGAAGACTACATTGCGCACTTGGAGATACAGGGCAAGGACATGCTCGTCATACTCACATACAATGGGGTCATGATGGTGCGGGCAAAGAAGTTGCAGACAGAGTGGGATGTGCCGCTCAAGGATGTGCAGACTATCAGCAAGGAGCGGACAGGCCTGGCGATTACACTGAAGGGGGGAACGAACGGACCATTCATCCCTGTGGGAGATGAAGAGAGTAGGAATTGGTTCTATCGACAGGTCGCTGTTGGCGTGAATGCGTATAACGACAAATGGAATGCGAAAGGCTAAGGGGTAGAGTAGAGGTTTGGTGTGGAAGGGAAAAGGGATGGAAATACGGGTGGCGCAACATTGGCACAGACTGTCACACTCTCCTACTAGTTCTAATGTATATTTTTCACTGTTCATTGTGGTCTCTTGGACGATGGATATTGGCTGTGTGCTCCCTGATACAAGTGATGTGAAGTCGTTAAGCTGCGCCTCTATTGCCTCGCGGACGTCGATGGCGAAATCCAATGTTTCAGTAACCAAGCCGCAAAACTCATGACGCGGCGGTTGAGCAAAGCATCGCCTGTCGGACTTTCGGAGTGCGCATCGCAGACTCAGCTTTGAAGGGCTTGGTAGCATATGTCATGATGGAGAGATTGTGGCTATGGGGGCGGATAGATTCTGACGTGCGAACCGCCAAAATCAACATGGTGAAACCAAGTACCGCTGCTGATCAAATTATAGAACATGATACAATTAAAAGCGTTTGTGTACATGGAGCATACGCAGAATGTTGTGTACTTGTGTGTTGTTGGACATTCCAACGCTTGGCATGACACGAGCGCTTCTATGGGCGGCTGCCATGTATCTATATCGAGACCCCAGATCCGTGCGAGGCGCGCGCGGGGAATTAGTAGCGATTGCGACGCAGAGCCTCATGGAGCGCTTGGGTTAGGGCGAGCAGCTTGTTTGGCAAGCCGTGGATCAGCGGAAATGGACAATGTGTGGATGGTAAGGTTTTGTGGAGATTTGCAGTTCGTCGAGGACGAGAGAAAGTTCGACGTCGAACAAAGGAGGGTTACTGGAGTCGGACAGTCCGAGACATGATTTGATTTCGCAGAGTAGGCTTGACGGGCCATTCAGGTTGCAGATGTCTCAAAGACTTGCAACCTTCTAGAATGTGGATGGGGCATGGAGGCCGTCGTGTGATTGGTGCTGGTGGGCGAGGCGCAGCATGTGTTGAAAGACGAGGCACACGTGCTAATTGGTGAACCATATTTCGCGAATTTGCAACTTGTTGCGAGGTTAGTTGGGTGTTAGCGTACCGGTACTGATGACATGGCAGCTGCCATGTGTTTAGAGTCATTCGTGCTCTCGGCCAAACAGGCTGGTCATCTGCAGGTGGTTGAAACATGTCGTGTTGATCGTGGTGGGGCTGCCGAGCTTCGCGCAAGACGTGGGCAATCGTCCCGAGAAAAACGTGTTCCTCGTGTCACAGACTCGACAGTCTGGGAGAGACTACCGCATTATCTGGTGAAATTGCGCGGTGCTAGGCTTGAATAGGCAGGCAGCTAAGCTCTAATCAGGTTACTAAACATGAACTGCTAAGCAACGTTAATCTATTATTACATACGTATACATCTATATAGCCTAAAATTACTACTATTTAAATACTACTTTATACCTGTAATACTGTTTATAAGCTTCTGTGTGTATACCTACAGTTTTAGCGTTATTGTAGGCGTTTTAGGCGGGATTTAAAGAAGTTAAGATACTTAAAATTACAGTAACTACTGCCTATCTAGGTATTAAGCTCTACTATTTTATAGAATATTTTATTAAGATCTATAGACTTAGCTAATTACTTACTTAGCTGTTATACTATTCTATCTATTCTGTCTATCTCTATTATAATACTACGCTCTACTACTGTCTTTATTATAGCTAAGGCTTTTAGGCAAGGTATAAACTATTATAAACTTATAGTAAAAAAATTACTATTAAGTTAGCTACCTTTTTAGTTAAGATATAAAGATTTAGGAGTTTTAATATAAGACTAAGTACTTTAAAGTTCTATTATAAGCCTTAGTGCTAGAGTTAGAGTTTAATAATTTTAAATAGCTATCTTAACTCTATTTATAATACTAATTAATACTTAACCTTACGCCTAAACTTAGCTTATATAAACTTAAACTTAGAGCTATTATTTACGTAGCAGTAAGATAAGTTAGTAAAGCCTACGCCCTTAGTAAATTACTTTAGAGCAGTATAAATTTATACTAATTTAGCTAGATTTTTATATAGTTAAAAGCTTTAAAACCTTATAGTAACTCTATAAGTTTAACTAGCTTTATACCTTACTTTACTTACTCTACTAAGCTTACTCTTTAGTGTTATATAACTCTAGTAGCTTAATAAGCTTAGCCTTCTATATTAGTAGGCCTTTTAAGCTACGCTGTTTAAGGTTTTCTTATAAGTTTAGTATAGTTTATGCCTCTAGGTTTATTAGGTGTTTAGGCCTCCTTATTATAGACTTTCTTTTAGGCTAGGTAACTTTGTTAGCGCTTTATAAACTTAACTTATATAGTATATACTAACTACTTTTACTTTTTAGAAACTTCTATTTAACCTCTTTATCTAATATAAACTTACTTTCTGTATTATTATTATTCTATCTAACTACTACTTATAAGGCCTCTAATACTGTAAGCTTTATTAAATAATTATCTATTTTAGACTATTAGCTATTAAAGCTTACTTACTTAAGATTCTTAATCTTAAGCTTACTATTATATAAGCTATTAACTAGTAATAAGATTCTATATTATTAAAATAATTATACTATAAGCTTAGGCTTAAGAGCCTTTTAAGCTTTACTAATAGTATAAGTTATAAGCCTTTATTAGCGCTAAAAAGGCTAGTTTTTAATTAACTTTATCTTACTAAGGCTTTTCTTAATAGTAGTAAGAGCTTTAGTCTAGTACTATAATAATACCTTAAAAGCTTAATTAACTATAGTATTAAGTAGTTAAATAAGAAATATATAGCTAAAAAGAATAATAGTAAGTAACGTCTAATTTACGTAAAGTAAGTTAAGTACCTTATTAGTTTAATAAAAGCTTACCTAGTCTAATATAAGTAGAAAATTACGCCTATTAGTAAACTAGAGAAGTATAAACTTATTCTTTAATTAGCTTAGAAGACTCTTCTTATTATTATATACCTTGTTATTAAACTCTACTGTTACTGCGTTACTATATATAAAATCTTCTTAATTTTTAAGGTCTTCTTTAGTAGATTTATAGAAGATTATTTTTAGCTTTATAGGCTTAAAGCTGTTAGTAAATATATATAGTATTAACGTAGCTTAACGCTTGCCTTATTCTAATTTAATACTATACCTAAAGATAGTATAATTACTAGTAGAAGTATAAGTATAGCTATCTAAATACTTAAATAGAATTAGAGTCTTATCTATATTTAAGATATAAGTAACTAGGTACTTATTACTGCCTATTTTAGCCTATAAATACTATCTAATAAACCTTAGAAAAGAATTAATAATACTAACCTAATTAGCTAGAAGCTTTTAAGCTTAATTTATTAGCCTTCTATAAAAAATACTTTATTATTTTTTAAATTTATTAAACTACCTCTAAGTAAAGGAAAACTTAAGCTTAACGTTATATACCTTCTAGAACAACTATTAGACTGTACGCTAAAGCTACCTATTAGAAATAAGCTAATTTTATAAGCATTATTAAATAAAATATTAATATAACGCCTCTTCTAGAGCTAGCTAATAGAGGCTAGAGTTTAAAACCTAGACCTAATAACTACGTTTTAAAGCTTCTATAATAGTAGCTTATTACTACTACTATCTTCTAATTGTCTAATATAGGATTCTTATAAGTCTCTTAATCTCCTTATTATTTAGAAGTTAATAATTACCCTTTATTATATACCTCTAATATACTTTTAGTAAGGTAAAGTAATCTACAACCTAATTAGCACAATTATTAATTAATTAATAGACGTTAATCTTTTTCTCTTAGGATATTATTTTATAGGCTTTTAAGGGCGTTATATACTAATTACTTCTTTTAGCTAGTAGCTTTATTAATAGCCTAGTCCTTCTCTATTTTAGTAGTAACTGTATATTTAAATCTAGCTCTGTCCTAAACTTATATTTTATTAACTTAGGTAGTTTACTTAGGGGCTTACTAGTAAATACTTCTTTAAAGGCAGTAAAGTACTACTTATTTTATAGGTTAAATAATTATTACTACTCTTATAAATTATTATTAGGTAGTATATAAGATAATATAGCTAACTTAATGCTTTTAATATAATACTAACCCTGTAACTTAAGGTCCTGTATAGGTAGTAAACTACTGCTACTATTTTCTTAGTATACAGCTTCTCTATTAATATAGTACTACTAAGCTAGTAGAAGTAGCGTTACTAGTAATAGTAGTAGTAATGTTAGGGTATAGTATTTACCTTAATTAATCTTCTGTAAGTAGGCTAGATATAGATAAATACTAAATTTAAGTATCTTTCTACTCTTTTAAGGTATTATAAATGTATTAAGCTAATAAATTTAGCGTATAACTGCACTTCTACAACGTCCTTAAGTTTGAAACTAATGCTAAGTAATACCCCTTTGTATTAGGAGAACTTTTAATTTATCTAATTAGAGCTTAGCTGCCTGCCTATTCAAGCCTAGCACCGCGCAATTTCACCAGATAATGCGGTAGACGAGGGTTCTGTGTTTGCAGTAGATCCCAGCGTAGTCTTGGTGGCTGGGAGTTGCGGAGATGCACTTGCACGAAATGTGGCGAGACGGGCCGGACGAGAGGCTGAGCTTCACTTGTCACCCACCACCCAAGAGTCGCTTTGCCCAGTCTATACGCGGCCGTGAAGGCGAAAGTGCTTTTCCTTCCGAATGCGGGAGGCGGCGACGCATCGCCTGCCCTCGCGGCCGCTGTCTCGTCGGCATTGCATGGAGGCTGGGCCCATTTGCATGCGCTCCGGGGTCTTGGCCACAGTGCTGGCAATTGTCATGCTGGCAACAGCCGTTTATGCAGAGTTGGGTCCGGTGGCAGGATAGCTTGCTCAGTTATATGGTAACAGGTGCTGCTCCTGCGTTGTCTGGCTCCACTACCAGCACACCGCCTCGTCTTTCGTTCCCAACGTGACCCAACCGGCCAGCAGATCTTCGTTGGAAACCGGCCACTTTGCAGCACTACATATCCGTCACCAGTCCCCGCAGTCCAAGAAGCCTGCAGTAACAACAAACATCGCTGGCGATCTTGCCCATCCACTCGCCTCCACCACTCCTCTCCCACAGCCCGCGAGTACAGCAGCGAGCGGCTCAAACACCAGCGACCGCCTACGAAACGCGATCCGGGACTAGAACCATTGGCTGACAGCCGCTCTCGCTCTGAAACACGCCTATTCCTGGGGTTCTGCAGCGTCCCAATCTTCGAGCAGCCAAAGCTAGCCATACGCCGCTGTTGGCGAGCCGCGCTAAGTAGTCATCCTACACCACGGCGCCCTTGATTGGATCCCGTGCGCAGCCGCCGAACGCACCAACCGTTGGAAGAACGGCCTCGAGGAAGATAAATACACCCTCTGCCGCCGGGAGTACTTGTTCTGGTCAGTGCAAATCTTCACCTCCTCTTCGCATCCTTCTTTCCTTGTTCGCAGCAGGCACTGCCAGTCTCATCCTTCCCGACCACCTCCCGCATTTCCATTGGCAGCGCCAACTTCACTTTCCCTCGCAAAAAGTTCTTCCCAGCCCATCGCTTTCCTCGCTTGCAATACTACAATTGCAACTTCCGCCGGACGGACTTCCACAGCCTTTTCTTAATATCAACTGTCGCCTTGTGTTTCAACCTTGCCGTCTTCTGCATCTCCAAGCCACCACAGCCTTGGACACTTTGCTCACACACACTCAACAGACCGGACTACTTGCTGTGCTTGTATTCCGCCTCGCAGGCTTAATCCTATTCGAGAGCCATCGTTGGACGACAGTATTCCTACTGCATATCGACCCCGCTATCATTCTTCTATACAACTGAAGAGACCCTCTTTACAACCTACATCTACTCATCAACCACATCACCGCCACTCACAATGCCTTACTCAGCAAACCTTGCCAGCCAGAATGAGGCTGCCCTCGACCACTTCATCCAGATGCCAGTATCCCAGGACATGATCTCATACCTTGCATCGAGAGCATCACAAGTCATCCGCTGCGAGCCATCATTGAACAAGAACCTGCCACCCACCCCTCCTACTACCCCTCCTCAGCATGCTGCGTCTCACATCAGGGAAACTCCCCTTCCATCGCTCGAGGAATTCATCACATCGCTTGTCGAGAGGTCACACGTGCAGGTCTCCACCCTGATGTCTTCGCTTGTGTACCTTTCTCGGCTTCGGAGCCGTCTTCCTCCTGTCGCCAAGGGAATGCCCTGCACTGTCCACCGTATCTTCCTTGCGTCCCTCATCCTTGCGGCTAAGAACCTGAACGACTCGTCGCCCAAGAACAAGCACTGGGCCCGATACACCGCGTGCCGAGGATACGAGAGCTTTGGCTTTTCGATTACAGTAAGCTCCACTCCAATCACCCTTTCAGTATCACAACGCTAATTCACAATTTAGGAGGTCAACCTGATGGAGAAGCAGCTCTTGTTCCTTTTGGACTGGGATCTCCGCATCAACCCAGAGGACCTTTACTACCACCTCGAACCTTTCCTAGCTCCCATCCGTGTTTACCAGGCACGAAAGGCTGAGCAGGCGAGAGCCGCTGAGCAGAAGTCTCGCTCGCGCCTTGATGTCTCGTACCAGTCCGCGCCCTACTCTTCGTACTCGAGCCACCCGTCGTCTCGTGAGGCATCGCGAACACCGTCATTGTCGCCACCTACGCGTAGCTCCTCTGCGTCCAGTGCTTCCGACTCCCCCGACAGCTTCAGTGACTACGACGCGGGCCAGAACGCCCACCTTGTACATATCCAACACTCGCTCCCATTGTATGAGGACAAGCCGTCGAAGAAGGCGAAAACCTCGGGCGGATTCTTCAACAGAATGTTCGGCGCGGCCCCTGTAAACGGCCCATACCGCCAACAGTCCTATTAATGCACTCTTTACCACTTTACATTACGATTTTCTTTTTGTTGCATCATAGCTCGTTTGCATCTCACGAAGAGAACGGAGGAACACGGACATTGGTTCCGAGGAACCCCTCACAGGATGAGGCCACCGCATTTATCAGGTGTTTGGGATATATAGGACATAGCATTTGCACACGGCGTCGGCAAGAGCCAGGATCTTACGATTTATTTTCGTTTCTTTTTTAGTTTCCCTCATCAAATATCGGCCCATACGGCTTTGATATCCCGGAGTAGTTAGACATGTTATCTGCCCTTTCCTCAAAGGTGCTGATGCGAGTAATGAATAACAAATTTTCAAATCTCCCGTTTCCTGTTTGGCGCTGCTCGCTTCCTCCCGCTGTCTCCGTGTAATTACCGACTTAACGGCTATCATCGAGTTTGATCCTGCGAACAGTGTGTTCTTGAGTGGTTGACTCGCGGAGATAGTTCTGTCGAACATGGCTGTACAGGATCATCGCCTCTGTCGGCCTTGTCTGTATGTCTCCTCACCGACCGAATGCGCAGCCCCTTCCGTCACGCATTCGCACCCAACAAACTGCGCCATAATACACACATACGCAGACTTACATGACACGGCAGAGAAAACCCGCACCCACCTTCCTTGAGTGGTGAGCACATAGCGATGCGCAACGCAGGGGCGCACCGGAAGCGTGGTTTGGAGTTGATCTGGCGTTTCAGGCCAGCGCTTACTGTTTTGGTGTTTTCGGGCCTCGGCGAGATGATTGGTGGGGAATTGATTGCAGATGGGGGCAGGGCAAACCGTCGACAATCTTCTGCCGTCGTGGCCTTCTGCTCCTCATGACCTGATGACAGCTGTTATTGTTGTTGTTGTTTCGCTCCAGTGGCGAAGTGCATGCGTACTTGGGCGGATTTCTACAGAGGAAGGGGATGTGGAGACGGCTTTGGAGGGGTGGGGCAGGGATTCGTTAACTACTCACAGATATCGGAGGCTTTCAGAAACGACCAACTAGTCAATAACACATCACACAGAGCATCAGAAAACTACGAGTCGGCCTTGTTCTGATCAGAATTTATCATAAGGCACACACTTGTCACACTTACACCGACTTGGGCGTTGTACAGAATTGTTCCTCATCTTACACATCATGCAGTACGTTCCGTACCTGGTGACTACAAAATGCCTTTGCATGCATCGGTGTCAACGCCATGAACCATTCCGATAGCCAAAGCCTTTTCTCATTTCCACAGACTTTAATGCAAGGCCCTCTTCTCCGGGTATTTACGACATTCCGAGCAGACGGTCCAGATCGAGGCCTCGGTATCAGTGTCGTACAGTGTTCAGTTCTCCAAAGCTATCTGGCAACCAAAGCCAAATGTAGTCTTTTGATTTCCGAATTTCCTGCTTGATCCTCGCCAACCAGACGCATGACCAAACAGTGCTCTTATTGACATGGACTTTCGTCGTGGCTTGACGTCGCTGTTGAGTACTTGAAACTCAGGATACACCAAGTAGTCATTATTCATCATCGGCTTGGTCTCTAGGTTGATAGGACGGCTACCATTCATCCCAAGCGATGTTGTTGATGCTCCCGATATCGACTGGATATCGGGGCCTTATAGCCCGTTGGTGAGACTTGTGGTAAGGGTACTCGGTGGACTTGGTTGTTGCTGGTTCTTGTCACATCCTCACTAATTTGCTATAAGTAATATTTAGTTTGTTTACAAAGCCAATCCTGGAGGTCAGCCAGATAGGACCAGTGTGTACGCGCAGCATGGAGTGCATGTTCGATAACGTATAGACTCAGTTCTGTGCGTCTACGTGAGACGAATACCTATAAATAAGCAGCGACGATGAGAAATGCATGGACCGTGGAACGATGAAGAGTATAAGAATGAAGCAAACGCAAATACTTAGAAGGCCCACATCTATATGAAATTGTGTAGCCTAAAGTATGCGAGATATGTTTAAAGTCTCTGAACAACATCGTGATGGTGTGATCATCCCCCGATATGTCAAACGCCATCCATCCCTGTGGACACCCGGGATATACCATCTACATGAGACCAAACGCCAATCAAGATAAACACACAGACAAAACAAACATCAACCCCACACAATCAAGCGATCCATCTCCTCCCCATCTTCCCCACCATTTCATTCACGCTAGCCATCTGAGCATCACGCTCTATATCCTCCATCCTCTGCCTCTCAACATCATCTACCAAACTCTTTCCCTTCCTCTCCCTATCCAGAATATCATCCTTCCTCCGTTTCTGCTCAACCTGTCTATTCCACTCCTGCTGCTGAATATGCCTCGCCTGCTCGTTCCCAACCTCCTGCTCATGCAACCACACACCCTTATTATCCTGGAAAACCTCTTGCAGCTGCGACACGGAGCCACACACGCCGTCGATCTCACCCCACGGAAACCACGTCTGCTCTTCGGCAGTCCACACGCCACCACGCCCGCCGCGCGTGTCCCAGGCCCGGTCGCCGCCTACAAGCGAGTTGTGGTACCCGTTGGCTGACTGCGGCGTGCGGAAGTAGTTTCGAAGGAGCGCGCGTTTGTAGTGTGAGTACCACATCGTGTTCCAGCTTGGGTTTATGGTGGATGTGTCCTTGTGAGTAATGGTAGGGCTGTTGAGGACGACAGCGGGGATGGCGCCAGTGTATGTGTTCTGGAGGAGGGGGACGTTGGCCCACGGCGTGTGGCGGTCGGGTAGAGTGTCGATGTTGAGATTGTAGTCCAGTTTGTCGATGTAGGCGGGCTTGTCGTTTGGTGAAGGGTTGTGCAGGTGAGGATCAGACCGCCAGAAGGGTGCCTGTGCTTGGCTGAGCGCAGGGGGTAAGGAAAGATGCGGCGTCAGAGTGTTCGGATGACGGTACTGTGAGAGATCCGTCGTGTTGTCGTGCGTCAAGGCGACGAGCTCGTTCTGAGCGCGGTAGATGACTGGCTGGAAAAGCGTGTGCGTGTAGTCGAGGCCCATCGAGTACTCGTGCTGCTGAGTGACATTTGTGGTCTCTGGTCTTTGCTCGCCTGTCCACTTCGCCTCTACACCCAAGAACTTCCGTAGTTTCGTGCCTTTCTCCTTTTCTGCTGCGTCTCTTCCAAGTTGTTGCTCTCCGAACAAAGTTGCAAACACGGACTGAATCGTCTGGTCCTGGCCGTCCTCCCCGAGGAACTTTGCCACAGCAGCCCTATACATTACCCTCAAGTCTTTCGCTGGTCCCATAATTGTCTGCGAGCTCAAGTACTTCGCTGGCATATCCCTGACCCTACCGTCTGTATCTTTTCCATACAGGTCGAAGGCAACAGGATTAGGGGGCGCATATTGGCAGGCCATATCCCCCCCTTCACACCTCTTCATTGCGCCGAAGACGATTGTTTGGTTGAATCTATTCGTGCTGTACTTCTTCCGCAGCCGGGCATTCGCATCTTCCAGCACACTCTCGTACTGCTTGATCATCACGATGCTAGGGAGTTGGAACCAAGAGTTCTGGCCATCTACAATAAGCACTAGGTCCTCATCGTGTACTAGCTTGTCGTTGTCGAGGTAGTTCTGGATGTGGAATAAAGTGGCATTATCCCTTTGAAAGTCATTCTCGAACGTCTTGTGCATGTTGATCGCACTCGGCGGAGGATAGTTTAGCAGCATTGCAGATAACGTTGTCTTGCAGAAATCATTGGAGTCCTTCTCGGATGGCATTATCAAAAGGTGGAAGTTGGGAGTGGTCTTCTTGAGCGCTGTAGGTACACGGTCGATTTCGCCATTCTCGAGCTGTAGCGTCGTGTTCGAGGGTTGGAATGGCGTGTGTACACTGGGAAGATGCTGTCGCCACCCGTAACTTGACGATAGAGTGTGGTATTTTGAGGATAACGCCTGATGATGCATGAGCTATATGCTTGGAGTATTTACCCAAATACGTCTATTTAGTTCTGGAGAGAGAGAGAACTCACCTCGTGATGCCTCATAGTCCCGAGCATTACCACGATGAACAAAGCCATCAAAACCAGCATCCTCCCTCTTCTCGTACATCTTGTCCATTGGACCACAGCGTTTCCAAGGTCCGCCGGCGATCGTCTTGGTGACATAGGTATAGTCTGCATCGTATCGTCGACTACGCCAACGCTTGTCACGACGGCTAAGAAGGCTGGATGAGTAGATGGCCCGTCTTGTCGTTTTCAAAAAAGACAGATGTGGGGAGACAATCGACACGGTGTGCCCGCTCTTTCTCACAATTGCATTTGTGCGTTCCCAGCTAACGCAAGGCACAAAGAACCCTCTCTCCGGCTATTTGGAAACCGACCTTTTGCAGTCCTTTGTACTCGATTCGGTGTGATCGGCGGGTGGACGTGTAACACGCGCGTACTACTTTGCGGGGTACGATGAATGGAAAGAAAAATATACAAAACGAGTGTGTTATTGCAAGATGGGGGAGCAGAAAAGAAAGAGGCCACGCTGGAAACCGCGTACTGCAAGCAATATTTCCAATAATACCTCTGATGGTTCAGCTCTTTCATGTTTGTTCTAGTTCCAACACAAAGAATCAGCCACGCCGCGTAACGTCAGCTAGTCGAAACGCCGCTAAGCACTATCCTTCACAGCTTTCACACTTGCCGCGCAAGACTCCAAATTGGTGAGTCGCGAAAGTTGCTCATGGTGTTGATCTGATATTCTGCCGGCAAGCCTATGATTATACTTTTTCTTTCCAATCCCCAAGAGAGTGGCAAACCTCAACTGGAATTGTATGGTTCAAGACCGTATTCATAAGTTCGTGACGTACCCCCAACAGTCTCGAATTCTAGACCCGGGCGCTAAAGCTTAGATCGAACGACGATCCTGGGGCTCCGGAGAGGTGCCCGCAACCTATAAAGCTTGTTTAAGCCGCCACGAGGGGATGCATGGCGTGGACATGGGATATCAGCTCTGCAAGGAATAGGGGCGGAGTCGTTGCATGGCGCTTCACTCCGCATCTAGGGGAATTTACTAGTTTCGTCAGATACGAGGTAAAACCAAGTGCCTTTTGAACACTACCATCTGTGCCCAGATCGAGTTACACAAAAGTATAAAACTAGGGCTGGCTGCTAAGGCTACGAGCGTGGAAGTATTTGACATACGGCTGTCTTTCTAAAGTGATGTTGCCTTGCTATGTATACTATGACGTATCCAACACGCATTGCAAAGTGCATTTCCAAATCTCAAGCTGCACCGGGGTATCTGTGCCTTGTCCGTACACAAAAAGGCCGTCACCATCTCAATACACATGTCTCCTACTTTTTCCTCAACGACAATGGCGTGAACCTGTTATCCAGTCTGTAAAGACCCTCCTCAGACGACGTAGTGTAGATACTCGAAGCTGTCGTCCTGGTTGAACAGCTCGCAGGTGTGTTGACAGGATCCACCGGAACACGGAATGCGAACGATCCGAGAGCCTTTTGCAGAAAGCTTCCAAGTGCGTGCCCGGAGTATTTCCTCCTTCTGATCTGAGGACTCACGTTCCCATGACTGTCCTCGCCAAGTGGCTCGATAGCTCTAACAACACGTCAATCCAACAGTCATACATCTTGAGCTTAGCTTTGAGGTAGATACAACTTTATGGTTTTGTTGCGGACCTCCTCGCACTGCCCTAGAGCTTGGATATGCTTCCCCTGTGCGACTCCCCAGGTCGTGATCACGGCCTCGTCTTCCCGCATTCTGTCCATGTAGCTCGCGAATCCGAGTTTCTTTGTTGTTTCGCCGCGACTACGGACAAAGTGATCATCCAAGTCTTGAAGCTGCACGTTTCTTGCATTGAAGTGAGTAGCAATGGCTTTGCTGAGCTGCATGTACGATTTGACGTATCTCTCAAACTGAATGAAGTACACGTCAGTGGATTCGCGATCCAGTTTCGACGGAGGACGAGGAGCTGCAGGGATGTCTGGAAACTTCAGGCTTTGTGCGCTGCTCGGCTTTGTGGGATGGGCGCTGGAGGCCTGTGACTTGTGGGGAAGTGAGTCGCCGAGATCACCCATGTCGAGGCCGCCATTCTGAGTGGATACAAAAGGCTCAACCTTTGCCATGCCTTCGACACTGCTCAGTCCAAACCCAGGAAGTGCGGCAGCAACAAACGCAGAGGCGTTGGCAGAGCTAGTCGGCACTGTTTCCTTGGTGGCACCACTCGGGCTGAAGCCAGGAAGTGCAGCGGCAACGAAAGAAGGGGTCTGAGCGGAGCCCTTTGACACTGGTACCGTTGTGGGTGTTGCTTGAGTTCTTGAATTCGAGGGGTTTCTGCTTGGGGCAGGTGGTGTACTCGAATCGATGTCCATTGCATCGGCGTCCTCGGTAAACGCCTGATATTTTGTGCGTGAAGGATCAGCCTGATCTTGCGGCTTCGAACCGCTACTGTGGGGCACGGACGACTTCCGCGCAGCTTTTTGTCGCTTCGTAGATTCAGACGCACGACGAGGTTCAGCTCCTAGAACCCAGGATGCCTCTTTGAATGACTCTTTCCATGCCTGTGGGCTGAACGTTGTAGGATGGGCTGCGGCTGCGGCTGCAGCTGCAGACTCGGAGGACGGAAAGAAGGAAGCTTTAGGCGGAGGCCCAGGAGGCGGTGGAGGGAAGTAGGGCTGAGAGAAGGTAGAGACAGGAGGAGGGTTCGTTGGTTGGCTAGAAGACGGTGTCTTCTCTGGAGCCGGTCGATGGGACGGCTTGCTCCGAGTTGGAGAAGTGCGGCCTTTGTTGTTGGACGCTTTTGGCATGCTGGGAGCTTTTGGTATGTTGGGAGCAAAGTAATCAGCACTGCCTTCGAACTTGCCGTGCCAATCCGAGGGTGAGAACTTCATATTGATGCTCTCCTCGCTCCTACTTTTGAAGGGATTGGGAGCGTTCCCTGGCCCACCGCTGGTCTGTCGACTTGGCTGCGGGGTGCAGAAAGCTCCCTGGCTCCAAGCTGGTTGGGACTTTTGCGGAGGCGGGGGCGGTGGTGGTGGGGGACCTCGGTGCTTTGTGCTTGTGTGGATGACGTCTGGCTCGGACTCTTCGTCACTCGAGTCTGGGTAGGGGAAGGGGAACGGCTTGGTGGACTTGCCACTGTAGGAATTGCGCTGCTGGCGTCGTCCCGAGTCCGAGTACGAGCCGGCTTCTGCGGATGGGCTGGGACGGTGGGAGTGGTTGGGCGAGTTGCGCACGCTAGCCGATCTGTTGATGCTTTCAAACATGGACGTCCGCTCTCCCGCTGCGTTGGAGTAGTAGGGCGTCCGGGTGCGGTTAGCCTCCGAGTACGGCACCTCGTTGTTCTGCGCGTCCCTCATGGGCGAGGGCGGAGTTTGGGCAGGGCGTGCATAGCTGGAGCGGTATGCGGAGCGGGCCTGGCCCTCGTCGGCGCCGGGAGTGCCTGGATCGAAGCCCCTCCTCGACGACGACGACGGCACTCTGGTGCTGTGGCTGCGGCCAAAGGGCTGCCCGTTTGGATTGTGCTGTTGGGCGCCCGAGCCCTGGGGACGTGTCTCCTCGGCACGCGGCTGCTTCATCTTCTGCCATGCTGTAAAGACGTTGGCGCGGGCGTCTGCACCCTTGTCTCTCGCGTCTGGCCGCTGTGCAGTCGGCGGCGAGCGGAAGTTCTTGCCCGTGAAGCGGTCTGCGCCTGTCGTGTAGGTGCTGTGGTGTGGCGGCGGCGGCGGGCGTGGCGGGGGTGGAGGCGGGGGTGGGGGCGGCTGCTGGAACGGTTGCTGGTACGGCTTTGGTGGAGGGGCGCGATAGTAGGAGCCGCTGGCCGTCGACGTCGTGTGCGCATCGCGGGGCGGCGGTGGAGGCCTCGTCCGCTGCGTGTTGGACGCGTTGGTGGGGACGTTCAGGTGGCGGTACTTCCTTCGCTCGGCGTCGTACTTTGCGCGTTGCGTGGGATCGCCCAGCACCTCGTGGGCAGCCTGGATCTCCTGGAACTTGACCACGAACTCGGCCTCGCGTCCAGGGTTGCGGTCCGGGTGGTATTGCAACGCGAGCGTGCGGAAGGCCTTGCGGATTTCATTCTCGCTTGCGCTGGCCGAGATTTTCAGGTCGGCGTAGTAGTTTCGTGCGGCATCAGCTTTGGCCATGGCGGCGGTGGTGTCGAAGCTTTGGGGGGTGTGCCTAGACGGGAGTACTTCGACTTGGCCGTCCTGCCTGCTCTTTCACTGTCTACCTGATCTCGTCGACTGCCTAGCCTCTACAGTCGCAGGGCGGTGCGTCACTCAGATGGTTGCTGGCCTGGCGCGTCGATGCAGCACCATGGTGCATGTGTAACGCGGAAAGGCAGCAGCAGCAGGGGAAATCAGCTAAGCGTCAGGTCGTCACTCGCATGGCGTCAGTAGCTCCGAAGCAACGTGCCTGCTTGGAGGTGGTCTGTCGAGGCTTTCTTGTGTCTGCTGCGCTGGCGGGGTGCTGGTATGGCTTGGACTGGCCTGGCCTGGCCTGCCTTTTGTTTGGACGTTGAGACTGGGCAACCGTCCAAGTTACTAGCCACGTCCCGCTCTGCACCAGAAAACCACCTTCAGATCCCCATGACACTGAACAACAAGTCTAAAGACTAATCAATCCATCCTATCATCCCAGGCCTGTTCTGTTCTCTGCCAACCAAGACCAACGAGCGTCAATGTTGAAGCCATCTCATCGTGCAGCATACCAGTAATCCAGTCCACATCACCATGGCGTTATTGAGCCATATCTGGCAGGCCGTTCAGGCCTACACTAACCATGTTCACATGTCACCAGTCCAAGCTAATTGCAGCAGCGGGATGCCGATTCATCTGTCACTTCACACAAAAGATATACACTGAAAGTTGAAAATTTGTGATTCGTCAAATCATGAATCCATGACATTTGATTTTGAACAGAGTCCTAACCAGCCTTCATCATGCCAGCCCTAAAAAGCTATGTAGCCCAGGACATCCTTTTCCATTCACGCCAGCCCATTTGCTTGAAAAATTCGACCAGACGTCCCACCATGCACGCCACACCCTCAGCGCATCTATCGGTAGCGCCAGAGAGAGAGGGTGTTGTGCCTCTTCCACGTCTTCCTCCTTCCGGCAGTCGTGTTGTTGTACTTGTGTCCACGGCCGAGACCACGGCTCTTCTTGCCGGTGGCGGTAAGACCACGGTTCTCGCGGTGCTTGTGGACAGGCTTGACGATCCAGTTGATGCGAGGATCGCGGCGGATAGCCTTGTGCTGGGGGTCGACAAGGATGACCTCGTAGTACTTGTAGGTCGAGTCCTGGTTGATCCAGTACGAGTTGAGAACGCGCAGGTTGGCGCAGCGGCGGCCGACACGCTCCTCGGCGGTGGCCTTGAGCGAACGCTGGTACTTGAGCTGGTTGATACCCTGGTTGGTGGGCTTGCCTGTGGATCATTAGTTTCGTGCCGTCGAAAATGGGTTCGACCGAGTAAAACGTACCGTAGGTGGCACCCCTAGAAATTGATGTTAGCACTGCCATTCGCTTGAAAACCTCACGGGTGCACGTACTTGGGCGCGGGCCTCTTGCGACCTCCACGGCGGACACGGATGCGGTAGATAACGTAGCCCTGCTTGGCCTTGTACCCGAGGCGGCGAGCCTTGTCCGGGCGCGAGGGACGGCTGGCGCGGTGGATCACCTTCAGTTGGCGAAGCTATCAATGCACTCTCAGCTATGTTCAACGAGTACATCAATGGGGACCGGGGTCCCAGAAAGTGATTCATACCTCCCAGCACTGTCGCAATGTTAGCAGGTCTCAAATAGTCATTCAATCGTAAGTACGTACGCGAACGCGCATCAAGAAGCGCATCATATCAGACTGCTTCTTCTTCTGAAGTTCCTCGACATCTGCCACGCATTAGCTGCGGCCACGGATTTCGAGATTCTGGCGTGCTCACACTTGAGGGCACCCATCTGTGGCAATGTTAGTATGTTGGTTTCTTGAGAGGTTCAAATGGTATATGGGGAGTCGTACCTTGACTAGAGGTTAGTGATTGTCGACGTTGGAAGTTCGCGTTCGTGAGGTCGGGAAAGAGCGAAAATTGATTGTGGGAGGAGACGGCTGACTAACGAATGTGGGGCGCCCGGCTCGCCAAGACCGCTGTAAAACCTAGCAAACGAACCTCGACGCTACTCGGCATACAAAGTGCTGATGTTATGTTGTGTTGAGGCATTTGTCGCAAAGGAATGCTACTGCTGATAGAGAGAGAATATGACTACCTGTAACACTGGGATCTTTTTACTAATGTCTGATGGATGCGCCAGCAACAGGTGTTCCTTCCAATTCATGCAATCGTTGTTAGGTGGAGAGTGGCCATAAAAAAGCGTCAAAAGATGAATGCACTTCTACCTTATCGTTGGCTATCGTTGGATACCCATGAGCCAGAACCAGACCTCGGCTCTCATAGATAACAAGTCTATTGATCATCACAGCTGATCTGTATTGGGAGAACTTAACAAATATTAGCTATTCGTGTCTGGAGTACTAAAAAGCAATATACCCTAAAACAACCAAAGGTAAATAATAGCCGGTAATCTAAGATAGGATTGTGATAACAATTAGCTACTTAGCATACAACCAGGTAGCCTGATTCAACGATAAATCTATACTCAAACGCATGCCAAAAACAGAGAAACAACACGGCATCGCAAAACATCTACAAGTCCAACGAGAATGGAGTTAGCTGCTTAACGCTTGATTCGAGAGCTGCATACGACGACCCCAGCCACCGTATATCCAACCCATAGCGTCTGCCATATCATTGTGATAGGGCGTCCAATCTGTGTAGTTGTTAGCTATGTTGTTACACCATACTGAAAACAACTCACCTCGTCTCACAAGTCCGCCCTCTTGA
This sequence comes from Dothidotthia symphoricarpi CBS 119687, assembly GCF_010015815.1. Taxonomy (NCBI): domain Eukaryota; kingdom Fungi; phylum Ascomycota; class Dothideomycetes; order Pleosporales; family Dothidotthiaceae; genus Dothidotthia; species Dothidotthia symphoricarpi. The sequence goes on along the minus strand of NW_022985015.1, from coordinate 281,755 downwards.
TTCTTCATATCCTTCCAGCTCATCTTCTCACTGAGTCCAGTCTGCACAGCCTGCACCCTCTTCCCTCTCCTAGCCACGATCCTCACCTCGCCCTTGAAACTCTGCTCCGGCCCCGCAACACGCCAGTTTTCGATGACTTCGTGTCCAGGCTTCGCAGACCAAGGCTGCATGATACGTCCGTCTTCCGTCTTCTGGTGTCCGGTCGCAGTCTGTTGTTTGTACGGCACGATGAACATCTCAACCTCTGCACCTGACTCCTCGCCGTCTCTTTCTTTGAGCATCACATCCCAAGTCTGCGGCTGGACCTGTCGTTTGCGACGGACGTCGTACCCGGAAGCAATGAAGTCCGTACATGGAGTGATGTATGTGAGTTCTTTCCACGCCTCGCTTTGCAACAAGGCCTCAATGTCAAAGTATGTCGTGACGTCTCTCCACCCATCGCCCATGCCAAATCCATGCCAGCAATCCTCGACAACCAGCGTCTCCAAACACAGGCCTGGCAACAGACTCAGGGCATTAGCAGCGAAGTATGTAGGGTAGTAGTCTGGCCGTCCTGTAGTATACAACGGGAACGGAAACGCGCGAACACGCACGTGACGGATTCTTGTCAGCGCACTCTGTCCGACGGACAACAATGTACTGAGGAGGTTCTCAGTGCTGCGAAAGTGGAGAGTGCAGTTTAGTGGGAGGTGGCGCCAGGCTTCGGCATTGATTTGCCGACAGGTGAGTAGAAGGGCGATGCGATTGGAGTCGGTGAGTGAGGTTCCAGAGGGTGCCGTATTGGGTGACTTGAAGCCATGCCGGATGATGAAGGAGCTGAAGAGGTATCCGTAGATAAGTTCGCGGAGCTCGACAGGGATCGTTAAGAGGGATGGAGAGTCCATGATAAAGTTCGAACTGATATTCTTGTATCAAGTTCCCAAAGACAGTCTCTTGCTGAGATCAAACGGCAAATCAAGCAAGTGTCTATCTCACTTGAACAGCGGGACACGCGGGATTTAAACACAAACTCGAACCATTGTCGGCGGCATTGCGCTATCTTTACAAGCAAGCGTCGCATTGTCAGGATATGACGTTTGAGCATAGTCCGCGCTAAGCTACCATTGGGCAGCAAATCAGGTTGTCAGGTGGGCGAAAGCTAACAAGGTCCCAAACAGTGAAAAGATAACGGCACATGGTCACACACGCCTTCGCATGCACGCCAAGCTGTGAATAGACTTAGTTGTAGTTGTCAAGCTGCTACATAATTTCGTCGCACCCTGGTTCCTGATATTTCAATCGATCGGGAGCCTGACTCAAGCTATGAATGGACATGCTTCTTTTTGGGGTATCGTCGATGAGAGCTCAAATGTCCCACTAGCTTGCGATGCTTTCTTCCTCTAACCGCAATCGCTGTGGTTCTTCGACTTCTACAATCACCCAAATTTCTCATTCTATCTTGGAACGCCCGCGAATCCGCTTCTGCTGCTTCTGCTCCTCCAGTATCTTTTTCTGCTGCCATTGCCACTCTACCAGCACAGGCAAAAATTGCCATAGATCGAATTCTGGCCATAAGCATTCGAGAAAAACGATGGATGTATTCTCGTGACACTGCCAGAGCATGAAATCGCTCAGCCGCTCAACACCAGAAGTACGGACTAGCAGGTCCAGTGGTGGAGCACCAGCTGTCATCATATTGTCCGTCAAAGTCTGGGCGGTAATCAGTTCGGGATTCAGGTAAGCGGGTGCTGGCTGAGGCTCGTCCTTCTCAGACGTATTGATGGCCGTTGAAGTCGAAGAAGACCGCTCGTCCTCCGCATTTCTCTCTTCCTTGGATGAATTTGAAGTAGACCTTGACCGCGACTCAGGCTGCTCAGCTCCTCCATCGGCAGTGTCCTCAACCATCTGCTTACGAATGTGTTGGGTTATGTGCGATTCGGAGAAGGTGCGTCTTGAGGAAGTTGGAAGGTTGTGGATGGGCGTGCCGTACGTCTCTACTGTCTTCATGACCGCGGTTGTGATTTCGTCCCGCGACGTATATGGAAAACAAATGTTAAGTACAGCCCTGGTACGCGTCAGCTATATACTTTGGATACCTCTGAAGAGCACACCTTTTGTTATGCGCCGTCATTGCGACGGCCCTGTCAACAGCCTGCAAGACATCTGGCCTCACAAGACTGCGCTGACCTAGGACCCGGATACTCGCGCCATACCGATCCAGAAGAGCTCCGTGTTCGGCCATCTGCTCGAGCTTGACCTTTGCCATGGCCATCAACGCACCAACCTCGTGTTTGGATCGTTTGAAGTTCTCGATACTAAACGCATAGATGGTAACGACCTTGACGCCAGTTTTATAGCAGACTTCCAGAATCTGGTGACTAAATGAGCAGGGTATATAGAGCGCTGAGGGAGATCTGACTTACACGGGCCAGTGACTCGAAGCCTAGGTTATGCCCTTCTACAGTCTCAATGTGGTGATTTCGCGCAAAGCGCCTGTTGCCATCCATGACGAATGCGACATGCTGTGGAATTGCCCCTTGCTTGAGGGAGCCGATGAGAAGCTCTCGTAGTTGTCGTATTGTCCACGCGACAGGAGGCGAAGTCGCGAACCACTTGTGGATGCGGGAGTCGTGGAGTGACCCCATGTTGCCAGGAGGTTAGTGAGGTACTTTGTTAGGAGTAATAGGTTTCGTAGCAAGTGCTGTGGCGGATACACTGAAAAGAAACGTCTCAATGCACAACGCGAAAGCAGCGTATTATACAGACAGCAACGCTGGGCAATGGTTATGTGAATGCCCGTCAATCGTAGATGCTACGTAAACCCGGGCGGAGCAATGCCTCCAAGAAAGTCATAAGAAGCCTCGGAGACCCTGACCAGTCCTGCCTCATTGGACGCGTGAGCTGACTAGATCTTGGCGCGGCTCAAGCGTCGCTTTTATCCCTGCCGACTTCCGTCTCCGTCTACTTCTTCACGTTTGCTCAACGCAAGCCTCTTCGCCGCGTCATCAGAGCCATCGTCTCTCACGTAGATTTGCCTACACCAGAACCTCGCCTATCTTCGCTGTTTGCTAACGTCCGCATGGCTGAGGAAGCGCAGAAGAATGTCGTCCAGCTTGCTGAGCAGCTCGCAGAAGGCTTTGCAGCCTTGAGCGGGGAGTATCAGGTTTTGTTCGACCAACAGAGGCAGCTTGAAAGCAAGCTGTCATGGGCCAAGCAACAGGTATGTATTTATCTCGTCTCCTGCCGACTCTCCCTACCATGATGAAACATCTTAGCTCTAGACCTGCAGCTGTTCGCAGCTTTGACAGAAAACAACCACAGCATAGCCTGATACCTTCTCCTCCTGCACACTCATCACCATGTATCTTGTCCATGGCCAAGCTGACAAGTGACAGTATCTCGATCTCCTCAAGCGATTCACGCCGAGCACATTAGCGCAAGACCATATTGTCTTTCTTCAGGATCTTGAGCGAGTGGCCGATGTGCAGCCTCGAGCGCAGTCGAACCTGGTGGAACAGCTGGCGCAGAACGATGATGTCGAGCGAAAGAGCCGGGCAGTGGTCATCAGACAGGCCGAAGTTGCTGCGGCTGGTCTACGTGCATCCTTACCGGATCCTGGCGTGAAGATTTGGAGCGGCCCATCTGCAGATAGACCAACAAGTCCATTAAGAATACAGACCAACAATGTAACACCGCCTATTGAAAAGGACTTTACTATCGCAGGCACTCCCAGCAAGTTGGGGTGTCCTTTTGCATCGGGTAGTGGACGGGGAAGCCCGCTTGCTACACCGCGTAGCTCTACTTCGCGGCTGAGTGTGGCGGGGAGAAGGTCTAAACGACCATCCTTTTGTGATCCAATACGAGCTGAGATATGCGGCAACATCCCAGCGTCCCCATCAGCCTCTGTCGACGGTTCTGCTGCTGTCTGTCCAATCCGATTCCTCGACCAACATGACCCAGAAGAGGTTGCCAAGTACTTTGAAAAACACAAACACGAACTCCCACGAAGTCACGAGGTGTGCATTAATCGCTTTCAGAGCAACCAGGAGAGTATAGAACAGCTCGACCGCAAATACGGCAATCTCGTCAACATGATCCAGGGCCTCGGCCAGAAACACCAGGCGTGGCTACCTGAAGAACCAGAGGACGACATTGAAGAAGAGCCCGAGTCTGGAGCAAACCCTGATGCCAAAGCGGACGCTAAGGTAGAGAGCTGGGCTAAGGCTGTCTCGGCCAGTTTGCAAGACGGGGTCCCGCCGAGTGACGACGAACCAGAAGAGCCCAACATGGAGGAGACCAGAACCGCCCACTTCGATCGCCCGCTCAAAGAAGTCAGACTCGGCGAGTCGCCTAGTCGTCCCTGGGGTATCTCGGTACCAGCCAAGTATACGGATGCAGGAAGTTCGTCTTCCGTCGGCTCCGTTCCAACCGCGTCGCCACCAGTTCCATCGGAGACTGATCATCCTGTCGTGGAAACACCTCCAAAGACTGGAAAATGTCCATTCGATCATCGGGCCATGGGCTTGATGCCTCCAAAACAGGAGTCGATTCCAACCACTCACCCCTTTCCGCAGCCTGCATCTACGACGCCTGAACCTCCAGCAACACCACCACCACAGCCACGAGCTGCTCCACCAAAAGATGTGCCACCACAAGCTGCTCCGCCCCGATCGAACGAACATGATGGTCCTCAGGTCGTACCACAGATGATTTTCAACGGACCTGTTTTCCTCGGTTATTCACCAGATCAACTGATCGCCTTGTTGCAAAACAGTAATATTGGATCCATGATGCGCTGAGTGCAGAGGGTTTGAATCAGATATGACATTCGATGGAGCGTTCAATTATGAGGTATTGTATTTAATTACCAGGTAGGCATTGACAATTGCGACTTCACACTGCTACCTGCCGGCCGCTCGGGTATTATGCTTTGTCTTACATGCATTTGCCGCTCGTCTGATATTGTCCTGCTCGAAGTCGCCTGCCTTGCCAGACACAACTGCATCTAGTCAACTCGGAACTAAACATAGTCTGCTCTGCCTGTTCAATTTACTAGCTGTTTGGTATGTTTTGGTCGGTAGTTTTCGGGTCTGCTTCATTTCTTCAAGTCTGTCGTCCAAGTCCGCACGGCCTTTGCACTGTCATGTGCTGCCCGAAATACTGATCGGCCATAAGCAATGACGCCTCGTATCATGGCACACTTCACTTACGTTGCCGTTCATTTTCGTCCAGTCCACGCATAAAGTCTGCGCCCTCACCTAATGCTCCGCGCGGATTGTGAGCCTGGTCGGCTATAACTGCGGCTCTAGCTTTGAAAGTCTGCCTACTGTCAGCTCCACAACCGTTTTCCAAGCAATAAGAAGACACGCACATCGCTCAGCACCTCGATCATGTCCTCTTCATCGAACAACTCCAGAATCCTCGCACCCAGATTGTAAAAGTGCGGGGCGAGAGCTCGTAGATCGACGGTCCGCGGGTCAGCTTTCAGCGCGTTCAAGACGCGGGGCGAGAGGGCGGAGGGGGGGTCGAGGGTAACGAGGGAGGATGTGTTCAAGCTCTGGCTGTACATAGTGTGAATATATGATATTTTTGAACATGATGATTGTGTTGTATGTGATGGGTGGGTGTTTGTGTGTGTTTTACCTCAACGCAAGCATCTCTCCCAGCCATAGGGGTAGCTCGACTTTGGAGCCCTGTTTGATGTCGCCACTCATGTTGCCTTCCAGATAGCCTAGGCCAGGGACTGTGAGTTCAAAGGTGCATGGTACTTTTTGAGCGTCGGTGAGGATGGCGTCGACGTCGTAATAGGAACTCATGATCTCGGGCTGGTGGAGGATGGTTAGTTGGCAGCTTGCAAGGGATCAAAACACCGAGCATGCAGCCGTCGAGGCGTGGTGCACAAGGTCGATCGAGTCCACGAAGGTATCGCGTATTGTGCAACCAGCCGCGAGTGCATCGGAAGGATTATGCACTCGGACGAAAGCGGAGACTGACGAGCATGGAACGAGTGGAAAGAAGCAGCTAGAAGAAGAAACAAGAAATCATCACTAGCACTGATGTGGTCTGCTTACCTGGCTGTCGCCTCTGTGTTGCGCGTCTATGTATGCCTGGAGTTGAGATTATGGACTTATAGCGCACGCTCTCGCACACAGATAGTGAGATGACACTCGTCCAACTAGGTTTCAAGCAACTGCGTGAAGCACCCAATCGTCCACTTTCACTGTCAGGGTACACAAGGTCAAGATCGTCGACGGTTGCGCGGTTTCGAGGTGGTGGTCGCGATCCACACGGCGCTAGCCATAGCTCCTGGCCGCCTTCTGCTCAGTGAACCCCGGTCCCAACATCGCGGTGGGAGCAACAAGGCGCCGGCTGGGTACATGAACCGTCAACTGCACACGATTCCACCACGTACGCGAGCCCGAACCCGTCCCAGCCCGCTTGACACACTGCCTAGCGCAGCATTCGTTTGGTACGTCAGGTAACGGAGCTCCTACACCCGCCGTGAGTCGCGTGGCTTCGTGCTCTCTCTCGCCGTGCTCAGCCCGCACGTCACTGAACGAGTGTTGCTAATCGGCTCGAGCTACAGACACCAGACCCGTGCAGCTCCCCATCTCACACGGCTACACTGCTGTCCACCGTTTATGCCGGCCAGCCTCGAGCACCTCTCTCCCGCGCCCTAGGCCTGCCTCACTCTCCCCCACTCCCCGGCCCGTCTCACACTGCCCGCTCCCTCCGGCACCATGGCGGTCAGCGAGCGGATATCACAGCTCATGGGCGCCCTCGACCCGACATCAGGCCCCAATTCGGGTGCAACCTCTCCCGGAGGCAATTGGCGTGACGCGGATGGCAGTGGCACAGACGACGAGCGGGACAGCAGAAGCCGCCCGCGCACCTTCCCGTACTTCGAGTACCTGCCCTACCAGACCGAAGGCGATGGCGAGCGTGATGCGAGCCTGGAGACGTGTCTGAAGCACCTCTACATTGCCGTGTCGGCAGGCGACTTTGCGCCGGGCGCAGTGCACTGGACACGCGAGATTCGAGGATGGCTGCAGCTCAAGTTCGACCTGCCTCGCAGCACCCGTGTGAAGCTCGTGAATCTCTACTACGAGCTGGCCCTGGCCCCTGGGCTGGACTACCTGGTGGCGGAGCGTTTCGCGAGCATGTTCATGGTGCTGACCAAGTGAGTGGCCCACACGCCGAACCCCCTCGCACGCGTCGTAGACGTGACTGACACGCTGCACAGGCGCAAGCACTACCTCCGGCCCGGGAAGGACCAGGTCATATTGGATTGGCGGCCCCTGTATAGAGAACTCAAGCTGTTCGTGCTCCCCTCAGAGTCCGGCGGCTCACATCCGCCAAACGTCAAGCGCAATATCAGGACCTTGACCAAAATGTGCACCTTTGCCCAGCTGTACTTTGATCCAAAGGAGATACCTGCCATATTCGAGGAGCTTCTGCCTTTCTTCAGCACCTCTTTCAGCGAAGGTGCCTTTGTCGTCGTGGGTCTGCTCAACCTGCTGCTGCCAACACATCCGCCGCCAGAAGACAGGCCCGATCTGCTTCCACAGGAGTACCTCCCCACGTTCTTTCATCTGTGGTCGCTGGTCAATCGCTCACGCTTGTTCGACGCCCACTTCATTGATACAATGTCACGTCTTGCTAGGGACAACTTGACTGCATCACACATTCCTTTTTCACAGTACGGCCTGTTCACGGCCGAACAGTCTTCCCAGATCTTCACCGCCATTCTTAGGCTACTCGAGATTCCAGTCGGACAAGCCACGTCCCCCTACAGCAGTACGGTCGATCTAGGTGCTGGCCTGGCCGTCATGCTCGACCGAGACGTGCGCAAACACCCCTCTACACACCACATTGCCCGCATAATAGCCATGTCGCTCTCGCCTGCATGCACGGACAACTCAGAATCTGTTTTGAGCAAATTGGAAGGCCTGATTCAGGCCGTTGAGACGTTCTTCCATCCGTCAAACTCTGGCAGCTGGACTCGGCCGCTCGCGCAGTTGGTATACTATCTAGCAGACTTCTTCGTCCTGCGCTGGAATCGTGAGCACAGCGGTGAGATGGATGTGCCCAAGGACCGCCAGCTCAACGATGCTGTCAAGAGACGTTTTGTGCTATGCTTGCGAGAGGTGACCTTCATGGGCATCTTCTCCAAGAGCGATAAAGCTGTGCAATATGCACTGTCTACCCTGCAAAGTCTGGCTTACCTGGAGCCAAATCTGATCCTCCCGGGAGCACTGCAGAGAATCTACCCTGCCATGCAGGGCCTCGTCGAGGTACATCGCACCATATCCTCTATTCGAGCGCTACATATGCTTTCCAAGATCATGGCCAAGACAAAGGGCTTCCGGTGCCACGTCACAACGGCACTTGGGCTTGCACTCCCTGGTATTGATCCCAACGATCTCGAGAAGACCCTACACACGTTGCAATACGTTCAAGGTGTCTGCTATCTGGTGCCCTTCCATGATCTTACAAAAGCCAAGAAAGCCGCAGACCGAGAGTCTACAAATGGTGTGTCGACACCGGCAGACGATATTGGTGGTGACACAGGGCTTGCGGTGCAATGGATTACAGAGCAAGTAGAACGTCTCGAGAGTGCCAACGGCAACATCGAGATCGACTATGACAAAGAGCTCAGCGATGAGGACGAGCAAATGATTTTGCGATCTTCCACAAGTGGCCTAAACGAGTTCCTGATTTCCTTCATCGGTCGCGTCTTTACTCTTTTGGAGAATTTGCCAGATGCTGCCAGGGTTCGCAGTGGATCGCCTGAAGAGTACGTTGTAAATCATCTTCCAGCTGCATTTACACCGTTGCTCGCAGCACTGTCGCCTGAGCTCTACGATGTTGCGCTAGACAAGATTGCCAACTTCATCACCAATCATGTCATCCACCAAGCTCGCGACGCAATAGCTTTTATCTGCAATAGTCTTGTCAAGATAAATCCACAGAAAGCGTTGAAGCGTATACTGCCTCACCTGTTCGCCGGTATCCGCACAGAGATTGATGAGATCGGCGCTGGTTCGACTCGGACGACAGGTGCCGAAGTCCTCCCACGCGACCGCGCACTTGTATGGAACCTCAGCATTCTTAGCATGTGCGTCGTGCATGTTGGTGATGCCGTTCTCCCCTGGAAAGACGAGCTCTTTGAGATTGCCGAATACATGCAACTGAAATGTAGAGGCACTCCAACTGTGCATGTTTCTAACTTCATACATCATCTGTTGCTCAACCTCACCTGCACCTATACAGTTGACTACTCTATATATGAAGATGATGAGGTCGAGAAAGGACTCACCACAGAATCATGGGGTAGGCAGCTTGATGTGAAGAAATTGAACATCAAGTGGCACTCTCCAAACTCTGAGGAGATTGACTTTGCTGTCAAGCTATTCGAAACCCACGCCAGCAACTCCATGAACGCACTCGTTGCTCTCATCCAGTCCGATCCGCCCATCAAACGCGAGGGTACCGGGAAGGACTGGTCGGATGAGGTATCGAGAAACCTTGTCCTGTTGAGACTAATCTTATCCGGTGTATCAGTGTTGTTCGATGGCCGACACGATCAATCTGGTGAAGGCAGCACTGCTGACTCTAACGATGGGTCCGATCCAGACGCAATGGACACGGAAGGCATCGATGACGACGCTGGCCTTGGGGAGGCTGAGGACGAGGAAGTGAAGCCTACATTCCAGTATGAGTCCGGCTATCCGCTGCGGCGCGACGACAAGAACTACAAGCTCATGCATGACCTTCGCCACCGAGTTGGCGAAATTCTGCACGATGTACATCAGTTTTTGATTGAAAAGCAGCCAGACGATGTCCCTTGCTTCAATTCCTTGTACAATGCTTACCGTTCTTGGTTCATCGACGTTGGTATCGAGAAATCTGCCCATGTTCTTGATAGAATATCTAGGCTTCTCGATAACGACGAACAGCCATTCAGGTTCAGCGGTTTGAGGAAACAGTACCCTCGACCTCTGCTTGTTCGCCGCGCCAACGTCTACCACTTGCAGCGACTTCGGCATAATGCCGCTCCACGACCAAAGACGGATCTTGACAAGCAGTTGTTTTTGGACCTTGCCGAATCTAGCATTTCCCTTTACACGGAAATCCGACGTACTGCACAGACTGCCAACGAGTCAGCAATCAAATGTGTGCTGGGTGCTCGACCGCTGGTCATCCCTCCACTACTCGATGCATTTGTCAAGGCTGTAGCGGAGAGTGACTACCCTCGGATCAAGGGTGCCATGTTTGCTCTTCTGTATGGAAGTCTGGCAAAGACCATCAGTCGCGACTGGAGGTTTACTCCCAAGTTGATCAAGGCCTTTATCGAAGTCACTGGTGCCGACAAGCCATCGGTGCAAAAACTCGCTACCAACGCCACATTCCAAGTCATGGATATGGGCAAGGCAATGGAAAGGATGGTCATTCTTGACAAGACGGTTGTCGAAGCCATTGCCTATGCGATGGATACCAGCGAGGAAGAGGTGCAGCAGAAGGTCACAAAGAGGCAGGACTTCATCAAGAGGAAGAGGGCTCGTATTGAAGGCAAAAAGGCGGAACTATCAAAGGAGCTGGTGGAAATTGCCAACACTGAGCACTGGAAGAAGGTCAGTCGAACTGCGGCTATCATTGTCAATTTGGGAATGCGCTACGACACAATTGCCTCTGATGAGATGATTGATCTCATAGCTAGAGGCACCATTGATCAGCATCCAAGTTTGCGAGGTCTGTATGCCGGCGCTTTGATAGGATTGTACTCGGTCATCCAGACGCGCGCCATCACCGGCCATAGCTACCAGAAATATTTACTCGGGGAAGAAGATCTGCCAGATAAAATCTCCGTACCAACTAGGCCTGACGATCCAAACTGGACCGAGGAGCATCTGGAATCCTTCGCGCAACCAGAGGCTAAGTACTACGTCGACTTTGACTATCCTGGTTGGTTAGTGTGGAACAAGACCATGCCGGCTTTCCTCCCGAACGCAGTGCAGCTCTCGTACGACGATGTGGAAAACGACGTCCGTCGAAAAATTGCAAAGCACCTTACACGATCGTGGTTCTCAAACTACTTCGCGTTCATGAAGCAAGAACCTCGCGATACTAGCGCTGATCGATTCCGGATGTCAAGCGCAATGTTGCTGACGCACTCGTTCGACCTTGTGTTCTGCGGCGTGACCGAGACGACGTTTGAGGATATCAAGGATCTCACTCAGTCGGTCTATGGCGATGGGAGCGACAAGCACCAACACCGTGCGACGTCGGAGATCATGGCCGCGCTACTATCCTGTGCTCCTGATCTCCACCCCGATCAGCGACAAGAGGTCTGGGAATATGTATTCCCTATTGTGCGTGGAATCTTCAAGGACGGGCTGACGCCTGAAAACAACGGTTACTGGACTACGTTCCTGCATGTCGTTCTACAGTCCAAAGATCCTAGGCGAAGCTGGCCGCTTGTCGATTGGTTGGCCAGCCTTCGTCTCGATATGGACTCTAATGCCGCCTTCAAGGAGAGCTCAAAGATCCACCTACTAACGCAAGCAATTTCCGACGTGGGCTGGCACTTCCGCCGGGAGGAGCCGATCCTGGATGATTTCTTGAGCCATCTTGATCATCCGTACAAGGGCGTTCGTGAGGCGATGGGTCAAACGATCGCGAGCATCTACCGTACCCGGTACCACGAATCGTACAAGGACGTCGATAGCCTGGTTAAAGCTCAGAAAGAAGCATCTTCAATTGGAGTTCGACCCTATGAACCAACAGAAGAATTCAGCAAAGTGATCACGGATGTGTTTGATCGCCTTGAGGTCTGGCGTCAACAGCGTCCCTCTGGGCAACAGACACCTTCGTCGTACACTTCTGGTGGCAAGACGGTTCTCCTATGGCTTGATTCTACACTCTCGTCGTATGAGTGCACCCAGCTTGTCAAGTTCTTCCCAAATGTTTTCATGGAACAGCTCCTCCACATGATGGACATCAAAGAAGATCCTGAATTGCAGTCGCTTGCCTATCACGTCTTCCGGCACCTTCCCAACATTCCGCACCGTGAGGGTGAAGACGCAGAGTTTATTGCTGCGTTGATACGTATCGGTCGCAATGCAACGAGCTGGCACCAGCGGTTGAGGATCTTGATCAACATCCAGGTCATCTATTTCCGCCGACTCTTCTTGATGGGCGAGAAGCAGCAGCAGACCATGTTCGACTGTGTTTCTGCCATGCTCTCGGATGTACAGTTGGAAGTTCGGATGGGTGCGGCTACGACGCTCTCGGGCATGATTCGCTGTTCACCTGTTGCGCTTCGCGATGTTCAGGTGTCGACGCTGAAGAAACGCTTCACGACACAACTTGCCAAGAGCCCGCTGCCGAAGCGCCGCAACCCCGGCACACCAACGGTCGAGCAGGGTAAGGTGGTGCTGACGCGTCACGCAGCTGTGCTCGGGTTGGGCGCGCTTGTACAGGCGTTCCCATACCAGAGCCCGCCGCCGACATGGTTGCCAGAAGTGCTTGCTACGTTGGCGAGGAAAGCGGCTGCGGATCCGGGAATGGTGGGCAAGAGTGTCAAGAGTGTGCTGGCCGACTTTAAAAAGACCAGGCAGGACACTTGGCATGTCGATGTCAAGGTAAGTGGGAGCGTGTTTCGGTGTTGAGAGAATTATGCTAACGTGTCAAATAGGCTTTTGAGCAAGAACAGCTGGAGGATCTGGAGGGTGTGCTGTGGAAGAGCTACTTTGCATAAACGGTTCTTGGTAGACAAAGATGGAGGCAATGGAAGGTAAGGAAATGTAAGATAATGCCAATGAAAACAAGGACATGACGTGGATGGTGTTCATGGTTGGTGGTTAGCGATACCATAGATGGCGCACGGCGAAGACAAGACTGCATGATAGATAGTAGAGTGTGCGGCCGTTTGGTGAAGCGGCAACTATATCTCTACTCTACTCTTCTATTCACATGGTTCTTAGTGTCTTGAGTGCATTGCGATGAAGGTGGCGCCCCACCACACAGCCACAGACACGATCAACCAACGACAGCTCCCTCTGTCGCAAACAACTTCACAGGTCGACGAGACTTGGACAAAGCTCGACGACGACTCTGCCACCGACGCCGGAAATGGTCCTTGGCACTCCTGATGCCGGCGTACTTTTTCCACATCACGTTTGAACTGTACCCCTCGCGCTCGTCGCCTGATTCGACCTTCAGCCCGCCGCCGGGGACAGACATCTTCGGCGCAGAGCTCCCCGTGCACCGCCGAGAGCAGAGAGGGGAGTGGGGGTTCTTTGGGCCGTCCAAGAGCAGCACGTGGAAGACTGGGGCGCCGTCCAGCACGCGCGACCGTCGGCCTGCCGCTCGCCGATTCAGCCAGCGCACGCGACGCTCGTTCTCAGACCATCACGACAGCCCTGTGCCCGTGGGGAAGCCGGCGACACGGACGGGCGGCAGCCAGCGGGAAAGCGCGGGACAGCGTGACTGGCGCTTCGACAGCATCGCCATCGCCAGCATCGACATGGACGCGCCCTCGCTCGCACCCAACGCCGGCGGCCTGGCCACCAAGGGCCGGTTCATCGCCGCCGACATCAAGGACACGGACGTGGGTTGGGGCGTGGTGCACCTTTACCGCGACGGCCACGAGACGCCCGGCCTGTACGAGCAGCCGGACGGCGTGCGTGGCTTGGATGCGCAGCCGGACGCGGCCCCCAGCGACGCCGAGTGCACGACGCTGTGCATCCTGGCCGTGCCCGCCTACATGACGCCCTCGGACTTCCTGGGCTTCATGGGCGAGCAGACGCGCGAGGACGTGTCGCACTTCCGCCTCATCAGGACGAGCCGCGCCAACAAGTACATGGTGCTGATCAAGTTTGGCGACGCGCACAAGGCCCGCGCGTGGCAGCGCGAGTGGAACGGCAAGCCCTTCAACAGCATGGAGCCCGAGTACTGCCACGTCGTCTTCGTCAAGTCCATCACCTTTGCCAATGGCGACTCGACCACGGACCCATCGTCGTACCCGGACCTGACCAACGACCCCTTTGCCCCTGCCCCCACCAAGCAGCCCGTGTCCGCCGTCGACGCCCCCTCGCTCACGGCCAAGCCCCACGCCCCGCCCACGCCCGCCCTGGTCGAGCTGCCTACGTGCCCCGTCTGCCTCGAGCGCATGGACGAGACGACGGGTCTGCTCACCATCCTCTGCCAGCACGTCTTCCACTGCGCCTGTCTGGAGAAGTGGCGGGGGTCGGGCTGTCCCGTGTGTCGGTACACGCAAAATGACGCCTTTGGCTCCCACCGCGCCCTCGACGGCGACGCCCCCGACAACGAGTGCAGCGTCTGCGCCGCGACCGAGAACCTCTGGATCTGCCTCGTCTGCGGCAACACGGGCTGCGGCCGCTACGACGAGGCCCACGCCTTTGCCCACTACGAGGCCACGAGCCACACGTACGCCATGGACGTGGCCACGCAGCACGTTTGGGACTACGCCGGCGACGGCTACGTCCACCGCCTCATCCAGAACAAAGCTGATGGCAAGCTCGTCGACCTGCCCGCCTCGACACACCAGTCCTTTGGCGCGCCCGGCATGACAGGCTACGCAAACGACACGGTGCCCCGCGAGAAGCTCGACAACATGGGCATGGAGTACGCCTACCTCCTGACCTCGCAGCTCGAATCCCAGCGCGCCTACTTCGAAGAGCAGCTCGAGCGCGCCGTCGACAAAGCAGCCAAAGCCTCCTCGTCCGCCGACGAAGCCGCCCGGACCCTCGCCTCCTTTAACCAGAAGATCGAAGCCCTGACGCTTCAGCACGCCGACGCGCAGAAGCAAATCTCCGCCCTCGAAAAGGACGGCGCGCGCAACGCCCAGAAAGCTACTTCTGCATCTGACCTCGCTCGCAAACTCACCAAACAGTACAAGGAGGAACAGACTATCAACGAGAGCCTCATGAGCCGCATCAAACACCTTGAGAACAAGACGGTCGAGGCGGAGGCTAGGGCCAGGGAAATGGAGGCCCAGAAGGTTGATCTCGAGGAGCAGAATCGCGATCTGAGTTTTTTCATCAGCGGCCAGGAGAAGCTGCGCGAGATGCAGGGGAATGAGGTGTTCGGGCTGGGCGAGGGTGAGGTCGAGGGTGGAACGGTGGAGATTGGGGATAAGGGGAGGAAGAGGAAGGGGAAGAAGAAGGCGTAGACCTAGACTTATTTTGTGTCATTAGATTGTTGATACACAGGCGTTGGAAAAGGGCAATGGGTTACGATGATTCATGAGATACCCCACTAGATTAACCTAGACGAGACTTACACCGTCGTGTCTGTCGTCCAGGCTCGGACGCAAAGCAAGCAATATTACTATGAATGCATACCAAGCACTAATCAGTGCGTATCAAAGCGAGTCCAAAGTGAAGGAACAACATGATGAAACAAAAAGTAGATAGATTACTTCCAACCAATCCCTCCGCAACGCCTAGCCTCATACTGGTGATGATGATGATGCTGATGATGATACAGAAGAAGCTATTTTATATACATGTTTCCCCGTGTACTCCGTCGTTCAAGTCGTGTCATGCAAACAGAAAAAGTGAAGTCGTCATGTGATGTGATGTGGTGTGATGTGATGCGATGCCAAAGCGCGCGCAAAGAAAGGTCATGAGGAGGAAACATGGTAATGGGAAACCCCGGATCCAACGCCAAAGAAGCCAAAAAAATCGTGTCGTGGTTTGGGGTGTCGGATATGTCCCATATCCAATGAGGAGAGATTCAACCAAGAGCTGGGTAGCAAACACGAGTCCAGGTCAGATATCCAAAGTGTGGACATGGCCATGATGGGGAACGTTGTCAAGCAAGACAGTCCTCTCAAATCCAATCATCGTCTTTTTTCCCGATACAGCCCCCAACATCAATCTCCTTGTCGAATCCCAATCCCAATCCGAGCCCGAGATCCATCTTCGGCGCCTGGAGCTGCGGTGCCTGTTCCACCTTCTTCTTCGGGCTCTGTTTCAGCGGGCTCATGCTTCCCTTGCCGTCGCCAGGCCCCATGCGTACGGGCTTGATGTCCCAGTCATCCTCGAGTGCTGCCCCGATCCACACTTTGACGCTGTCGTGCACAGCGCCGTAGTACTTTGGGTTGCAAGCACGTAGATGACCCATCAGCTTCTCGAAGCCGCTGACCTTGAATTCCTGTCGCAGCTCGTTGCGAGCCGAGCGCGTGGGCAGCGAGGCGATGAGTCCGTTGAGGAGGTCGATGTGTGTCGCAATGTAGTTTGTTGCGTCCCATTCCACACCGCCAACGTAGGGTGCTGCCGGGACAATGGCCCGGGGACCAGGGAAATGTGTCTTTGCGTATGACTTGGGGAATCCGTCCAACGAAGATTGTGGAGGAACAGGTATGACATTTAGGTGGTGGATGAAGATCCAGAATACCTCCTTTGTCACATTGCTCATCTCCTTGCACCACACTTGATAGGGGCGCGGCTGATGCATTTGCAGGACAAAGGGCACGGTCGAGGACTCCTTCTCTTTGATGGGGTCTTTAAGATACTTGAGTAGTTCTGTGGCGCGGGACTCAAGTTCCGATTCTGGGGCCATTGAGATGTGTGCAAAGATGATGTCGATGATCAGCTCGCGTGTGGTGAATTCACTCGGACCTTTGTGCTCTTCGTCGAACAGCATGGCGAGCAAGGCAGGATATAAAGTCGAGGCGATTTCAGCGAGCTGCTTGAGCGCAGAGTCGGTCGTACAAAGCCCTTTCAGACAACGAAGCAACTCGTGAAGCAGAGTATCGTCGTGGTCGTCCCGCCATTCAATCTCCATGATGCAATGGAGTAGGCCGACCAATTCGGTCATGCCACCATCCCGAATGAAAGTGTCGACCCAGTCGACGGTCTCATTTCTGAGCAGCAGCCGGAGCTTGTGCAGCTTGCCGACTTCAACGTCTTGGGGCTTTGGAGTCTTCCTGAGGTAGGCGATGAAGTCATCAGACTTGACAGATTTGGCACCACTCGAGACCGACCTCTCAGAGGCATTTGATACCAATGACCTCGTTGAAGGGGACTTGGGGATGGGGTTGGATTTGGAGGACGCCTTCTTGTCGTTCATCTCTCCTCTCTGCTTCTTGGTGGGCGAGTCGCTCCTGTTGAAAGTAAAGGTCCTGCTTCGCGGGCGCTCACGCTTGGATGCGTTGGCTGAGGGGTCGGCCTGCAGCGGGTCCCTGTCTTGCTCGATGGATCCATTGCGCGACTTGGACGAGCGGGCGGGGCCCGGCTTGCCCTCGCCCACGGAAGGGTTTGTGCAGGTCGTGGCCGTCGTCGAGGCATGGGCAGTGTCGAGTTTGTGTGTGCGGACGAAGTCGGCCTTGACCTCGAGCGTCAGTGTCCGCATCTGGGCGCGCTGGTGTGTGGGGATGTTGCGTGATTCCTAGCCACGGTCAGCAAGTCTCGATTCGAAGCGGGCCAGTCAACTCACCAGGACTTCCTCGAAATCGGCGTCGACGACGCTCGGGTTGAGCTTGGTCGGGGACGCCGGGGGGCCCTCGACCTGCTTCGACCTGCCGTTGAAGGCGGCGACAGCAGCCATGACTCTATTTGGCTTCTTGGGCGAGGGGGGAGGGAGCTGGGGCAGGCCGCGGTCGCGGTGCATCGTCTCCTTGGTGAGGGAGTCTGTCTTGGCGCGGGCCAGGGCTGGCCGTGCATGGGCGGCCTTGGAGGCGGCCGTGTCCTTGACGCGGCCCTCGTTGCCCTGCGTGTCGGCGAGCGGGGCGCGCTCGTGGCTCTTCTTGCGCGAGAAGGTGCCGAAGAGCACGTCGACGGCGTCCTTGCTCGACACGATCATCGACTTGGGCCGCTCCTTCGCGGCGGGGCGCGTCTGTTTGGCGGGCTGTGGGTGGTGGTCGGGGTTGCGCTGCTTGGCGGGCGAGCAGTTGCGCGGGGTGTAGAGGGCCGGGTCGTCGTCGACGCTGCGGCGCTGGTCGTTGAGGGGCACCTTGGTCGACGTGGTGACGTCGTGCAGGGCGTGCGAGCTGAACTCGGCCCAGATGGGGGCGCGCGGGGGTGGACTCAGCGTGTAGGCCGTGTGCGGCGGCGAGGCGTTCTCCTTGTCCTTGGAGGGCGACTTGGGCGGCGCCTGCCTGCTGTCCCGCGAGCGGCCCTTGCCGAACATGGCGGCCAGGTTCGTCGACGACTTGGTCTTGACGGGCTTCTCGCGCGCCGCCGCCTCCTCGTCGCGGGCACGCCTCGCCTCGGCCGACTGGCGGTCCTGCGACTTGTCCCGCCCCAGCGAGCGCAGCGACACGGCGCTCAGCGACTTCTTGTGGAAGCTCTTCTTGGGGCTGCCCGGCTTGGTGGGCGACGGCGGCGCGGCCAGCGGGACGGTCTCGGTCCAGTTGGCAGCCCGCAGCTGGCTGTGCGGGTGGTCGGGCGGCAGCAGCGGCGCGTGCAGGGCGGCCGTCGAGGGCATGTACGGCGGGCTGGCGAGGGGAATGCCGTTCAGGCCAGCGCCGTCCGAGGGCGTGCGCCGGTGGTTGCGGGGGATGATGATGGACTTGAGCACCGACGACGACTTGTTGCGTCGGTGGCCTGGCGCGGGAGCGGGTGCTGCTGTCGCCATGGCGGCTGGCAGCGTGTGTGGAGCCGGGTCGCAGCTGTCTCAGCGGTGTGTCGTCGCAACTGTCGCCTACTCGAGCACGGGCAATGGCAGCCGTCGACGTCGCAGGCAGTCAGTTTGGCGGGCAGGGAAACAGTGCAGCACCTCTATCGTGGAGTCGTGGGAGACATGATAAACAAGCCGCATGCTCGGAATCACCCGAGCTGCTCGTCACCAGCGCCGTCAACACTGGCCTTCGTCTGTTGTCACGGCGACCAGAGCGAGCTAACCACGAAAGCACGTGTACGCCTCTCGATTATCCACGAAACACATGCGCTGCCCGCCATGCCAACGGAGAAATGCTTCCATTCGTCGACAACTCCATAGCGCATAGCTCAGAGTTAATTTGCCAGTCCATGCACCCATCGACTAAAAACGCCATAGCTATGCACATCGACTCCTCCCCATCCCCAAAACAGACGCCTGTTCACAAAGGGTATACACAAAAAGACATGCACGCACGAATCCATCATACCACCCTCCCCATAACCATCCCTCGCCTTCATCATAGCTTCTGCCCCGCAAATTCTAGCCCCAACACATGTAGTGTCGTAAAAGGCACACCCTACCCTTGCTCCACCTCCATCGCCTCTTCCGTCACGTCTTCAATCTCATGCCCTCTGCTGTCCACGACGATTCTGCGCCCTCGTTGATCCGCAGGAACACCGTCGCGTGAAGCCCCAAAGTCCAAGACCTATCAACACGTTAGATCAACACTCCCTACAAGAGAGTGAATACTGCTTACCTCAATGTACGTCATGCTGTTCCGTTGCACAGCCGCAACACATCGCCGCTCATTGAACTTGACTTGCCATACCCCGCTCAGGTCCGTCAGCAAGTCCTTGACAAACTCGCCCGTCTTGACATTCCACATCTTGAGCGTCTTATCCGACCCCGAAATCACCTTTTGCCCATCATGCTGAAAGCAAGTAATGGCACCCGTGTGAGCACAAAGCCGGCTCTTGCATTGCCCGTTCTCAGGATCCCATATCCGTAGTGTCGAGTCGGCCGCTGCCGAAACAAGTCGTTCGTGGCTTAGATCCAGGAGACCCACCAGTGATGTATGCCCTTCCAGCGTGAAGATGCAAGCACCCGACTCGAGCGACCACACCTTGACCATGTTGTCCATCGATCCGCTTATACAACGGTTGCGACCGTGATCCAACACAACACTGTAAACCTTCTGAGAGTGCCCCTGCAGACGTTGCATCACCTCTCCAGTCGATATCTTCCATACACGAACCGTGCAGTCATAGCTCCCACTGACAAGCGTATCGCCACGAGCAGCAATGGCCCGGACCGAGTGGTGGTGTCCAGTCAAAGCACGGATAAAGTATGGGTTGTCATGGTCATTGGCAGCCGGTCCTGTCTGCATAATGCTCCGTTCGCCAGGCTGGGGCAGCTTCCATACACGGAGTGTCGAATCGCGCGAACCCGTGATTATCAAATCTTCCTTGGGCATCATGATCGCCTGACCGTCCAGTGTCTCGCCAATCTGCGTTGGCTTGAGAATGACAAGACATCGCACCGTCGATGTGTGCCCCTGAAAGGTTTGTACACATTTGCCCTTTTCAATATCCCATACCCGCACAGAGCGATCGGTAGATCCAGACACTAGCGTGTTACCATCGTACTGCAAAGCCCAAACCCCACCTTCGTGTCCTTCGAGACGGCTGCGGAGCACTCCAGTCTTGGTATCGTACACGTTGATATTGGTGTCGTCGCTACCGGTCAGTATCTTGTCTGTATCAAATTGAAGACACGTGACAACGTGGCGTTGATGTGCACGAAACGCAATGTGCTTGGGTTTGGTGTCCTCTGCCATCCAGCTCTTCCGAATGAGATGATGTCGCTGGTAGAGCGACTTGAAAAAGTGCATCCCGCCCAAACTCGACAAGCCTACGTTCGGGTCAGGAATTGCCTCCTCCGCGCGCTTCGCATATGCAGTCGCCCCTCTTGCAGACGCTGTGGACCGGGAGTAGAAGGCGAGCTGCGATTTGGCTGACGATGAACCCTTTTTGCGCAGCTTCTTCGACGACCCATGTTTACTCGTGGCTTTTCTCTTCTGGCGTGTAGAAGACGATCGTGTTACTGCGCCTTCATGATCCAGGGTACTACCCGATATACTAGATCCAGGAGAGCCAGGATGAGCCTCGTTGTCTGATCGGGAAGCAACGAATAGCGCTCTCAAGTCGCGTTCATAGCTGTCGGACGACTCAGGAAATTGCCATCCCCACCCCTCTTTGACGGCACGTTCCACTTCCCCCTTGGGCAGCTTGTAACCGTCTTCCTCAAGCAGTGCTTTCCAAGCAGTTTCGTGCGAGTTGGTGAGTGTTCGCCAACGCTTCGATACTTGTGCAGCGCTGCACATACTCTTGGCGTCCAGGTAGCTGATGATTTGAAGACTGAGTTCGGTGGGCAACAGGGTCAGAAAGTCGCACTTCAAGGCTGGATTGACAACATCAGCCACAAAGTTTAGTGTCGGCTTTTTGCATCTCCGCAGCAGCTGGTACATGACATAGGACTTCATTTGTTCCGGGAGAGCGTCGAATGTGTTCAGCATACCCGGGATATCCATAGTACCCGGCGTCATCAATTGCGGATTAGGGCTGATTGCTCCATTCGCGTTCGAAGTCTCGACCGGTCCCAGCGCGGGGGGGAAGAGAGTAAAATCGTCCATGTCAAGTCCTGTACCGTTGTTCAAACCGTCATTGCCTTCTGTGTCGGAGAATGAAGCTCCAGCAGCATTCTGCTGGGCCATGTTAGCGGCAGCAGTAATGGGAGAAAGGCTCGGGCTGGGGAGGCTAGCATCTTGCGCAGAACTGATGTCCAGAGGCGTCAGCTGGGTGGACGAGTATGAGCTATCAAAGGAACCAACGGGCTCCATGTCAGATTCGGCGATGGGAGGCGTAGCAACAACACCAGGGCCGTCTAGGTGGCCAACCGTCGTGGAGAAGGAGCGGCCACACGAGCGTTCTTGGCTCTCGAAGGAACTGTTCTCAGCGTTCGAAGGTCCCGCAAACGACTCGTGGAGGTGCCAGCGAGCTGATGGCTGTGGCTGCCCAGTTGCTTGCGAGGGGTATCCAGCGGTGTTTGTTGATGTACGCAAGCCCGACTTGGCTCTCAGCACCTTTGACGATTCCAGTCCTCCCATGTCCGTGTCTGGTGTTGTGGGAACCGAGTTTTCGAGATCTTCAGGCGTGTAGTGAGATGATGCGTGCGCAACGTCTCCACCCCTGTCGCCCAGCATGGATATACGTGGTTTCTTGCTTCGGCGTTGGAAACTTGCGAGTTCAGCTGCTTCTCGTATTGACGGCAGAGGTGTGGTGTCGTCGGCATTCTCTCGCTTTCGTCGACTAGAGCCCGACGGTAGCGATTGGTGGTGGGTGCTCATGTTGGGGCGAGTCGCGCGGTTCGGTGTTGCGAAGACTGGCGGTCCGTGGTAGGACTGAACCTTTTGCAGGGTGCCATTTGCGGCGCGCAGGCCGTCGTGGAGAGACTTGTGCTGCAAATCACAGCGGTTAGTGTAGAACGTCGAGGCAGGAACAGCCCGCAAGCAAAGGGCTGACGCGACAGGCCGATGCGTGGGTCCATCAACAAGCATACCTCGTGCAGTTTATCCGCCGTAGCATTCGCCTCCTCGAAGCACGCCAGCTCGCCTCCGGCATCGAAGTAGATTTTGCGTATCGACTCGGGTGCTTGCATGTGGGCGAGCGGATAGTCTTTGGGATCTCGTCCTCCTAGGCTTCCTGGCGCGTTGATGCACATGGGCGGGTAGGTCGTCGTCGTCGTGTACGTCGTCGTCACGACCGTCGTCTTGGTCGCCGGTGCGAACGAGAACTGTCCCACGGTGGCGTACGGATCCATGGCCTCAGTCTCACCATGTGCCGTCTGCGATCGACCGTCAGGGCCGGGGCCGGAGGGGGCCGAGGTCATGTTGTAAAGGACGACCAGCGGTTTTCTCGGTGGGTCGAGTGGTGACAGCGGCTGGGGGCACTCGAGCGCGGACCACTAGGGTGTGGAATGGTAGGGCAGGGCAGGGCAGCGTCGAGGGCGGCGTTTGACTTCAGTCGTGCATATCGCCAGAACCGTGACCGAGCATTCAAGGGTCCCGTGCGAGTGCAGTGGGGCGCTGGTGTCCTAGTGAGTCGCCGCTGGCGAGCTGCGAGGGTGCGAGCAGCGGACGGAACGCGACGACTTGGCGACTGGGGAGCAGCCGAAACACCAAACGCGGGAGTCGTGCTACAACTCTAGATTGCTAATAAAATCAGACGGCTGGGAGAGTGAGAGCAGCTTGGTGACGAGAGGGCCGTGTTATCGTGTTGGTGGGGAAGAGGTGCACTGGCTACGAGAGGCTCACGCTCGGCAGACTTTACCCTTCCCGCCGCCCATTTCCATCACGCCCTGCACGTAATCCGCCTTTTAACAGCAGCGTCATGTCAGCGCTAGACATCAACGACCTATGCACGCGTACCCTTGCGTCCATTCTGTGTTGCTCAAACATAACCACGGTTTGCGGCTGGTCGTATCAGCAGCTCTCACATCCTGATCTGCACACTTCTCCCTGCCCGACTTTCTTACGTGGTGGCAAAGGCGTGCCTTTGCTTCGCTTCTTCTATCGGGGCATGACGAGCAGCCGGCAGTTCTCCCACTGTCACACTTAGAAGTATAATCAGGCATCACCCATCACACTCGATGAGCACTGCCAACGCCTTCTCGACGATTAACACACTGCAATAGGCGAGATCTTCCTAAAGCCACCCCGTCTGCCCTAGCCATTATCTTCTGCTGTGAAATCTCTCTCGACTATAAACATTCACTACTCTTTGAAACTGTTTCACGACGCTTGACGCCTGATCAGGCTGTTCCAGGAGGAATTTGAGAAATTTACGTTAGTATAACTTCCACATCGTGCTTTCCTTCAGTTTCTCATCATGAGTGCGCGATTTCTTGCTATGGTATTTGCCAATCTTCCAAGTCTATGGGCGTTGATGCGAGACTGCTATACAACCCTCTTCCATGGGAACCTCTCTACTTGTCTTGCCATCTACAGCATGTGAACCTAGTGTCAGAGTCAACCAGACTGCAGTGCTGGTATTGTCAAGATCGAGTCACGCAATTCCCTTTACTGTGAGGACTCACCTTTATCAGCAAAAATGATACTCTCACTGTCCTGTCATCTACCCTCTTTCATTTCCAAATCCTAGAGTGTTGTGTTGAGGTGCAACGTTCCTTCCCTCGCACCTTCCTTCAAACGTCGCCACAACCGAAAATGTTACGCCAAGAAGTCTTCCCATCTCACTTGCTCTAACCATCCATTCTCCATCCCACCCGCCCTACCGCGAGGCCCGACTTCTCTCTCTTCTCTATCCCAGTTCTTTCCTTGGTCAGCTCCGCTACTGCGCCAACGCAGCATGTCCCGTAATCAACCCGCACGCACCTCCAAGACGCCTGCAAGTCAAGAGCGGCAGCACCGACCGACTACACGGAGCGAAGTGGGAAAGCAATCAACCATTGCAAAGGAACATGGCGGTACACAAGTCCTACTCCAGAGACCACCAGCAACAGTGACCAAAGAAGCCATTCATGTAGTTGCACAAGCCTCGCAAGCAGTCACTGTCGAGAAGAGCCTGGAGATTGTACAGACCCTTCTTCAAGGCTGCGTAAGCTGTCTTGCGAGTATGAGACACATGTTCCGGATGGACTGTTATGAACAGAAGTACTATATGTTTGGCGACGCTCCTCAAGACGCTTCTAACCAAGCTCCCCCTGGGCAATTACTCGTCGGTCTCAAAAAAGGAATGTCTCAGAGAGTTGATCGATTGGTCGGTTTGCTAGTAATGTGACCGCCTTTCCAGGTCGTGGCGTTTACTGAGTTGAAACAGGAAAACGGTGTTGCTGATGCCTTGCGACGTGGCTGTCTCGAGTCGTTGCACTTCTCCATATATGAAGATCCAAAGTGCCCGTCCGACATCCTTGAGCAATGGATCTTCTGCTTTTCTTACCACACAGACACATCTACTGGAACCCGAGTTGCTGCTGGTATTGAGATAACAGAGAAGAAACATGGCAGCAAGATCACTGTCAGCCGTGCGAAGCATGCCCTTGTTGGGTTCATTCAACAACTCGCTCTCATATGTCACATACTGCCAACATTACCAGAGGCTACGAACATGACAGTGGAGATATTGTACACGGACAATCGGCCTTTTGGGTACACAGCGCCAGGATTCACCCGTCCAGCCATTGGTGCCTCCAGATTCTCAGAATCCTTGGAGTGGGAGAATACCATGACACCAATACCCGACAAGTTTGATACGGGCCGGCATGGAGTCACTCTGAAAGTGGCTCACCTTCGGAAACGGCGTTATGACTCTGACAGTACTCCTTTGCCTGAACTCGAGAGTACCGACGAGGCAGAACTCGAAGTTGTTGTTGACGCAGAATCAGCTTCGCTCGGACACGTGTCGGACACTCGGCTCAGCTCCAAGGAGCGCTCTGGACCTAGTCCACCTCAGCGGCGTAACACTCTGCGGACACATAGTTCTCTGTCTATTGGAAAGTCACAAGAAGCGGAGACATCTTCCGTGCCATTGGAGAGGTTGTCAGAAGTAAATCTCAATGCCTCACCAAGTACGCTGCAGGTAGTTCCCTCAGCCTTGCAGCAACAGCATCGTCCAATTGCTGATACTATGGAAACCACCCATACACATGAAGCCAACAGTCTTATTCGACGAAGTTTGACAGAGGATCTTCAAGTCCGGGAGCAGTTACGACACATGGTATGTATATCCACGCAAATCCATGTAACCATTTGACAAAAACTGCAGCTCCAGCCTCGATCAGAATACGTAGACACCCAGACTACCCAGGTGCTTACAGACTCCGCCAACACCCCCCAACATCGAGAACAGACTGTTGCCAGACTGCAGTTTTCGCAAGCAACAATCGATAGGCTCGACGATGCGAGAAGTGCACATCTACCACGTCGAAAGGACACATGTTTGTTGTCGGAGGAGCTTGGCATATCTAAAGCTGTGAATGATGTCAACGATGTCACATGCCAGTGCGGATCGCTTGATGTTGATGCTAGCATGGTAAGTCTGCTTTGGTTGGCCAAGTGGCATATTCGGACTGAAGCATACAGTTGCACTGTGGTTTCTGCAACAGTCTTCAACATGTTGCTTGCTATGGATACAATGGCACAGATGACGAGCGAATTCCGCACGTGCACATCTGCTACGCTTGTATTTTGCGCGGAGAAGATGGACTCCTTGTACAACTGACATACCATGCACTTTGTAGGCGCGCGCTGTACATGCTACGAAACCAGAACTTCGACAGCGAAAAGCAGTTTGCTCAGGCACTTGGTAAATCGAAATCTCAACTAGATAATTGGCAATCCTAACAATTATAGGCTGCAGTACTCGAGACTGCACTACTGTTCTGAAGGATTTCCGTAGAGATGGACTTCTTGATGGATCAAGGAGAGCGAAGCAGTTGATGCTCAATAAGTCCCCAGACATGACGACGAGGATGGTGAGGATATACTTTGACCCTGCAGATCGGATCGCCCATCACGTAAGTGTGGCCATGCAGACATAAACGACGGGCTAACATGTCTGGGTATAGCTGCATTCGCCCAAACTGCTAGCGGATACTTCTTCCGACGCTTCTACGAAGCGTGCTCGTGATAATGTGGGTGAAACTGGGGCCCGCGAGGCGAAGCGACCCAAAGTTGGTAGCCGCGTGTCGGAGGATTTCGATCTGGGTAACTGGCGTACTCCTAGACCAGAGAGGAACCGTTAACTGGCTTCTGGTCACCCCGGGCCACAATATCAATTGCCCGCACTTGTTGGGTCCGATACCATTCGGGGTGTAATGCTGCGTTTTCATTGCATATTGCTATCCTGGCGAGAGAGAGGACATTTGCCAAGGTGTGGCGATGGCAATGGGAAGATTGGTTACAATCGCGTGGCCTTGGCAGAATTCGAGATGTTCCCTACGTGTAGGTGATGCTTAAGAATGAGATGTCTGTTTCAATAAACAAGTCAACGCGTGCTCTCGAGACGGTAACTCGGCGTCATCTGTAAGTTCGTGTCATGACATGGTCGACCATTTCGTATATCTGGATAGACTAGAGGTTCCCTGTGCAAACGTCATTTCAGCTGGCATGCATAGATGTGCAGTGATGTGGTGATGGCGCAAAGAACCTTGCAGTGATCAAGTTCTAGCTCTGCGTTAGGGGTTGGCGGGCGTGCTAGCGAAGAACGATCTGTGGGAAGTGCCTGAAGATCAAAAGGAACGAAAGGGGTGGATATGAGTGGTCTGAGAAGGGCGTGTGCTGGGGGTTCTTCCAGGGGTAGATGCCAAGACATGAATCAAGTGCACAAGTTCACCGTGGGTGGCGTGGGACGTGTTCTGCAGATGTGGATAGTGATGCGAGAGAAACGCTCTTGGTGGCGTGTGGTTCTCAGTAGCTTGTGCCACGTTGTTCCCGATGGAGGTGGTGCACGGGGAGGAGTTGAGCGAAGAGGGTGCCATGCTCTTTGCTGACCTGCTGCACACAGAAGCTCAGGTTGCCCGTGGGCCTCACTGCACACCGGTCTGTGATCGAGATCAGTGCACGCTAAATGGGTACTTTTTGGTCGAGAGGGTCCGAGATGGCGCGTTTGGTCGTGATCGGACGCCAATGTTGTATCCCTGCGGGGTGCATGGGTTAGCCTCTCCCCAATTGGCGGTTGACAGCACGCCAGTGAGTGGAAGCGGAAATCGCTGGACTGCTGGGGACGATCATGTAGAAGTGGTGAGGCTAGGACATGTACCCTCTTCTCTCTCCAGCAGCACTGATCGACAGTCACATCCACCTGCACTCTGCAATGCCTGGTGCCAACAAATGAATTCCATGGCTGTAAGCGCATGCGTCGGTGTACGAGCCACGGTCAGGTAGCTTATTTTACCGCCAGGAAGGTTATCGTACCGCCAGCAGCCGGCGGACTGTGCCTGTGCTGAAGCCATCGTATCGTTCCATAATAACACGCCTCGTCTGCCCGCGCCTCGTCCGTCTTGTTCGTCAGCGCCGACGCAAATGAGCCCCAATGTGGTCGCCCCGTAGAAGCTGAACCCTGCCAGGTACCGCGACTCGTAGTTTGCTTCTGTCGGCGATCGCGTCGCTACCAACGTCAAGCCACAACCTGCCAACTGCCCACGCCGTAGGTCTCCTTATCACAGCATGGGTCGCCCCAAATTCTCCTTCTCTCTGGCTGGACGGCGGTCGAAAACCGACCAGGACGACGCAAGCTCCAAATCCTCAGTCTCGTCGGTCCCCACATGGCCCTTGCCCTACGCCGAACCCACCAACATGAGCAAAGCCCACCGCGTGCTCGGGACGTCCGAGCCCGTGTACCGCACCACGTCGAAGCAGTCGTCCATGCAGTCGTTGACGCTCCAGAGCCCCGGCTACAAGACCAAGGCCGCCTCCGAGGCCAGCTTTGGCTCTGCAATCGACGCCCGAGGCCAGCCTGCCACCGACCACAACCGCTACCAGACACGCCCCGCCATGTACTCGCACGACACGGGTGCGCGACGGGGCTCCGACAACAGCTCTGCCCACCACCGACTCCACCCGCAGCCGTCCAACTCCACAATGCGCTCCCATTACGACGCCAAGACCTCGCCGCTCTCGATATCGCAGCAAACGTCAAACTCGGCCGTCCGAGACATGGCATTGCGGAGAGGGCAGCCCCAGGTGGTTGACCGCACACACGACTACCCGGCGCCCGCTCTCGACAACCGCCCCGTCACCCGCGGAACGTCCAACGAGAACAAGACGGACAGGCGCAAAAGCAAGCCTGCGCGCTTGGACATTTCCAAACTCTTTCCCAAGCCAAGGATGGGCAGTGATGGACGGAAGCACCAGACTGCGCTCCTCTCGCCCACCAAGATGGTCAACTCCCCCGCCGCCATGTCCATGTCTTCGGGGCTCTTTCCTCGCCCCATGGCTCGAGGGCCCACACCACAGCCTGCCAAGTCCAAAAAGACCGCGTCGCAACAAGACGCTCCCGCTTCTCAAAGACCGACTTCGCCCGTCCGACTGTTCCAGCGAGACGTGTATGATAGTGCCAAGATTAACGTACGTCGGCCACCCAAAGGTATCAAGCATTGGTTCGAGGGTGCCTTGGACGAGGACAGCGACGAGCCATTGGACGAAGTATATACACACTCGCCCGCACATGTCCCAGTACACACCCGGCAAAAAGACACATCTCGCCTCACACGTCAAACCTCGCTTGACCGTGTCCCCCAAATCACCACACAACATACAATCCGTCCACAGCAGTCAACACCAGTCTTCAACACACACAGCTTCGCGCACGAAGATGTTGTCGACGTTCATTATTTGACCTCGGCAAGTGAGTACTCGGTGGGAACCCTGTCTTCTATGAGGACCAAGGAATCCCTTCTCTCCACAAGAAACTTCCAGGACTCGAGCATATTATCATCCTCGTCCTCAGAGGATGAGGGCGATAACAGGCATCGTGAAGAACGCCAATCAAAGATGCGAAGGAGTTGGGACATAGGGGAAGATGCCGGCGAGATTATCATTGGACAAGCGCAGGCCTTTGAGGTGCGCCCGAGTCGGCGGTTGTCCCGTGGGATGAGTGTCCTATCCAATTCGACAGATGCTGCCACCATCGAAGTCATGTACACCCCAGAGCCGTCATTCTCTCCCTATCAACATTACCCAAGGAGCAGCAACTTCAGTGGAAATAGACTCTCGAGCCACATCCGCCAACCCTCAGTCATCCCCGAGGACGAAGATTTCCGCCCCGTAACTGCGATATCTACTGTAGCACACAGTGCCCACAGTGCCTACAGTGCTCCCAGTGCACGTACATCAGCAAATGAGCCCAAGTCTTACTCGCATGCGGATCACAAAATGATGGCTGTTACTGAAGAGGAAAAGGCACTTTTGGAACTAATGCGCAAAAAGCGTGCAGCGATGAACGGTTCCTCGCAGGCCAGTAACGTATCCACAGGCGAGCACCTAGATCAACAATCCTATGTGTCTGAAGGTACTCAGAGGCTCCACCGAACTTCTGGGTTCCTGTCAACAGAGACACCCGCGGCGAGTCCTGTGAGATTGGTGGAAACCCATTCGAAGCGTCGATCAGCTGCCCCATCAACACCTCTCTCCCTAGCTTCTCGTGGCAGGACTGCAAAAGCTATGCATGAGACAAACATGCATGACAACTCCGGGAACGATGCTTGGTCTGAACGCCATCCCCCCCCTGTCAGGCAATTTACACTTTCTCATTACGACCAAGCATCCTGCGACTCGTCACGTCCCAACTCTTACCTACGCGCTTCGCCCACCCTCTCCCCGACCAACACGGACCATTTCTCGTCCCTGCCATCTCCAATCACACCAGGTTCCCACACTGATCGAGCAGATGTCAAAATCAAGGTAGCCAGCAG
The DNA here is from genome assembly GCF_010015815.1 of Dothidotthia symphoricarpi CBS 119687. Taxonomy (NCBI): domain Eukaryota; kingdom Fungi; phylum Ascomycota; class Dothideomycetes; order Pleosporales; family Dothidotthiaceae; genus Dothidotthia; species Dothidotthia symphoricarpi. The sequence continues at coordinate 251,656 of NW_022985015.1, read as the reverse complement.
TGAAACCAGCGATGACGACGAAGTCGCTGTGTTAGAGTCTGGTGTCATCGATACCACGATTGACGGCATCAAATTCGGCCATGGTCGCCGCCGTACAGCGTCAAGTGGCGCCGACATGACGTTTCCAGCTCCACCAGGTCACAATGCCTCCGACCTACCTCGCGTATCCGAAGCTGTGTCCCGCTCACGAAACATTGTCGAGCCGTCACCACCCAAACTTTCGGGACAAAATTCAAAACGTGTGAGCGGGTTGATGTTGTCGCCAAGCAGCTATAGTCAAACGAGTAGTAGACAGAGCAGCCTTGCATCCAATCATTCGCATGTGTCCGGTAAACGAAACCGGAAAAGTAGTCTGGCAAGCATGAACGGCAGTACCAAAACGAGGAACAGCGTTAGTGACGATGTTCTTGCTGCCTGGGGAAGTTTGGGCGGAACGTATTGACCTCGGTCCGAATAGTGCGACGCAGTTGTCTGAACGAGGGGTTTCTTATGTCTAAATCTCGTGGATTCCTAGCATGGCTTCATGCCTGCTTAACGATTTTCCTTACATTTCCTAGTCCATCTAGAAGTTTTGTATATTAATGCTTCATTATCGTTCACCAGTCGGTCTTGGGTGTCACGTTACATTGGCCGCAAACTGCGGAATGAACTTCTTTTGAACTTGCTCCACCAAATCAGGGCGTTCAGTAGCATTTGCTAACTTGGTTGGGTTTGTATGATTTGTAGTTATGTGGTGAGGTAGATGGAGTGGGTGACCCCAGTCTGGGATATATTCCACAAGGAATCGAAAGTTCAAACGCAAGGATTGCTCGGAGCTTGTAGAGAGGGCTCAAAGTGTCAGGGTGGTCCGTAACTTCCTTGCTTTTGGTTGTTAGTTCAAAATCTATATTTTCAACTCATTGACCTCGTTTCTTGACCCTTCAGTCGTTTCTTGTTCCCCCAACTCTCGTATCTGTCGGTTTGTTTCTGCATCCCCTTCCCTGCTCTGTTTCGTTGCTTTTGCTCTGAGTTTCTCCACTTGGTTTCTTATTTCCGTGCTTTTTCTTTATTTTCAACATGCTTTAGTGCCGTCGTGTTTGCTCCTCAATCTCTTCCATCAACGTGCCGATCTTATGCCGATCTTCAGGTGTACTTATTTGAGTAATAAAGCGAGTTTCTACATCAGAGGTAATGATGGTGGATACCTGAACTAGCACAGCAGCCGCTTACTCATGTCTCTCTGCATTGAACCATGTTCTACAGTTACGTTCCGCATGCATGCATCAGTCTGATTGAGACGAAGAATTGAGCTACAGCTTGTCGTTCCCCTGATAGATTGATAGCAACACAACGAAGCCACACATATTGCGCGAAACGCATCCTGATAACGTTCTAAGGGAGACTGGTGGCCGCAGGATACTTTGAATCGATGAGGTTCGAACACATCATTGGCTTCATACAGAAGAGAAAAATACGTTTGTGTTTGTATTTGCAGTCTTTATCGTTCCGTGCTATGCCGTTTTATGTCGTTATCACTAGTCTTAAGTCAAGTTCCTTTTCGACTACAAACCTCGTCTGGAACCACCTTGAGTGTGTTGTCACATGAACGTTGATCAACACCGAGTTGATATGCCAGCGTCACGCTCTATATGCGTGATTTGGTTCTTGGTAGTTCCAGACCTATGGTACGCATTCGAGTTCACCCCAAGCGGCTTGTCCAGCTGCACTGAACCTCATGCGTTCTAAAACCTGCGAACCACGGCTCCGTCTCAGTTCCAAAAGAACCAATACTATTGCACTTGCGACAATCTTGCGCCTAGCATGACTACTTCCAGACAGCAAGTACCTCGAGCGATAATTCGTGACTTTCTGTTTGTGCTAATTGCACTCAAAATTCGTGTCGACTTTCACAGCCTGAGCGTATCAGATATCCGGATAATACCTCAAGGTCAGGTGTGGTTCTACATCATTGTTTTGCTACGATATACATATCGTAGATGCGCTAAATTGAACCAATATGTGTCTGCACTTGATTTGAATCTCCGTGAAACGACCTATGTGGCGAACATGCGCGTCTTCAATAATTACCATGTTTAAATTCTTAACAACGCTGCTATATACCGCTGGTATTGGAAGCCACTGAGCTCATAATGGCTAATAGTCTGTAATGCGATACACACGTTTAGTGAGCTCGGAATTTGTCATTTGTGTCGGTCGCGCTTGCTCCTCCTATCAAGGGGTCTCCATCGCATTTATTCTCCGTGTTCCCGAAACAGTCATGACTCGAGCCACTTTTAATATAGGATTGTTTATATCCGAACAAGGATCTAAACGAATTTATATACAGGTAATATGCAAGCCATGTGCTTCATGATCAGGAAGTCGTTTTTAATTTCGCAATCGGGCATAGCAGCAAATCGAAACTGTAGTCGAATTCGCTTCCGGTTTCATGACAGTAACTAAGATTGGGGGGATATCTAAAAGTCGTTCATCGCCAGTCGTACGTTTCAGAATAAGAATACTCTGGTGTGATTTTAGTCATTCGATTCATATAACCTTGCCTCTTCACAAAGCGAGACCCACTAAGCTTCCCTTTAATATGCTCGAACAATCAATTTGGATGTATTTGTCTTAGACGATGACGGCTTGGTCCTGTTCTTCCATCGATTGAGACCTAGGACGGAGGCGACGGTCCGCACTATTTCGATGTAAATTGCTTTCCCGTGGAGTGATATCCATCTATAAAGACATGTATGTCCTGCTAGAGATGGAGAACAAGACAGCTACAGACTTGTCCGACAACCTTACTTCTCAATTCTCACTTTGCACAACATGCTCCTGGCGAACATCTTCGCAGCGGCCGCTCTGGTCAGCGCCGCCTTCGCTGCTCCTTCCAACAAAGAGACGAGACAAAACAGGAAGATGAAGTGGTTCGGCATCAACGAATCTGGCGCTGAATTCGGCGAGTCAGTCTTACCAGGAACGTACGGCAAAGAGTACATCTGGTATGATCTCAATACCATCGATCAATTCATCGCTCAAGGCATGAATATGTTTCGTCTGAACTTCCGTAAGAATCATGGCGTATTCGTCCGATGGAAAATACTGACACTGCCCTAGTGATGGAGCGTCTGACACCCAACTCGCTCACAGGAGCTTTCGACAAAGCCTACCTTGGAAACCTCACCCAACAAGTAAACTACATCACCTCGAAAGGCGCTTATGCCATGGTGCAACCCCACAACTACGGCCGCTTCTACGGCAACGTCATCACCGATACCGCGGGCTTCAAGACCTGGTGGAAAAATGTTGCTACACAGTACAAAGACAACGCACTCGTCGTCTTCGACACAAACAACGAATACCATGATATGGACCAGCAGCTTGTCTTCAACCTCAACCAAGCCGCCATCGACGGTATCCGCGCTGCTGGCGCAAAGAAACAGTACATCACTCCTGAAGGTAACTCCTGGACCGGTGCATGGACATGGGTGTCCTCCGGTAACGCCGCATCCCTTGTCAGTCTCACGGACCCCCAGAACAAACTGGTTTACCAAATGCACCAATACCTCGACAGCGACGGCTCCGGCACAAGCGACGTCTGTGTCTCTGCCACCATATTCCGCGAGCGTCTCCAGGCAGCGACGAAGTGGCTCAAGGACAACAAGAAGCAGGGCGTTATTGGCGAGTTTGCGAGTGGAAACAACACGCAGTGCATCGCGGCACTCAAGGATGGACTGAGCTATCTCGGGCAGAACACGGATGTTTGGTTTGGTGGAATATGGTGGGCAGCGGGCCCTTGGTGGGCAGACTACATTTACAGCATGGAGCCCACAACAGGCGTGGCCTGGAAGAGCATCTTACCTCAGATCAAGTCCTATTTCGTCTAGACGATATGGGAGTCGAGTGGAGGTCTGGTATCTTAGGGGGTTGATGGACAGCTTACTTTCTTCTATTTATGCGCTTGCGCTGATATTTATCGCGATATGGTGTTACCATTGTATGTGACTTTCATGTTAGTCCCTTCTTACTGACTTGAAATTCCATACCAAAACCCATTTATAATGGCATAGTTGTTATCATAAGTTCGCGTGAGCTTGTGTCTAGTTACTGAACAACGTCTACGGGTGTAAACCCTCCAGTGGTGTTTTGCTAGTTTGATAGGCCTGGTAATGCTGTAATGAAGAGACTTTCATGTTCTCAAGCTCAAGCCAGGAACCGTTTCAATTCCAGTGTTGATAGTCTAAATAGAAGGCTAACACATGGTCACCAGGAGCCTAGCCATTTTTGGGAGGGTAACGACCATACACTTGGATGCAATTCGTCTGTTTATCAAAAGCTAATAGGTTTAAAGTATTTACATATCATTGTTCCTATACCTTGCGATACCTTCTTACGTGTACTTGGTTCACGCATTATCTAGACAGGAAGCACAACCTTCATGCCCATGTACTCTCTCGTGTGCATGAGCTTACCATTGATAACTGTTTGGTGAACGCCTACTCGATTATGGACCACATCAGTAGGATCCGTTGCCGTGGCGATCTGAATTTCGCGCCATTGACGATTTGTTGGTGCCACTTCGCCCTGTGACGTGCGCTTCTTGAACTCTTTATAGATACCTTGCTCCTCAATACAGCCATCGCGTTGGATAAGGGGTGAATCTGGCACATGGTCAGTCTACAGTATAGAAAATAACTAAAGAGTGGAGAGGTTCTACCGTAAGCAGGACTCATGCGCAAGTCACCAAGAGAGCTATTGAACAGCACCAACGATAGACGCTCCTGATGAATCTGATCGATCGGTGGCTTGAATACACGGTGCCGTGTAGCTTTGAAATGACCGCCAGATACGATTTCCAGCGTGTCACCAATGTTGACTACAAGTGCGCCTGGTTTGTACGGAACATAGTACCACTGCTCATCCTTCCCCCAGATCTGAAGACACGAGATCGGTACAGAGAAGAGAAGCGTTGTGAGACCGAAGTCTGTGTGTCCGTGCATACGCAAACCTCTCGATGCTTCTTCGGTCGATTTCTGGACGGGTCGGAATAGCGCGTGTCGGAAGTATCCTTCGCCTGTGGGAGAACCGTGCGATTGCACTTTCGTCCAGAGGTAGTCGTCCGGCAATTCAAGGACGCGAGAAAAGAGAGTGAGAAGACGGCGATTTACAGACTTTGTTAGGTAGTTACAAAATTCCTCGATTTCGTCCATGAACGGGTGAAGGCACGTGGGAATGCGGTCGAGCGACTGCCAGTCAGGCTTGTACCAGTTGAATTGCTCAATGCCGTCTGGAGGGCCGCGATGACGCTGGCAGTTTTATTAGCATAGCTTCCAGAGGTAACATGGTACTGTAATAGAATGACTTACCTTAAAGCCATATGGATGCTTGTATCCTGACCACTCGCCGGTATCGGGATTGAAGAGCAAACGATCCTTGTCTTGTTGACTAATATTCTTGTACAAAAACTGTGCAAGAGCAAATTGTCGATGGAGTTGCTCTAGAGAGATACCATAGTTCTCAAGGAAAAGGAAACCATCTTCGCGAATGGCTTGTTTGACTTCCTGAACAAGGTTGTCGACGACGGTCGGATCGTCTGAATCGAGTTTAGATAGATCAATAGACTTCAATTGGGCAAAGTTGTGGGTTTCTCTGGTGACTGGGGGTGGGACCCATTCTGGCACGAAAGGCTTGCCTGGAAGGTCAGCTGAAGGTGGATCAAAAGAGGCAGTGGGTGCCATGGTTGATGTGTGACGAACGAAGACTTAGATGGAGCTGTGAGTGTGATGAATCAATGAAGATGTATGGCCGGACTGTACTTGATGGCTTATATCTCACTAGTTACGTGTAGATGAGCTCCGCCATTACACAGCAGTGTCACAAACGAAGCATGTCGTTCGATTGTGGTTCTCTAACTTCGAACGATACGTCTCCAGGGCTAGGACCACCCCGGCTGCATGTTCGTGCCATTTAATATCCACAGTTGTGCCGATACGCTCGTAGCTTATGCTTCGTTACCCTTTCCACCTTGTTCGTACCAAGAAGGTCAACGGCTTATCGCCTACTCCGCCCAATCAGCCTCGGTAGAGCAGCTAATTTTGTCTCGAGAAGTAAAGACGAAGGCCGTTAGACTGCTCGTTGAGGATTGGTGAGGTGGAGATGCGGACGTTGAGGTTGTCGCACGTGGGAGGAGCTCCTCCCAAAGCTCCGCCGGGAGAAGGTCCGATGTGCTCCTCCACCCCACTACACGAACCCTTTGGACATCTGTTTTGGGACTCTAGCGGGCAATTGCACTTGGTGTTTAAAGGAAGAGATGGCAATCATGCGTTTCTTACCGTATCGTTCAAAAGGTTCGTGCAAAACTCGTCCTCAGCAAAAGCCCCAGCATTCAGCCGCCAAACCCTGAACATCATTGCCATCGACCTATCAGCAAGAATGTCTCGTCAGCTCATCTCCAGCGATAAGTTCCCCACTAAGCCACACAACTGTAAGTATGTGAGACGCTACAATTATGTAGAAATGTACTGATATTCGATTTATAGGCCCAGCAACAAAGGTCCCTGGTCTGGTTTTTTGTGCCGGCCAAACAGCCACTGGAGAGATCAAGCAAGCAACAGTGAGTTCCTCTTCTCCGTGGCCATTTCTGTTCATATGAAGTTCGTCGTGACTTATCGACTAACTCTCTCACCCCAGAGAACGGTACTGCAGAATCTAAAAGAAGTACTTGAACTCTCAGGTTCTTCACTCGAGCAAGTTGTTAAGTACAACGTGTACCTTGCCGACATGAAGGACTTTGCTGCCATGAACGAGGTGTACATCGAGTTTCTGCCGCAGCCAATGCCGTCGCGCTCATGTTTGCAAGCTCTGCCTCCAGGCGATGGCACAGTGATTGAGATTGAGTGCATTGCGCAGGCTTGAATTGCCAATGGCGAAAAGGCATGGAACGAGGACACATGTAATGTTCGCAGTCTTTAGTGCGGTAGGGTATGCTGCTCCAGTCCTTGAAGACTGTTGACGGACGCGCGAAAGGTGGCATGGAAGGAAGGGCTCCTTGGATGTCTTGACTAAAGCTTTGTATATACAGTATGAATGTGACCACGTAGTGTAGGGTGCAATTCCATTTTGAAACAGATGACGTTTAGCTAAAATTTTGAATTAGACCAACTATTACTAATCCCAGATAGACTATCATTTTGATTCATATCGCCCTTGAGATGCAACATACTTTTAGATTATAACCTTCAAAATGCGCCTTCTGTGACATTGTATCAAAAGAGAAATGACGTTGTTGAAATGCCGGTTGTATCGTGTCATGCTCACTTACCGCGCCGCATGCTCACAACTTGGTGACGGAAGTTAAAACCGTGCAGAGAGAAACATGAAGTGCTGAAAGTAAGAGTAAGGAGTGAAGGAAATGATTTCTATTTAAGCTAAGAAGTTGTAGTCAAGAAAGTATCAAGCTTTTAGATCTTTTTTTTGTCTTTCTTGCATATTGAAGGCAGTGTTTTCAGACTACTTAGGCACATTGCAGATTTTGAATAATAATCTTAAATTTATGTATGCCTTGTCTGATTTGACAATGTTTTCTCATTGACTGTAGACCACAAAAATGTCAAACGCCCAACTTATCATGATCGTGCGATATCGAATTCTGCTGTGTACCAGTTCTGGATTGCCTTTGTATCACCAGTGATGGCTACAGTGTCATACCTTTTCTTGACATCCTTCGCTGCGCTACCGTTGTTGACCATCCTGCCGAACCACTTGCCATGTTTCCGCGCCGCTTGCTCAATCTTATCGATGGCAGCGACAAACTCCGGTTCATCACCTCGTGCGGGCACATAACCGAGGAGAGCTTGCGCAAGATCGTTTGGCCCAATGAAGATGAGGTCCACGCCAGGCACTGCCGCAATAGCATCGACGTTGTCAACTCCGGCGCGAGTCTCGATCTGAATCATGGTCAAGATCGTCTCGTTCGCAGACTTCATGTACTCGGGCGTCGTGAGGCCATGTCCGATAGCGGGAAAGGCTGAGCCTTGACCACGCACACCTTGTGGTGGAAACTTGGAAGAAGCGACGACTTGCTCTGCTTCTTCAGCGTTATTGATTTGAGGAACCATGATACCATGAGCACCAGTGTCGAGAGCCCGTTTAATGATATCGTGTGCCGGGCCTCGGATCCGAATGACAGGCGAAACCCCAAGGGCTGATATGACAGCGACTGAGTTGTGCATCGCATCATCACCAATGTGTCCATGCTCGCAGTCGATTATTATGCCGTCGAGACCAGTCAAGGCAACAATCTGGGCCTGGCGTATTGAAGGGATGGCCACGAAAGTCATCAAGGGGTATTCTCCCGCCTTAATCTTATTCAAAAGCCTTAGTCGAGGGTTCTCGACCTCGGTCGTATGAGCAGTGATGAAGTCTTTTGCGATCATGGTAGAGGTTGTTACTAATATAGGTCTGCTTGACTTGACAAATGTGGTTGATCGTCCAAGTAAATGTTCTTTCGAAAGAAGGTGAGGAGATAATAGATAGTGGGGATGATGAGACAGTTGCCTTGCTCAAGTAGCAGTGAGCCGCTTGCTACTTCATAATGTCTGTTCAACAGCATCCTGCATGCAGACTGTGAGGAGCACCGTCAATATGCATTTTGATGCGGCGAAGTTGGGTCGGAGCTTATCGGCCCCACAGGGAGGAGCTCCCGGATGAGGGTCCAGGTGTCAGCTCAATTCGGTTGCAGAACCAAGCACGCGAGTCAGCCTTATGCACCCCAGGTTCTGCGATAGGCCTCCAGAACTGGATGTTCACGATATCAGATACTCGTTGAGGCCGGTAGCCGCAGGTCTGATATGGCGCTCCTCCCTTATCTTGATACCGATTCAAACCTCAATCATGGTTCCAGGACTACATAAATGATGCCGGGTTGGTACAGCAAATGGAGCATCCGTCAACCGGTTCTCCAGTGTTGCGAGATACACCAACTTTCTCTATCACTTCTATTAACGCCATGGATAGCAAAACCTTGAAAGGCTCTATTGACGTCGAGCTCGGTCCTGAGGTCACCAATGAGCGCGGCGAAGTTATCACCATAGCGAGCGAACGAATGCCGGAATCACTCCGTGGACTTAGCAAAGATGAGATCGCAGGTCTCAATAAGAAGCTCGTTCGCAAGATCGACCTCATCATCCTGCCAATCATCGGAATTCTTTACATCATGAATTACATCGACCGGCAAAACCTGGCCGCAGCCAAGTTGCAAGGAATCATGCAGGATCTCAATATGAACACCCAGCAATTTGCGACGGCCGTTTCGATCCTCTTCATTGGTTACCTACCATTTCAGATTCCAAGTAACCTTTTGATTGCAAAGATCCCGCGACCTGGCATGTACATCTGCGTTGCTGTCATGATTTGGGGGTCTATCTCGGCTGCGACATCGGCTGTGACAACGTACAAGCAGCTGCTGGCCGTTCGAGCCATCCTCGGTATCGCAGAGGCGGTTTTCTTCCCCGGCGCGATCTATTACCTTTCCGCATGGTACACAAAGACAGAACTTGGAAAGCGCATTGCCAGCCTCTACATTGCGCAACAAGTTGGCAACGCATTTGGCGGGCTGTTCGCTGCGGCGATCTTTCAGCTCGACGGGACGCACAATATCAGAGGCTGGCAGTGGCTGTTCATTATCGAAGGGTCTGCGACGGTGGGAATTGGTGCTATTTGTGCGTTCTTCATGCCGGAGTTTCCACACAACAGTCGCATCCTTACGCAACTCGAGCGTGATCTTGCGGTTTGGCGTGTCGAATCCGAGGCGGGTGCAGCAGAGGGGGCTGCCCAAGACGAGCAAGAGAGCGTGCTCAAAGGCTTTGGCAAAGCTTTGTGTGATCCTAAACTGCTCCTCCTCATCCTTTGCAACTTGCTGTCGCAGGCACAGGGATCCATTGCCAATTACTTCCCAACGCTCATCCGGTCGCTGGGCTTCTCCGACACCATCAGCCTGCTGCTGACAGCACCACCCTACATACTCGCAGGGTTCGTCTACTATTGGTTAATGTGGTACTCCGACCGCAAGAACACCGCTTACCCGATTATTCTAACGTGCATTGCGATCTCAATCGGGATGTACATAATTCCCATGTCGACTCTGAACGTTGGGGCGCGCTACTTCTCCATGATGATATTGCCATTTGCATCTGTCGGTCCACAGCTCGTCCTCTACAAAACAATCAATTTGCATCTTGCACGGCCGGTATCAAAGCGTGCAGCAGCATCCGCTCTGGTGAACGCCATTGGAGGCACGTCGAACATCTGGGCATCATATCTCTACTATGCACCCCCGCAGTTTTTTGCCGCCTTTGGAACGCTGATGAGCTGTGCATTCTTGTTTGCAGCCACTATAACCTTTTACCGCTGGCTCGTAATGCGAGAGAACAAGCGTCTAGATTCGGGCAGGCCGGAGGAAATCGCGAAAGTCATCAAGGGAGGCGTGACAGAGCAGATGATCCAGCTTAACTGGCGATACGAGATGTACTAATGCTTCTCCCTGGGATCGTGGCTATCAAGCCGGTCCTGCGTGAGGCGACAAGCTGCGAGTTGCAGAAGGGAAGGTTTCCAGGACGTCTGAGAAGGGCATATGCGGGCTCACTAGCTCCAATTTTCATAGGCGTGACTGAAATGTTCTGGGAAGCTGCATCAAGCACCTATCGTCTACAATTTATATTGCGCACCAATCAAGCGACAAACTTCGATGTCATTCTGATTCTGTGCAGTTTCCAGCGGTGATCTGTGGCAGAATCCTATCCAATCAGCAAGAAGTAGATAAGCAAGACATGTGTAACTCCGCGATAAGATAAGGTCAAGTACTTCCGATTACTAGGGCGAGATTACGCAGCCCAGCCCTCGGGATGTAGTCTCTCGTGCCAAGGGTTCCTCTCCGTCTTCGAGCGTGACAGTTAATGCCATGTTCATTGTTTTTCACGCGACTCGGTGGATGATATGTTGAGCACTATGTCTGTTTCTATCTTGTCTCCTGGCGCAGAAACGGAGTCGTCCTTCCAGCCTTTTCAATGTTCTATTTGCCATGCGCGCTTCACCCGACACGAGAACCTCAAGCGACATACTGCACTCCACTCACGCTCTCACAAGGACACCTCACTCTTTTGTGACATCTGCCATGCTACCTTCTCGCGTCCTGATCTGCGACTGCGACACCTAAAGAGGAAGCATCCAGAGATTGAGGACCTTCGGCCTAAAAAGCGGCGCGCAACCAGAGACGTCAATAGCAAGCGGAGTCAGGAAGCAATATCATCTTTGAACTCACCAGGCAGAAGCCGGCATGGCTCGTATACTCAGTATTCAGGTGATGAAGACAAACGCGACAAGACCAGACCTTTACCGCCGACAACACAGCAGCATAATCGTCATAGTATTTGCGGTACCCAGCACTTGCCCCATCGAAACATAGAAAGCACCAGATTTGCAGAACGCGCATCTCTGAGAGACGAACAAGACTCAATCCCCGCTTTGCTAGACCCCATAACGCAACACGCCTTGTCGAGCGGGTCAACAAGCACCAAACAAAACTCGCAACCTTCGACTCATCTGGATCTGAGTTCGATGCTGCTACAATCACTCTTCGATTCAAACAATGGCTTCAATAACCATTCTTCCCTGACTACAACGCCACCTGCTTCGTTCAATGCAGCATTGACTGGTTTCGACTTCGACCAATGGAGCCCCGACAGATTGCTATCCATAGACTTGCCCCAGGCCCGAGACAACTGGTTGCCTTCCACTGCCCAGGTCACACAGGGTTGCGGGTTATTCTTCGCTCACTGCTCATCTTTTCTCCCCTTCTTGCATCGAGCAACATTCAGTGTTGAACAAGTTCCAAAGCACCTGCTTCTTAGTTTGCTTTGTCTTGGTTATCAACATGGTGCAAATCCTGGAGATGACTTGGAGAAAGGCTCAGGCGAGAGCTTATCAATACATTGTTTTCATCGAGCACGAGCACTTATTGCCGCGGAGGAAGAAAATCTTGATAGCGAAACTGATGGCCTTTGCATGGTTCAAACGTATCTGTTTCTACAGGTCTTTGCCATGATGTATTCATGCGACAACGACTCAGCATACGGACTGAAGACACATTCAAAGATGATCTCGCTTGCGCGAGGTATCGGATTGATGCAGGACAAGTTAGCCGAGGCACCGGAGACCAAACATCTGGACTCGCTGTGGCAGCAATTCATCCAAGCCGAAACGCGCAAGCGAACAGCCTTTGCCATACACCAGATCGACACGCTTTGGTATCAAATCATGTCTACACCGCGATTGATATCACATCTCGAGGTCAAGCATGAACTACCATGTCCGGAAAACTTCTGGGCGGCATCTTCTTCCAGCGAGTGGGCGTATGGGCAACTGATTGCAAGAAACTCCGGCTCAACGATGCAATACTCGGATGTTGTTCGACGAATGTTGTCATCCCATGGGGATCTCAAGTCTATTCCAGCCTTTGATCCGTACGGATCTATTAACATCACTCAGTTCTTGACCTCGAGTGCACGCGAGATATCTGGATGGTCTACGATGACTGGAATGCTAAGCATGGAGAGACTCGAGCCTATCAGAGCGTCACTCCTGGCACTCGGTGTATTCATTCGTCCCGAACTCCATGTGGCGACGATGAACAATATGGCATTATGTGAAGCTACCTGGGAGGCAGCCATGATCGAGATGCAGATGTGGTCCCCATCACATACCGGTGGCATCGTCGCAAGCAGTGTCGATGCAGCATTAGACCAGTTAACACACTTTTCTCCCTCGTGCGAGTTCTTGTGTGAATCAAATATTGCGAACTCGGTCCAACCCCATGTGGATTGGTTCTTACGCTATCTGGATACGACTACGCGACCGGATTTTGAGGCCCCATGGATCACGATATACGCTTGGAGAGCCGTTATGATTGCATGGCAGCTCTTTTGCAGCGGTATCGCAGGAGCATTGCAAGTCGTTGGTGTGGAGGATGGTGATAAGGAGGAAGCCTTGAGATGGGCACGGAAGGTATTCCAACGCAGAGAACGCTGGAAGCTTGGTAAGACAGTTCTTTCGTGTTTAGATACTCTAGATAGGTAGAAACCAACTTAGGTAACACTAGTAAGAACCACTACGGTGGCCTCCTTGCCTGCTGAGTACAAGATATCAGTCGCTTGTATATAAGTAACTTGTAGGGACGTTCACCAACTGGTCGGAACTATTGTGGTCAAGAATGCTACAAGAAAAGGGATTAATACAGGAAGTCGAGAGAAACGTATACCCAATGAGGACTAGGGGAATTTCATAACTGTGAAGTTGTGATTCAGCTTATATATTCTATTTATAAAGTTCGCTCTACAACACCTCGGCTGCAACGTACAATTGTCTGACAGTGTCCACTATGAAGAAGCGGCCTAGGGCATGCGTAGCACTATTGTCGAATCTGAGAACGACCAGATTCATCGAAGCTGACAGGTCTATAATGAGTACCAGTAATATTATAGAATGTTAACTTATGTACGTTCCATTGGACAAATTAATTAGACCGATTTCACAACCATCTTCTAACGGCTCTTGGCCTGGTGTCTATTCGTATAACTGCATTGTTGATGGTCGCCATGGGTATCATTCAGCTCAGCGAATCAAGACATTATCATATTGATGTTCAACACAGCAACTTACATCTCTCCGACGATTGGCATTTTCAACAAACTTGACTCGACTTGAACACATATCATATCAAGCCGTCTCAAGGTAGTCAGGAACTTTGGACTATCAGTCTCGAAATGTGCGATCGATGCCTTAGCGAGCTGCAATGTCCCCTGACCAACAGCTGCTCGCCGTGCTACTTGGGAGCTAGAAACGCCCAAACTGAGAGTTGCAATCGTTCCAGGCCTCTCAACATGAGGTCCGCGAGAGCCGAGTAAGTAGATCACTGCCCACGATCTTCAACAAGGCCCTCGCCAACATTGTGAGGCTTGGGAAGACACTGCACAGCCTATTAAAGCTTTTACGAGCATCTTTGTGATCACGGCCCACCTGTGTAGCGGATCATATCCACCCCACCGCTCATGTTCTGTCTTTCTTCCTTGAGGTCGTGATGTCGCACATGAGGGGCCCTGCCATAGCCAGATTTCGCTATCTATCAAAATGCTATGGACTCTTTCACCGTGACCTTAGGGCTGCTGACTCTTCTCTTTGGACAATGAATTTTCACAGACGCAATAAGTGGAGGCTCAAAATGATATATGTATGCACGAGCTCGGCATTTGTAAATTGTTATAGTATAAATGGGTAATGATATACTGTCCTCCTCTACGCTTCTCGCATCGCTGACAGCTACCTTGTACATCATCTGCAGATAATTGCTTAACGGGCTATCAGTCTACCAGGACTACCTTTTTGCTTTTCTTCTGCCTTTTTCACAACCCAAAAGATTTTCTCCCAATGGAACGTGTGGTAGCTCATCGGAATACACTTGCCTGAACTCAATGTACTATTCGAAACACAACGATTACATGGGGTTCACCGAGCACTTTGTCAACAACAATACGCACATTCAACTCCCCTCACGCTATATCGTCTTGCATAGCCGCCACCTTAACTGCATCGCCCGTCTCCACGATTGCTCACTGCGATCTGTACTTTGAAAAATATGTGTGCATTAAAGCCTATGGGGTAATTGCAGTACCTCTCGTCGTTACCATCACTTCTTTGGTCAAGACTGTAGTTGTTCAGTTCTCAGCTTGCAACGTATATCGACAATAGTCAAGATCTTTGCTTCCTCGCGAAATGCCGAGCTAGGTACGGCCAGTATGGCTCAGCATCGTCCTGACCCTCGATATTTTCATGTTCGAGGGTATCAACAGCAGAAGCAGCTCCTTTGGACAAAAGTCCATATCCTCTCCAGAATCATCTGCAGTCTCGACCTTGATCTCGTCAACCTCAATTCCGTCTAGGTGGATCACATCTAGCCTAACGGTATTTTCCTTTGCAAGTTCAAGTGCCTTGATATTCATGGCTCTCCAGCACTTCGATTGTCAGAACACCAACACCTCATATGACGTTGAGCTCAGTGTTCTTCAAGTCTTCGAGCCGATCCTCAAGTTCTGCCGCAACATGCACTTACTTCGCTGTCACCGAATCTGGCACTCCAGACGAAAATAGCAAAGTTCTCAGGATTATACAACTCCTGTAATTGGTAATTTGGAGTTTTCTTGCTGTGACCTTCAAGACTGTTGGGAATAATCACGTTGATCAAGCTAACAACGTCTAGGAAAGTCATTGTCACGGGTATTTCTATCTAAGCTCCTGTTGGCCTACCTTTAGTAAACCTCTAGGCTAAGAGTGCAAGGCCCTTAAAGCTTAGTAAAAAGTACTAATAAAACTCTATAGTCTTTATTCTAAGTATTAAACTAATTTCTTTAATAACACCTGGTTATCTTAAATTTCAAATGCCTAATTACAGTGTGCTTATATTAATAAGAAATCTAAAAAAGCAATATATAATAGTATATTATTTTATTGTTTTTAAGAAATAAATCTTAAAACACCTTCTTACTGTATTAGAGATATAACTAAGAAGTAATAGCTAATATACAAGTCTTTCTTATTTTAATATATATTATTTTTAATAGATAATAAAAAGATTAATTTTAAAGAAATAGAGTACCTTTATTTTTTATTCTTAGTACTTTAGAAGTAAAAAAAAAAATTTATTTCTGGTATTTCTTTATTATGTATACCTTTAAGTTTTTTAATAGCTTTTGAATTTAAAGCCAAAAGTTAAGTATTACTTCTATATAAGTTACAGGAGCTTTGTTCTACTACTTAATAGTAACTTATCTCTAAAACAATATAATTAATATATAATCTTATTATTATATTTTTAAATTAGTATTTTAATTATTTCTTAGTTTTTATTACTTATACTAACTATAGTAGCTAAAGTTTAATTACGTTTTTACCCTCTACTTTCTATTACTATTGCTGTTGCTATTACTATAACTATTACTATTACTTCTACATTGAAATTAGCTAGCTTTATCCTTATTTTATATTTATTATACAAGATAGCTCTATAGTAAGGTATTACACCTCTTAGATTACTACTTTAAATCTTTTTTCCTAAGTAGTATACCTAAGATCTAGAAATGCTTACTTAAAGTAACTTTTATTATTAGTTTAAGTAGTATTATTATATTACTTAGTAGTAAACTTATTAAGTTAGAAAAGCTAAGTATTAAAGAAAGCCTTATTACATTTATTAATTTATATAGAAAGAAGATAGACTCTAACTTTATAAAGCTATACTTAAGGTTTCTTATTAAGCTAAAAGTACTATAAGATATTATAATTTACTAAGTAGAAAGTATTACTAATATACTAAGTAATACTTTTAAATTTCTTTTTTTACCTAACTAAGTTATTAGGAATCTTACTAGAGATATAGCAAGTATTATACTAGTACTAGTAATTACTAACTTTAGTCTTTAATTATTAGTTTACTATCTAATACAGTATAGAAACTCCTAGGCTATACTAATAGAATAAAATTAATAGTTAAGTATAACTTGTGTTAAAAAGAAAGGTAAGATAAAATAGATAAATAGATAGAGAAATAAAGTATTTAGATTTTAACTTTTACATTATATAAAATATTTATATACTTACTTATATCTATAAACTATTATTACTTATACCTTTTCTAAAGCTACTATAGCTATATATTTAAAGTTACTAATTAATTAGAAAGTTTTTATAACTTAACTATAGTTTATAATATAATCTAATCCCTAGAGGGCAGGAATTAATATATTACGTTACTATTGTATTTTAGTTGCGTACGCGTTTTGATTACTTATTAGTTCTTTTTTTAAAGTTTAACCTAGTTATAACCCTTTAGTTCCTATTACTATTACTATTACTATTACTATTACTACTACCTTCTAATAAGATTAGCTAACTTTGTCCTTATTTTATATTAATTTTATAGTCCTGTAGTATAGTTTTATACCTCTTAAACTACTTCTATAAGTCTTTTTTTATAGGTAGTATACCTAGGATCTATAAAAGCTTACTTAAAATACCTTTTATTTTTAGTTTCAACAGTTTTATTATACTATTTAGTAGTAAAGCTATTAAGTTAAAAAAGTTAAGTATTAAAAAAAGTCTATTAGTTTTATAAACTTAAATAAAAAGAAGCTAAACTTTTACTTATAAAGCTATACCTTAAGTTTCTAATTAAGCTTAGGGTACTATAAGATATTTATATTTACTAAGTTAAAGATAATACTATTATATTAAGTAATACCCTTTAATTCTTTTTACTACTTAATTAGGTATTTAGAGATTTTACTAGAGATATCTAAAGTACTATACTAGTACTAATTATTACTTACTTTATTCTTTTAATTATTAGTTTACTATAAGACGTAGCGTAGGAACTTTTAAGCTATACTAATAGAATTATATTATTAGTTAGTTATAATTTAAGTTATAAAGAAAAATAGGATAGATAGATAGATAAATAGATAGATAAAGATTTTAACTCTTAAAGTATAAAGAATATTTATATTTAGGCTTATTTATATAAACTATTCTTACCTATACCCCCTTTAAGGCTACTTTAGTAATATATTTAGAATTACTAGTTAACTAAAAAGTTATTATAACTTAGCTATAGTATATAATATAAACTAGGGTTTATAACCTAAGTAAACTTTAACTAATAGCTGCCTAGGCTCTTAAATATCTATCTGTACTAGTATATTTAGTAGAATATAACTAAAAAACAGTTAATCTACTTATTAATACTATTATTATAGAATTTTACTAATATTTACTGTGTATAAAAGGGCTAGGTATTAGCTTTTATATTAAGTTACTAGACTGTAGTCTTACTATATTACGTCTATCTGCTTATACAACAAGTATAATTACGCTATAACCCTAAAATAATAATATAATCTAAAGTTTATAACTAAACTAAACTTTTACTAATAGCTGCCTTGGCTTTTAAATATATATATGTATTAGTATATATAGTAGCTAGTTATAAAGAAACAATATACTAATTAGCCTTCTATTACCTTTACTATATACTCCTACTAATATTTACTATATAAAAAGAGGCTATATATTAGCTTCTTTACTAAGTTACTATAATAGAATCTTACTATATTATATTTATCTGCTTGTACTATAAGCATAAATACGCTATAAACCTAGAAAAATAGAAAGTTATAAGAGTTGAAAAATATAAACTTTAATAACTAATGAATTTCTAGAGAACGAAGATTAATAGATTATATTACTATTTTGTTTAAGGTAATTATACGCTGTAATTACACAATAGTTCTAATTTAGTTTAATTTTAACGTAGCTATTAGATTTTTAACTTATTAGCTCTATAGTTGTTATTAATAATACTATTGTTACTATTACTATTACCTTTAATCTAGAAGTTACTCTCTATACTAATAGTAGATTATACAAGCTCTATAACGATCTAGTTACTTTTACTAATCTAATTTTTTAGTTATAGAACTTTAATCTATATAAAGATACTTAGTATAGATTTTTACTAAAGTTAGACAAGTGTTATTATTCTATTGCGTGTTAAGCACGTTAAGTAAAGAAGGCTATATATTCAAGAAAGCCTATTTTAATTAAATAACCTTTATAAAGATAAACTAAAATCTTACTTTCTAATAATTTACTTTATATAGTTCTTTAATTTTAATATACTTCTTATTTACTAGATTTAAATACATAAAATATTACCTTTTAGCTAAATAAGTCTCTTTATTTTCCCTTATTATCTAGCTATGTTTTTATAATTCTTACTTTAGTTATCTAGATACACATAATAGTTTAAGAAATTATATCTTATTATTTTATGTTTATCGTATTACATTCCTTATAGTATAAGTAGATAGACCTAATATAATAAGAACCTAATATATTAAGTTAGTATAGAAGTTATTTTCTAGCCTTTTATTTATTATTTATAAATTGTAAAAGTATATAATTATAGTAATAGAGAGCTTTGAAGTATTTTATTATTAATTACTAACTACTTATTATACTAATATAGATATATAATTAAGAGCTTAGGTTGTAATTAATATTTAATTAAGTATTAGATACAGTACTATAGTTTAAAAAAGAAAAAACACTTAATTTAACTAGTATAAATAAATTTAATACTATAGTCTCTTTAAAAAGAGCAAAGGTTATAGTAGATAGAATTAATAACCTTATATATTAATATCCTTTATATATTAAAAGCTAGAACTTTTATTAATATATATTATCTTTCTTTAAAACTTTATTTATATCTAACAACTAATATTACCTTATTAGTAGATCCTAATAGTTTCTATACTACGTATTATAATAACCTAATAAGTAAAAGATCTACAAAGGTAGTTAGTAGTACTAGTATAGTACTCTAGATATCTTTAGTAAGATTTTAAAGAACCTATTAAAGTATAAAAGAAAAGAAAAGGTAGTACTTAACTTTATAATACTGCTTTCTAATAAATAGATATATATATCTTATAGTACCTTATACTTAATAAGAACTTTATATTATAGCTTTATTATTTTAGGTTTATAGCGTATTTATACTTATAGTACAGGCAGATAGATATAATATACTAAGAATTTAATATAGTAACTTAGTATAGAAGCTAAATCCTGGCCCCTTTTTATATAGTAAATATTAGTAGAAGTATCTAGTAAAGGTAATAAAGAGCTAATTAGCTATTTCTCAATAGCTAGCTGCTTAATATACTAATATAGATATATATAAAAGAGCCTAAGCAGCTATTAGTTTAAGTTTAGTTTAGTTACAAACTTTGTATTATATTATAAACTATAGATAAGTTATTAAAACCTTTACTAATTTACTAGTAATTCTATATATATAACTAAAGCAGCTTTAGTAGGGGTATAGGTAATAATAGTTTATATAGATAAGCTAGTATAAAAATATTCTTTATACCTTAAAAGATTTTATTAATCTATTTTATCTTTTTTTATAACTATAATTATAGCTAACTTAAAATATATCCCTATTAGCGCAGCCTAGGTATTTCTATACTATATTTTATAGTAAGCTAATAAGTAAGGAATTAAAGCAAGTAATTACTAGTACTAATATAGTACTCTAGATATCTTTAGTATAATTTCTAAGAACATAGTTAAGTAGTTAAGAAAAATAAAAGGTAATATTTAGTATAATAGTAATACCTTTTACTTTATAAATAAAGATATTTTATAGTACCTTAAGCTTAAGAAAAACTTAAGGTATAACTTTATAAAGTTAAAGTTTAGTTTATTTTTAGATAAGTTTATAAAACTAATTAGTCTTTTTTTAATACTTAGTTATATTAACTTAATAAGATTATTACTAAGTAGTATAATAATACTACTTTAACCTAATTAAAAAGCTACTTTAAGTAAGCTTTTATAGATTCTAGGTATACTACCTAAAAAAAAGAATTATAGTCGTAATCTAAGAGGAGTAATACCTTACTGTAAAAATACTTAATATAAAATAAGAATAAAGCTAAAAGTAGTGGTAATAGTAGCACTAACAGTAATAGTAATAGCAATAGTAATAGAAAGCAGAGGGCTAATAAAATAGAAAGTTTATAAATAGGTTAAACTTTAGCTACTGTATTTAGTATTAATAATAAAGGCTAATTAATAATTAAATGTGTATATAAAAACACAATAGTAACGTAATACATTAATCTCTGTCCTTTAGGAATTATATCTTTAAGAAGTTACACTTTAGCTTTTTCTTATATAAGTTTATAAAATTAATAAAGTAATATTTAATACTTAGTCTTTTAAACTTTTTAGGCTAACTACTAAAAAGGATTATAATAGTACTTAACTTAAGATAGAGAGTTATCTTAGGTAAGTATTAATTGTTTAAAAGTATACTACTTTATATAAATTATAATAGAAGTACTTTAAAACGTAAAAAACCTACTTATAAAACACTATAAGTAAAAAAGAATAAGAATAAAGCTAGTTAAGCTTTGCTAATAATTAGTAGTAATAGAAATAGAAATAGTAATAGATTTAGTATTAGTAATAGATATAGTAATAGTAATAGTAATAGTAATAGTAATAGTAATAGTAATAGTAATAGTAATAGTAATAGTAATAGTAATAGTAATAGTAATAGTAATAGTAATAGGAATAGTAATTATTTAAGCTTTATAGTGTATATATGCTTGTAGTACAGGTAGATAAATATAATACAGTAAGAATCTAATTTAGTAATTTAGTGTAGAAGCTAATACCTAGCCCCTTTTTATAAAGTAAATATTAGTAAGAGTATATAGTAAAGGTAATAAAGAGCTTATATTAATTATTAGTTTACTGCAAGACGCAGCGTAGGAACTCCTAGGCTGCGCTAATAGGATTGTGTTATTAGTTAGGCATAATCTTAGTTGTAAAGAAAGATAAGATAAGATAGATAAGATAGATAGATAGATAGATAAAGATCTTAACTCTTAAGGCGTATAGGATATTTAGGTGCTAGCTTGTCTATATAAACTATTGTTGCCTACACCCCCTCTAAAGCTGCCCTAGTTATATATTTAGGATTACTAGTTAATTAAAGAGTTTTTATAACTTAGCTATAGTTTATAATATAATCTAAGGTTTATAACTAAACTAAACTTTAACTAACAGCTGCCTAGGCTCTTAAATATATATCTACACTAGTATATTAAGTAGCTAGTTATTAAAGAGACGTCTAATTAGCTTTCTGTTACTATTACTGTATACTTTAACTAATATTTACTGTGTAAAAAGGGGCTAGGTAATAGCTTCTATACTAAATTACTATATTAGATTCTTACTGTGTTGCGTCTATCTGCTTGCACTAGAAGCATAAATACGCTTTAACCTAAAATAATAAAGAGCTTATAAGCTATCTCTTAATAACTGGCTGCTTAATATACTAAGATAGACGCGTGTTTAGAAGCCTAAGTAGCTATTAGTTAAAGTTTAGTTAAATTATAAACTCTAGTTTATATTATAAACTAGAGCTAGCTTATCCCTAAAGGATAGGGATTATTGTATTACGTTACTATTGTGTTTTTGTACACGCGTTTTAATTGTTTATTAGTCTTTATTGTTTACACTAACTACAGTAGCTATAGTTTAACCTAGTTATAAGTTATTAGCCCTCTACTTCTTATTGCTATTTCTATTACTATTACTCTTACTACTACTTTCTAACAAGATTAGCTAGCTTTGTCCTTATCTTATATTAATTCTATAGTCCTGTAGTAAGAATTTATACCTTTTAAATTACTTTAATAAGTTTCTATCTCTAAGTAGTAGACCTAAGGTCTATAAAAGCTTACTTAAAAAATTTTTATTCTTAGTTAAAACAGCGTTATTATACTACTTAGTAGTAAGGCTTTTTAGTTAATAAAGCTAAATATTAAAAAAAGTCTTATTAGTCTTATAAACTTATATAAGGAGGAGCTAAACTTTAACCTTATAAAGCTTTACTTTTATTTTAGCCTTTTATCAAGTATAAAGTACTGCTTAATATCTAAATTACTTAGGTAAAATAAATTACTATAATACTAAGTAATTCTCTTTATTTCTTTTTATTACCTAACTAGGTCTTTAGAGATCTTACTAGAGATATTTAGAGTATTATACTAGTAATAGTAATTACTTACCTTAATCCTTTAATAATTAGTTTACTATAAGATATAATATAAGAACTTTTAGGTTGCGCTAATAGGATTATCTTATTAGTTAGGCATAGTCTTAGTTATAAATAAAAATAAGATAAGATAAATAAATAAATAAATAAATAAATAAAGTATTTAGATCTTAACTTTTAAAGTACAAAGGAGATTTTTAAACTAGCTTACTTATATAAACTATTATTACCTATCCCCTATTTAAAGCTGCCTTAGTTATTTATTTAAAATTACTAGTTAATTAAAAAGTTTTTACAACCTAGATATAGTTTATATTATAATCTAGGGTTTATAACTAAACTAAACTTTAACTAATAGCTGCCTAGGCTCTTAAATATATATCTCTACTTATATATTAAGCAGCTAGTTATTAAAGAAATAGTATTTTAATTAGCTCTTTATTACTATTACTATATACTTTAACTAATAATTACTATATTAAAATAGGCTAGGTAATAGCTTCTATACTAAGTTACTAAATTAGATTCTTACTATATTGCGTCTATCTACTTATACTAGAAGTATAAATTCGCTATAAACCTAAAATAATAGCTAGGTTATAAAAACTCTTGAATAAACTAGTAATTCTAAATATATAATTAGCAGCTTTAGAGAGGGTCTAGGTAATAATAGCTTTTATAAGTAAGCTAGTACATAAAGACCCTTTATACCTTAAGGCCTAAATACTTCTAATCTATCTTTTATTCTATCTTTAATCTTATTTTATTTTAACTATAATTATATACTTATAATATAATACTATTTCTAAAGCCTAGACGTTTAAGTGCTGTATTCTATAGTACTCTAGTAAGGTATAGATTACTATATATAATCTTTAATACTATTATAGTACTTTAGATATTTATAGCAAGATTTCTAAAGACCTAATTAGATAGTAAAAGAGAATAAAAAGTATTACTTTATATAATAGTAATATATTTTATATAAAAGATCTAGATATCTAGTAGTACCTTAAAGTTAATTAAAGGCTTAGAGTATAGCTTTATAAAGTTAAAGTTTGTTTCTTTTATATATAAGTCTATAAAGCTGATAGAGCTTTCTTTAATACTTAGCTCTGTTAACTTAATTAGCTTACTACTAAGTAGTATAATAATACTACTCTAACCTTAGATAAGAGCTACTTTAAGTATACTTTTCTAAATTTTAGGTATTATAATTAAAAAATAAGATTAGTAGTAGTAATTAAGTAGGTATAGAACTTCTATATACTATTAGCAGTATAAGGACTAGTAACTATTAGGGCAATAGCAATAGTAATAGTAATAATAGTAATAGTAATAGCAATAGTAATAGAAGGCGGAGGGTTAAAACTAGGTTAAACTTTAGCTAAATAAGAACTAATAAGTAATTAAAACGCGTGCGTAACTAAAACATAATAGTAACGTAACACATAAATCTCTGTTCTCTAGGGATAGTAATAGTAATAGCAATTGTAATAGTAATAGTAATATTAATAATTATAGTAATTGAAATAGTAATAGTAATAGTAATAGTAATAGTAATAGTAATAGTAGATGTAAAAGTAATAGTAATAGTAATATAAAGCAAGGTATTATAACTATATAACTAATAAGAACTTATTATTTTAGGTTTATAGCGTATTTATGCTTGTAGTATAGGTAGATAGACACAACACAGTAAGAATTTAATATAGTAACTTAGTGTAGAAGCTAATACCTAGCCCCTTTTTGTATAGTAAACATTAGTAGGAGTATATAGTAAAGGTAATAGAGAGCTAATTAGTATACTATCTTTTAATAACTAGCTGCTTAATATACTAATATAGATATATATCTAAGAGCCTAAGTAGCTATTAGTTAAAGTTTAGTTTAGTTATAAACCCTAGATTATATTATAAACTATAGCTAGGTTATAAAAACTTTTTAATTAACTAGTAATCCTAAATATATAACTAGGGCAGCTTTAGTAGGGGTGTAAGTAATAACAGTTTATATAAATAAGCTAGTATATAAATATCCTTTACACTTTAGGAGTTAAAACCTTTATCTATCTATCTTATCTTTCTTTATAACTATAATTATAGTTAACTAATAATATAACTCTATTAGCATAGCTTAGGTGTTCCTACGCTGCGTCTTACAGTAAGCTAATAAGTAAAAGATTAAGATAAGTAATTCCTAGTACTAGTATAGTACTCTAGATATCTTTAGTAAGATCTCTAAGGACCTAGTTAGGTAGTAGGAGGAAATAGAGGGTATTACTTAGTATAATAGTAATACCTTCTACCTAAGAAATAAAGATATCTTACAGTACCTTAAGCTTAATAAGAGACTTAAGGTACAGCTTTATAAAGTTAGAGTTTAGCTTCTCCTTATATAAGTCTATAAAACTAATAGGGCTTTCTTTAATACCTAGCTTTTTTAACTTAATAAGCTTACTACTAAGTAGCGTAATAATGCTACTCTAACTAAGGATAAGAGCTACTTTAAGCAAGCTTTTATAGATTCTAGGTATACTACCTAGAAAAAGAGAATTATAGTAGTAATCTAGGAGGTATAATACCTTACTGCAAGGCTGTATAATTAATATAAAATAAGGATAAAGCTAGAAGTAGCAGTAATAGTTACAGCGACAGTAATAGTAATAGCAATAGCAATAGGAAGCAGAGGGTTATAACTAGGTTAAACTTTAGCTGCTGTAGTTAGTGTAAATAATAAAGACTAATAAACAATTAAAACGCGTGCACAACTAATAACTGCAATTAGCTGTGTCGCAATAGCTCTAATTAACGCAAAACGTACAAATACAATAGTAACGTAACACATTAATTCCCGTCCTCTAGGGAATAAGAACTTATAACTAATAAAACAAAATATATAACTTAACCAAAATAGTAATATAATATATTAAAAACTTTTTTTTTAGAAAACAAGAAATAAATATTGTAATCTATACCTTATTAAAGGAGAATGTAATTTTTTCCTTAAAGAATATAGCTTTAGTAATATTATTAATCTTTTAAAGCTTTTACCTTAGTTATAGTAAAATAAGATTAATAATAAATTACAGTATAGTTTAACGGCCTTGTAATATAAAGAATCTTTCTATACTATTATATCTAAAAAAAAGAGTCTTTATTACCTAGATAAAGATTATACAGTAGCCTAAAGTTTATTACTAAGCTAAAATTTAACTAATAGCTACCTAAGCTTTTGGGTATTTACTTTAATTTGTCTAATAAGTAAAATATTACTAGGTAAGATTTAAATTCCTTTTTAATACTACTATTTTATACTCTTACTTAGTTCTCTTATATATAACAAAGCTAGGTATTAGCTTTTATACCAAGTTACGATACTGTAATTTTGTTATATTGCGTCTATCTGCTTATATAAAAAGTATAAATATACTATTACTTTGAACTATTTAATTTTTCGTTAGCCTTAATAATTTAGTAAAATAAAAATCAATAACGTACCTTCTTAAAGTTTAAAAATATTAGGTCTATAGCGTTTTTATTCTTATAGTATAGACAGATAAACGTAATCTTGTAAAAATCTAATATATAAACTTAAAATTAAAGCTAATTCTCAGCTTCTTTGTAAAAAGAAAAAACTATATAAAACTAAAAAGTAAAGGTAAAAGAAAGCTAATTTACTTTCTTTATAGAAGTAATACTAAATTTATTGGTCTAAATTATTATTTAATAGCTTTACTAGCAATAAAAGATTAATCTAGCTTTAGGTTATAAACTATAGCTCTCTAGAAAAAAAAAATAATTGTGTTACATTACTATTGTTTCTTAGTTACGTACGCGTTTTTCTTACTAATTAGTTCTTATTACATGTTTACAGTAACTATAGCGGCTAAACTTTAACCTACTTATAGCTTTTAAGCTTAATACTTTTTTTTAAACTGCTATAACTATTAGTAGTACTATTACTACTACTATTACGATTACTATTACTAATACTATTACTATTACTGTTACTAGTACTATTACTACTACTATTACTATTACTATTACTATTACTATTACTATTACTATTACTATTACTATTACTATTACTATTACTATTACTATTACTATTACTATTACTA
>NW_022985015.1:214745-224797 GCF_010015815.1 Dothidotthia symphoricarpi CBS 119687 | reverse complement strand
TACTATTACTATTACTATTACTATTACTATTACTATTACTATTACTATTACTATTACTATTACTATTACTATTACTATTACTATTACTATTACTAGTACTATTACTATTACTATTACTATTACTATTACTACTACTACTACTACTGCTACTACTATTACCTTAAGTCTTACTCTTAAATATTTCTAAATTATAAAGTTCTGTAGTAAAGTCTTACACCTTGTAGATTACTTTAATCACTTTATACCTTTAAATAAAGTAATTAAAATATATAAGAGATTACTTTTAGTAGCTTTTCTATAAGTTAAAGTAGAATAACTTTTCTACAATTAGTAGGACTATTTAGTTACAAGAGCTTAGTATTAAGAGAATATTTATAAGTTATATTTGTTTTAAATTAAAAGAAGCTAGAGCTTCTAAAAATAAACTCTACTTTAAGTCTTTTATTAGACTTAAAGTTTTATAGGAAATTTTTATCTCTAAACTAAAAGGTATTACTTCTATACTAATAATTACTACCTATATCTTTTTACTACTTAACTAGGTTCTTAAAAGTCTTAGAATAGTTATTTAAGGTTCTATTATACTTCTAATTATAACCTATTCTAAATGTTAAATAATTAGTTTATATTAAGATATATTTTAGAATCTTTCAGGCTACTTCTATAAGATTCCGTTTTTAGTTAGGTATTATCTTAGATCTTGAAAGAGATTTCGACAGATAGAAAGATAGATAAATATATAAAGTATTTAGATATTAATCTTTAAATTTTATAGGATAATTATATACTTAATTATCTATATAAGCTTTTATAAACTAAACTATCTCTTAAGCTAATCTACTTATTTATATATAACTATTAAATAATTTATAAGGTTTCATGATATAACTATAGTGTTTCTAACTTTAATTAAACTATTAAACTTAAGCTTAACTAAAATCCAACAAATCTAGCTGCCTAGGTTTTCAAATATCTGTCTGTTTAGGTATATTTAGTACTTAGTTATCAAGACATAGCTAATTAGACCTCGATTACTGTTTCTTTATATCTTAACTAATATTTATAATATAATTAAGAACTTTATATTAGCTATTATACTAATTTACTATGTAGTATTTTTATTTTCTTCCGTCTATATATTTATATAATAAGCATTAACACGTTATAACTTTAATATAGTTAGACTACTATAGTTTGCTATTAAAGAAAAGTGTTCTTACTATTATAGTGTTATATAGAAAAGAAAGTTTTTTTTTATCTTATAGAGCTATAATCTTAATCTTGTTTAAAGCTTTTAGCTTTATAAGAGTTCTTTACTTTTTAAGATAGTAAGTAGATTTATTATACTAAAAAGGCTTTCTAGACTTTAGCTATCTAAGTAGATTCTTAAAACTCTTGCAAGAGGTATCTAGAGTATAATTCTCGTAATACTTATTTCTTGAATTGTTCTTGTTTATAAAACGTTACTATTATATATAGAAAAAACAATTCTAAGCTATAATTTAAGGATTATATTGTAGTTTAAGTATAACTTTTAATTAAGTAAACAAAAAAAAAAGGTAAACTATTACCTAAAAAAAAAAAGAAATCTAAATCTATAAATTTTAATAGTATTTATTTAAAATCTTGGCTATAGAAGCTATTCTTACCTATACAACTTCTAGGTACTATTACTATATACTTTAAGTAATATTTATTATGTAAAAAGGGGCTAGGTATTAACTACTATACAAGGTTACTATAGTAATTATTACTATATTGCGTCTATCCACAGATAATAGAAGTATAGATCTGCGAAAACCCTGAAATAATAGTCTTTTACGAAATACTCTAGTAATACAATCGTAATTACTAGTAAATTAAAAACCTTTTTCTAATAACTATATAGTTTATAATTTTATACAAGACAAGTATTACCTACTACGTAAGCTACTTATTTATGTTTATATTAGCCAAGGTTAGTAGTTAGTTACTAAAAACTTTTAAATAGGCAGTTATTACTTCTACTATATTCTATTACAAAACGTAACTGTCTATAAGGGGGCAAGGTAGAACTTTTGTATTAAGTTACTATACTAGACTTAAAATGTTTTATAGTAATATATATAAACAATATATACTAATACGCTATAATTTCAAGACTAATAATAATACAAATTATAGTACTATTATAGCTTTAAAAAGAAGTTAGTATGTATAATTTTAATTACTAGATTTTATATGTAGAATTACAGTAGAGACCTAACTTGTATTAAGTTAAGTACTTGTTTTATTAAAAGCTATACAATATAGAAGCCTTAATATATATTCGAATACTTACTACTTAATAATATTTACTTAGCCTATTACTAGTTTTAGATACATAGATTGATTACAGTATACTATAGAAAAGTTATTTTTAATTTCAAAAGTAATATTCTTTAAGCTAACCTAATAATAGAGAATAGATAATACAGTTTTTATATAGTTAAATATATTAGTATAAAGACTAATACATAGGTTTTTTGAATTAGGTAAGTAATAAGAACATAATTATATTTAAAATAGTAACTTTTTATTTTACTATTAAGTAATAACTTTCTAATCTTAATATAATGAGATATTAACGTAATGTATTATATTTTATGTTTCAAAATTGATGTAAATTATTATAATCTAAGAAAAACCTTTAGGACTCTTATTACTTTTAGGAATATATATTATTTAGTAACTTATCCCTAAAAGACAGGGATTTATAGATAATCCTATTACTAAGTTATTATAAACGCCTTTTTATTATAAATTAGTTTTTATTATTTATACTAACTTTAGCAGCTAAGGTTTAATCTAGTTATAACCCTCTACTTCTTATTACTATTGCTATTACTATTACTATTACTATTACTATTACTATTACTATTACTATTACTATTACTATTACTACTACTTTACAACTAGCTAGCTTTGTCCTTATTCTATATTAATTATATTCCTCTATAGTAAGGCATTGCACCTCCTAGATTACTACTATAACTCTCTTTTTCTAGGTAGTATACCTAAGATCTTAAAAACCTTACTTAAAGTTGCTTTTATCCTTAGTTAAAGTAGTATTAATATACTACTTAGTAGTAAGCTTATTAAGTTAAAAAAGCTAAATAATAAAAAAAGCCTAATTAGTTTTACAAGCTTTTATATAAAAAAAACTAAAATTTAACTTTATAAAGTTATATTTTAAGTCTCTTATAAAGCTTAAGGTACTATAAGATCTCTTTTTTATTAACTAAGTAAATTTATTACTATTCTAAGTTATACTTCTTATCTCTTAATACTACTTTACTAGGTTATTAAAGATGTTACTAAAGATAATTAGAGTGTTATACTAGTACTAGAGATTATTTCCTTTATTCTCTTACTTATTAACTTACTAAAAGATAAAGCGTAGGAACTTCTAGACTATACTAATAAGGTATTATTATTAGTTAGTTATAAATTTACATAAAAATAAAGAGAAGATAGATAAATAAAGGTTTTACCGTTTAAGACGTAAAAGAATAATTAAATACTAGCTTATTTATAGGTACTAATATATCCTATACTTTTTATAAAGCTAATCTAGTTAAATAACTAAAATTACTTATAATTTATATACTTTTCATAACGTAGCTATAGTTTATAATATTCTCTAAAGATAATAACTAAGTTAAAGTTTAAGTTCCTACTACCTATGCTCCTAAATAACTATTAACACTAGTAAGTTTAGTAAAGTATTACTGTAAAATAGCAAGTTTACGTTTAAATACTATTATTTTATACCCTTTCTAACATTATCTATATTTAAAGAAGCTAAGTAGTAGCGTTAAAAATAAATCACAATACTAAAGTCTTCCTGTAATACGTCTATTTACTTAAATAACAGGTATAAATACGCTATATTTTAAAAATTATATTCAGGTTATAAGATAGAAAAATTTGTTAAGTTATAATTTACTTAAAAGCGAAGTAAGTTACTATAAGAAATATAAGCAAAACGGCGCCTTTAAAATAATAACTATAGACTTAAGGTAAGAAAAATAACGTTAAGAGCCTAAGTAGAAGTAGAATACTACTAAGAGTATTTATAACTTTTATTACTTTATATAATAGGCTAGGTACAGTGTAACCTTAGTAAGTAAAGCCTTAAAGCTAAATAAGATTAACAACTAATACTTTCGCTACTACCTACGCTACTAAAAATACTTAACACGCTACTAGAAAGACTTAAAGTAGAAGAAAACTAGTAATACAAATCTTTAGTAAATTTATATAATTTCCAATAGTGTCTACTCTTATAGTTAGTATTTAAAAATAAACTTACTTCTAAAAACAAATTAAGGTATTAGAAATACTTTAAAAACTACTAGTTATATAATTATCTAATAGAAATACTTTGGTTACTAAGCTAAGAGTAGACGCTTTATAGCTAGCAGAGATAGGCTTTATAAAAAAAGTAATTATAATACGTCTACAGACTATAGTATATTAAACTAAAATTAATAAATAGATTATTCTAAATTCTATCTAGTTTCTTAGACTCTCTAAAGAGTGAAATAATAAATAATAAAGTTAATAATAAACTAGTTCTAACAGCTACATAATAATTAGTAGTAACTAATAAGTAATAAGTTAATAAATTCAAGAAATAGTTCTATTTATCGAAGATACGTAATGTGTTGAAACTACTAGCTTAAGAAATTAAATTCTTTTAGAAGTAGTATACTACTGCTACTTACTACTACTAAGCATTAAGTATAGTAAATCAAGAAAGAAGTGGGTTAACTAAAAGTAGCTCTAGAACTGGGTTTTTCTATAGTACCTACTAAGACTTATATAGAAAACTGTTAATTACTTTATCTTAACTACTTTAATAATGTTTAAAATAGCTATAAGACATTTAATTCTTAATTAACTAAACACTAGTACTTCTTATTTAAAATTTATAATAAAAATCTAGGTTTTTAATTAACTAATTTAACGACTTTTCTACTTCTATTTATTTATTTAATTTAAATTTTACAAGATAAGTACTATTAAGATCTAATAGGTAATTTTGAAATAATAGTTCTGAAATAACCTACATACTAAAAGAGCTAGGCAAAAACTCTAAACCTTATACTAAAAAAAGCTCTTTTAATAGTACTTAATTTTCTAGATTATAGGAATAAATGTAATATTTTTCTATTGTATTTTAGTTACATACGCTCTTTTAATACTTCTTAGTTCTTATTATATATTAACATTAACTACAGTAGCTATCGTGTAACCTAATTATAAGTTATTAGCCCTCTACTTTCTATTGCTATTACTGTTACTATTGCAATTTCTGTAACTATTACTATTACTGCTACCTCTAGATTTATCCTTGTTCTATGTTAATTCTATATTCCTCTAGTTAGGTTTTATACCTCTTTAATTATATTTATAAGTTTTCTTTTCTAGATAGTATACTTAAGAGTTATAAAAGCTTGCTTAAAATACTTTATAGTTTTAGTAAAAATAGTATTATTATAATACATAGAAAGATTAATATTAAGTTAGAAAAACAAAATATAAGAGAAAGCTATTTAAGTTTAATTAACGTATATAAGAAAAAAGCTTTAATTAAACTTTATAGAGCTATACTTTAAGTTTTATATTAAGCTTAAGTACTCTAGAATATCTATATTTACTACGTAAAAGATATTATTATTATTATAAGTAATACCTTTTAATTTCTTTTACTACTTAACTAGCTTTTTAGAAATCTTACTAAAGATATCTAGAGTACTATACTAGTACCAGAAATGACTAACTTTAACTTTTATATTTTGAGTTTACTATAAGACATAGCTTTGGAAATCCAAAGCTATACTAATTATCCTAGGTTCATAGCGTATTTATACTTATAGTGCAGGCAAATAGATATAATATAGTAAGAATCTAATATAGTAACTTAGTATAACAGCTAATACCTAGCTCCTTTTTATATAGTAAATATTATTAGAAATTTATAGTAAAGGTAATAAAAAGCTAATAAGCTACCTCTTAATAGCTAGCTACTTGATATACTACTGTAGATATATGTTTTAAAACTTAGGTAGTAATATTAATTAATAATTAGTCTAGCTTTAAGTTATAAGCTCTAAATTAGTTAAAAAAAATTCTATTATAATTAAAAGTTTTGAATTTATAAGTAGGTAATAATAGTTTATATAAATAAGCAGGTAAAAGAATATCTTTTATACTTTATTAGTTAAACCTTTGTTTATTTATCTATTTCTTCTGTTTGTTTTTCTTCACTATTAAGATTATACTTAATTAATAATATAATCTTATTACTATAGCCTAAAAGCTCTTATACTATATTTTATAGTAAACTAATATTTAAAGAACTAATGTAAGTAATCATTAATACTAGTATAGTACCTTAGATATCTTTAATAAGATCTTAAAAAACCTTGTTTAGTAATAAAAATAAATACAAAGTATTACTTAGTATAATAATAATACTTACTACCTAAAATTTAAAGATGTTTTTAAGTACCTTAACATTAATAAAAGACTTTAAGTATAGCTTTACAAAGTTCAAGTTTAGCTTTTTTTTATATTAATTTATAAATACTAATAAGGCTTTTTTTAATACTTAGCTTTTTTAACTTAATTAGCTTACTACTAAGCAGTATAATAATACTACGCTAACTTTAAATAAGAGCTACTTAATATAAGCTTTTATAAATTATAACTATTATAATTAGAATATAAGATTAGTAGTAGTAATTAAGTAGGTACAGAACCTATATATACTATTAGCAGTATAAGGAGTTACTGTTAGGGTAACAGTAATAGCAACAGCGATAATAGCAATAGTAATAGCAACAGTAATAAGAAGTAGAAGGCTAATAACTTATAACTAGGTTAAACTTTAGTTACGGTAGTTATTGTAAACAATAAGAACTAATAAGCAATTGCAACGCGTGCGCAGAAACACAATAGTAACATAGTACATTAATTCCCGTTCTTTAGTAATTATAAACCTATTTAAGAAAAAGGTAAACTTGAACTCTATAAAGTTATACTTTAAGTTTTTATTGTCTTTAAAGTACTATAAGATATCTTTAGTTATAAAGTAAAAAGTATTACTATTATACTAAGTAATACTTTTTATTTCTTCTTACTACCTAATTAGGTCTTTTAAGATCTTACTAGGGATCTTTAAAGAACTATACTAGTACTAGTAACTACTTATATTAATGCTCTAATTATTATATTACTAGAAAATATAGTATACAAACTTCTAGGCTATATTAATAAGATTATATTCTAAATTAAGTAAAATTTTATTAGTAAGGAAAAAAAAGATAGAATAAACAAATAAATAGATAAATACAACTTGTAATTTCTAACGTATAAAGAATAATTATATACTAGCTTATTTATATAAGCAATAATTACCTAATTATATAACTATAATTAATTGTTAATTAAAGTGTTTTTTAACTTAAGTATAGTATATAACTTAAATCTAAACTGAATTTTAGATAATAACTACTTAGGCTTATAAAAATATATATCTATATTAGTATATTGGGTAGCTAGTTATTAAGAAATAGCTAATTAGCTATTTACTACTTTTACTTTATACTTCTCCTAACATTTACTATATAAAAAGTAGCTAGGTATTAGCTTTAATACTAAGTTACTATATTAGATTCTTACTATATTATATCTATCTACCTATACTATAAGCATAAATACGCTGTAAACCTAAGATAAAAAAAATACTAAAGCTTATAACTAAACTAAACTAAATCTAATAGCTTCCTAAGCTCTTGAATAAGCGTTTATATTAGTATTTTTAATAAATATACTACTAAGAAACTGTTAACTAGCTTTTTAAAACTATTATTATATAATTTTTTAAAAGTTTATTTTCTTAAAGGAGCTAGGTATTAACTTTTGTATTAAGTTACTATACTATTGTCTTATACACTACATCTATGTGCTTGTACAATAGGAATAAAAACACTATAACCTTAAAATAATAGATTACTTATTTTATAATATTATTAATACTGAAATATCTAAGTGCTATATTTTATAGAACCTTTTAGATACAGAGACTTCTATAAACTATTTTAAATACTATTCTAATATTTTTAAAATTTCTAGCAAGATATAGAAAAACTTAACTAAATAGAGAGAAAGTATAACTTAGTGTAGAGATAATACTTTCTACTTAGTAGATATAGAAACTTTATGTCTAGAGAATAGAGATTAATATATTATATTACTATAAATTACAAGTGTACACGCGTTAATATTACTTATTAGATTTGATTTAACTAAAGATTTGCTAAGTTATTAACTTTATTTTTGAATTACTCTCTGCTTTCTATTACTATTACTATAACTATAGATTTTACTATTACGTTAGTTATTATTATTACTATTACCTTTTCGATTGCATTTAGTCTTATAATTAATACCCATAAATTTATCAAGATTTATATTAGGTTATATAACTACTATTATTCTTTTACTAATCTTATTCTTTTAGTACAATAATTAGAGTATAATAGAGATTTTTTACAGTACCTTCTATCCAAGCTTTAATAAGTACTAATAGATTAATTAGAAGAAAAATAGTTAAGTTAAAATAGTATAGTGTTAAAAGACTCTTATTAGCCCGTATTACTTAAATTATAGAAAGCTAAAGCTTATCTTTATAAGGAAATACTTTCCGCCTTTTAATAAGCTTAAAGTACTGTTAAATATTAAAATATATTTATAGTATATCTAATTATAAGAAAAAGAAATTCTTTTTAACTTCTTGTACTATTGAGTTATATTACTAGAACTTTCGTTACAGATATCTAAGTCTTGTAATAATTTTTAAAAAGTAGGTCTAGGTTCTGAAAAATCTTTCTAGATAGATTAATAGAATAAACATTACTATAACTTTAGGTTTATAGCGTGTTTATGCTTATAGTACGAGTAAAAAGATATAATATAGTAAGAATCCCAGAAAATAACTTAGTATAGCAGCTAATATCTAGCCTATTTTAAATAGTTAATATTAGTAGGAGTATATAGTAAAAGTAATAAAGAGTTGATTAGCTCTCTCTTAATAACTAGCTACTTAATATACTAGTGTAGATATATATTTAAGAACCTAAGTAGTAATTAAAGTTTAGTTTAGCTTCTAATTATAAACGATAGTAAAGTTAAGAATGCTTATTAATTAAATAGTAATCTTAAATATATATCTAAGTAATATTAGTTTATATAAATAACCTAGTATATAAATATTCTTTATACTTTAAGAGTAACAATCTTTATTTACTTACTTATTTATATTCTTTACTCTTTCTATACTATTGAGATTATGCCTAAAAATGTTATAATTATATTAGCCTAGCTTAAGAGTTCCTATACTGTAGTATCTAGTAAATTAATTATAAGAAGATTAATATAAGTAACTACTAGTACTAGTATAGTATTTTAAATATCTTATATAATCTATAAAAACCTAGTTAGGTACTAAAAAGAAATAAAAGGTATTACTTAGTATAATAGTAATACTTTTAATTTAAAAGATAAAGATATCTTATAGTACCTTAATATTAATAAAAGATCTTAGGTATAGCTTTACAAAATTAAAGTTTAACTAATAATATATAAGTTAATAAAACTAAAAAAGCTTTTTTAAATACTTAGATTTTGAAAATTAATAAGCTTACTATAAAGTAAATATAATAATACTGCTTTTACTAAGAATAAGAGCTACTTTAAGTAAGCTTTTATAGATCTTATATAAACTACCTAGAAAAAAGAAATTTTAGTAGTAATCTAAGGAGTATAATACCTTACTATCAGGCTATATAGTTAGTATAGAATAAGGATAAAGCTATATTAAGCAGTAATAGTAATAGTATTAGTAATAGTAATAGTAGAAGTAGAAGTAATAGTAATAGTAATAGTAATAGTAATAGTAATAGTAATAGTAATAGTAATAGTAATAGTAATAGTAATAGTAATAGTAATAGTAATAGTAATAG
>NW_022985015.1:141926-214735 GCF_010015815.1 Dothidotthia symphoricarpi CBS 119687 | reverse complement strand
GTAATAGTAATAGTAATAGTAATAGTAATAGTAATAGTAATAGTAATAGTAATAGTAATAGTAATAGTAATAGTAATAGTAATAGGAATAGTAATAGTTATAGTAATAGAAATAGTAATAGTAATAGTAATAGTAATAGCAGTAGCAATAGAAAGCAGAGGGCTAATAACTTATAACTAGGTTAAGCTTTAGCTGCTGTAGTTAGTTTAAACCTACGTAATAAAAACTAATAAATAATTAAAATACGTATATAAAAATACAATAATAAGATTACACATTAATCCCTATTCTCTAGGAAAAGAACTTTACTAGATAAGATTATATAAGTCTATAATATTTATAGTTTATTTATTAAGTTATAGTTATCTGAGATTTAAAAAAACATTAAGAATAAGTAAGAAGTTTATAATACAATAAATACTAATTACTTCTCTATACTATCTTACGTATTTCTACTATTATTACTTATTCTATCTTCTAATCTACCTTAGTTATATAGTTAGTTTTACTAGTTTATTAATAAGATTTTTTTAACTATAGCTTAAAAATTAAAACTTATTAAAAACTACATTTACCTTCTGCTATTAGAGATTTTTAATAAATTACTTTATTGGTATTATTTATTAATTTGTTAGGAGACTAAAGCTAATAAGCTTTCTATTATTACTACTTTATACTCTTACTAACACTTTCTATATAAGACGAATTTAGTTATTGACTTCTTTAATACGTAATAAAACTAGACTTTAAAAGGATTATTTCTATCTACTTATGTAATAAGTATAACTATACCTTTACTCTAGAACAACATAAACTATATAATTCTAAAAGCTTTAGAAAATTCTTAAAGTTAAGCTTAAGAAAGTAGGAGTTTAGCTTTTTATTTTATAAGTTTTTATCTGTAATAGAGTTTCTTATCACGTCTAGATTTTTTAACATAGAAATTATTATTACTAGATAGTCCCTAGAGAACAGGGATTAATGTAATTCGTTTCTATTGTATTTGAATTGCGCACGCGTTTTTATTACTTATTCGTTCTTATTATTTACACTGACTATATTACCTAAAGTCTAAACTAGTTATAATTTATTATCTATTTACTTTCTATTACTCTTGCTATTACTGTTACACCTACTACTACCTATTAGCTAGCTTTATCCTTATTCTATTTTAATTTTATAGTTCTGTAGTTAGGTTTTATACCTTCTAAATTACTTCTATTAGTCTTTATTTTTTAAGTAGTATACTTAAGATCTATAGAAGCTTACTTAAGATACTTTTAATTCGTAGTTAAAATAGTATTATTATACTACTTAGTAGTAAAGCTATTAAGTTTAAAAAGCTAAGATATATAAAGAACTTTATAAGCTTTACAAACTTATATTAAAAGAAGCTAAAGTTTAACTTTATAAACTCTTATCTTAAGCTTTTTATTAAGTATAAAATACTACTTAATTTCTGAATTACTTAAGTAGAATATATTACTATAATATTAAGTAATTCCTTCTAATTCCTTTTACTACCTAATTAGGTCCTTAAAGATCTTATTAGAGATACCTAGAGTACTATACTAGTACTAGTAATTACTTACGTTAACTCTTTTCTTATTTTTTTACTATATAACGTAGTATAGGAATTTCTAGGCTATACTAATAATATTATATTATTAGTTAGGCATAATTCTAATTATAACAAAAGATTAGATATAATAAATAGATATGAAAAGAAATAAACTATTTAGCTTTTAACTTTTAAGGTATAAAAGGTATTAAAATACTAACTTACTTATGTAAATAAAAATTACCTATACTATTTTTAAAGCTGCGTTAGTTATATATTTAAAGATACTAGTTAATTTAAAAGCTTTTATAACTTAACTATTATTTTAGGCTTATTATTTTAGGTTTATAGCGTATTTATGCTTCTAGTATAAGCAGATAGACGCAACACAGTAAGAATTTAATATAGTAACTTACTATAAAAAACATATAACCTAGCCCTTTTTTACATAGTTATTATTAGTTAAAGTATATAGTAATAGTTATAGATAACTAGTTTGCTATCTTTTTATAATTAACTACTTAATATACTTACACTAATCTATAATTCGCAGCCTAGATAGTTATTCTATCTAAGTTAAACTATAAGTAATTAACTATAGTTTCATTAAGAACAATAAATAGTCTTTTAAGGTAATTTTTTAATAAAGTTAAACACGCGTTTTATTTAATTATAAGTTTTTATTATTAATACTAACTATAATAGCTAAAGTGTAAGTAGTTGTAACTCTCTATTTGTTTTACTTCTTATTACTATATAATATTCTTGTTACTATTGCTAATATTATTACTACATTAGTTACTAATCTTTATACTGTTAAAAATACGTTAGGAACTTAAAACTTACTTAACTACCTATACTAATTTTTTCTTCTAAGTAAGATACGTAGAATTTATAAAAGGTTACTTAAAGTAGATCTTCTTAAGAGTTAGAGTAGCATTATAATACTACTTATAAGTTAGCTAGTAAAGTTAGAAGAGCTAAGTATAAAAGAAAGCTCTATTAGCCTTAAAAACCTATTTAAAAAAGAAATAAAATTTAAGTTTATAAACCTTTTCTTTAAGCCTTTTATTAACTTTAAAGTACTCCTTAGTATTTAGATCTTTTATATAAGATATACTACTATAATACTAAGTAATACGTTTTATTCCTTTTTACTATTTACTTAAGTCTTTAGAAATTTAATTCTAAATATCAAAAAGACTAAGATAGTAGAAAAGATTAAATATTATAATATACAAATTTTTAAAGTACTATAGAACACAGCGCTTAAACGTCTATATTGTAATAGTAGAATTGTTATTTAGGTATATAATCTCAATTATAGTAAAATGAGGCTACTCGCCCTACGTTAGCCCAGGGCTTTGCCCTGGGCCCTGGCTGGCTTAATAATAATTATTGGCTTAACAAACAATTTAGCACAAAATCGAATATAACACAAGATAGAGTTAGTAATTTAAGGAAGTGTACAGATAGAAAGTATCTAAAGAATTTAACGTATCTTTCTATCTATTTAGATTTCAAAAATAACAAAAGTGTAGCTCTTAAATTGTAACGGAAAATTTAAAGGTTAAAGTCTTAGCAAAACAATAATTTTACTGCTCTAATAACGTATTTCTATTTACTAGCTTTAGTAATTAAAATCTTAAGTAGATAGAATTATATATAGCAATTTTGCAGCTCTAGATTGCTGTTTATAGAATTTTTGGAATTTCTGTGTAGCTTATAATATCTTTATTTTTAGCCAAATTGTTTGTTGAGCCGGTAATTATTATTAAACTAGCCAGGGCCTATAGCGAAGCCCTGTGCCAACGTGGGGCGAGTAGGTATAAAATACAAAATAAGTAAAAAGGCTTAAATATATTAAAAGACGTTTTTATACTAGCTTACCTATATAAACTATTACTATTTAAACTTCCCTTAAAGCCGCCTATTCTATATTAGGATTTACTAGTCAACAAATAGTTTTTATATCCTAGCTATAATTTATAATATAAACTTAAGATTTAACTAAACTAGAGATTATAACTATACTTAGCTTAAATAGACATCTTCCTAAGCTATTATATGCGTGTGTGTACTAGTATATTAAGTAGAACGTTACTTAAAGATAGTTAATCTACTTTTTAATACTATTATTATATACACTTACTTATATCTACTATGTATAGAGAGGCTAGGTAGTAGCTTATATATAAAGTTACTATATTAGTTCCTTCTGTATTGTATTTATCTGCTTGTACTTTAGGTATAAATACGCTATAGAACCTAAAATAATAAAATCAAGTTAAGATAAGAAATCTTCTTAATTTACTAGTAATCTTGAGTCTATAACTAAGGCAGAATTAAGGAAAGTATAAGTTATAATTTAATATTGAAATAATCTAGTTTATAAGTATCCTACACAAATCAAAAGTCAAGATAATAGTTTATTTAATTTAATATCTATCTTATTTAAATCTTTTTAAAACAATAATTATACTTAACTAGTCATAGTTTTCTAGTAGTATGGCGTAAACGTTTTTAAACTGCAACTTATAATAAATAAATAATAAAGATATTAATATAAGTAAATATTAGTACTAGTAAAGTACTTGAGACATTTCTAGTACTATTAATAAAAACCTAATCAAGGAGAAAAAGAAAGTAAAATAATAACTTAGAAAAAGAGTATTATCTTTTAATTAGTTTAATATTTCTCTTATTACACTTTAAGCAAGATAAGAAACCTAAATTAAAGTTTAATAGAGTAGGAATTTCTTAGATTAGTCAAGAAAACTAATAAAGCTTTTTTTATTACTTGGCTTTTTAAACTAAATAGCTACGCTACTATAAAGTTAAACAATAGTATTATAACTAATAGAAAGTAGTATATTAAAGTAGCTTTTATAAGCTCTAGATTTACTACTTAAGAAAAGTTACTTGCAATAGTAATTTATAAAGTATAAAATCTAACTAGAGAATAATAAGATTACTATAAAATAAATAACTAAGCTAGCTAATTAGTAGCAGTAAAAGTAAATAGTAATAGTAATAATATAGAGAGTAAAGAGATTATACCAAGTTACACTTTAGCTGCTATAGTAAGTGTAAAAATAAACTAAAGTTAATAAGTAATTATAAAGCGTATTTTAAAACACAAAAGTAATTTAGTATCTTTCTACCTCTTTTCTATAGTAAGGATTTTATTATATTATAGTTACTACTCTATTTTCTAATTCTATTTTGCCTAGTTAGTAAAATACTGCTATACTAACAATATTAATTTTTTAGCTTAGCCCAGAAGTTATAGATCTTTACTTTCTAGTCTACTAATAGAAAATAATAGATACTAGTATTTATTAAAATCAAGAAAGATCTTAAAGTATACTAATTAGAGTATACCAAAATCTATATATATAATTAAAAAGATTAGTAAGATAACTTTGTAGGTAGTAGAATCTTCTACTTAGTAGTTATAAAAACTTACTTAGTTTTTTCTATTTTTAAAAAAAACAAGTTAAAGAACTTTACTGTAAAAAGTAAAGCTCTTCTAGCTTTATTATAATTACAACTTTAATAAATTCTAATATAGAAAGAGTTATCTAAAACAACTATTACTAAGTTATTATCTACTATAAGCTTAGAAAATAACCTTATACCTACTTTATACTATTTAGATTTCTATATTTTAACAATGTAGTAGTTATAATGCAATTGTAGTTTTCTTAATTTCTAGAGCCTGTAATCGCTCTTACTAGAGATTGCTATAATTACTGTAATAGTTAGTATTATTAAGCTAGGAGGGCTGTGCTCTACGGAGCTAAGTTCTTAAACTCTTCAAGAATACTAGAAGAAACTAACTATAACACTTAATAAGTAATAAAGAATTTTCAGTATAGCTGTATAAACTCTAATTTTAGTTTTTTTCTTAAATAAGGCTATAGAACTTATAAATTCTTCTCTAAAAAGCTATATTATTATACCTAATAAGCGTACTACTAAGTAGACTAATATCGCCTTTACCACTTATTAATAATGCTACTTAAAACAAGCTTTTTAATAACTTATTAATATTTAAGAAAACTATTCCAAGTATTTAAAGAAATATATAACGTTATAAATATAACTAAGTAAATCTACTAGTTATATTTTATACTTGTATATGTAGTTTAAGAAGATTATTATACTATATATAAACTAGAGGACGGGGATTAATGTGTTACGTTACTATTATGTTTTTATGCACGCGTTTTAATTGTTTGTTAATCTTTATTTAGCTAAAGTTTAACCTAGTTACAACCCTCTGCTTCCTATTGCTATTGCTATTACTATTACTGTTACTATTGCTATTACTGCTACTTTAAAATTAGCTAGCTTTGTCCTTATTTTATATTAATTATATAGCCTTATAGTAAGGTATTACACCTACTAGATTACTACTATAATTCTTTTTTTCTAGGTAAAGTACCTAGGATCTATAAAACCTTACTTAAAGTAGCTTTTATCTTTAGTTAAAGCAGTATTATTATACTACTTAGTAGTAAGCTTATTAAGTTAGAAGAGCTAGGTATTAAAGAAAGCTGTATTAGTCTTATAAACTAATATAAGAAGGAGCTAAACTCTAACTTTATAGAGCTATACCTTAAGTCTCTTATTAAGCTTAAGGCGCTGTAAGATATCTTTATCTTCTAGGTAGAAGGTATTACTATTATACTAAGTAATACTCTCTATTTCTTCTTACTACCTAACTAGGTCCTTAGAGATCTTACTAGAGATATCTAAAGCAGTAATAACTCTCCCTGCCTCTTTAATAAGCTAAGGTGTTTCTAATATTTCTAAGCTGTACTTGTACTAGGAATTACTTACTTTAATTCTTTACTTATTAGCTTACTACTAGACGCAGTGTAGGAATACCTAGGCTGCGCTAATAGAGTTATATTATTAGTTAGCTATAATTACAGTTATAAAGAAAGATAAGATAAATAGATAAAGACTTCTAAGGTGTAAAGGATATTTATATACTAGCTTATCTATATAAACTGTTATTACTTATACCTCTACTAAAGCTACTCTAGTTATATATTTAGAATTACTAGTTAATAAAAGAGTTTTTATAACCTAGCTATAGTTTATAATATAATCTAGAGTTTATAACTAAACTAAACTTTAACTAACAGCTGCCTAGGCTCTTAAATACGCGTCTGTATTAATATATTAAGCAGCTAGTTATTAAAAGAGAGCTAATTAGCTCTCTATTACCTTTATTATATACTCCTACTAATATTTACTATGCAAAAAGGGGCTAGGTATTAGCTTCTATACTAAGTTACTATATTAAATTCTTATAATATTGCGTCTATCTACCTGTACTACAAGCATAAATACGCTATAAACCTAAAATAATACTATATATAAAATCTTATAAAGTAACCTAGTCTATAAGCTAGTTACTAGGTCTTTATTAATAGTAAATTTAGTAGAAGTAAATAGTAATAGAAAGAGAAAACTAATTTAGTATTTCTAGAAAACTTATTATTAGATATACCAATATAAATAAGATTTAAAAGTCTAAGAAGTACTTAGCGTTTAGTTTAGCTATACGTAATAAACTATACTT
Source organism: Dothidotthia symphoricarpi CBS 119687 (assembly GCF_010015815.1). Classification (NCBI taxonomy): domain Eukaryota; kingdom Fungi; phylum Ascomycota; class Dothideomycetes; order Pleosporales; family Dothidotthiaceae; genus Dothidotthia; species Dothidotthia symphoricarpi. Next base: position 207,575 of record NW_022985015.1, on the reverse strand, counting down.
TACTAAAGAAGACTAATTCGTATTTAAGTAATCTATAATATTTATTTAATTCTCTTTAAAGAGAGTATTAAGAAAAATAGTTTTTAATAACAGAGTATTATATTAGTTTTCTTTTATCTTCTAAGCTAAAATCCTTACGATTTTATATTAAAGCTAGTCTATTATATATTGAAAATTATAAGGTTATTAACACTAGTAATTTTATTCTATTTGTCTATTGTACTCTAGAGGACAGAGATTAATATATTACGTTACTATTATCTTCTTTTATCTGCGTATTAAGTGTTTATTAGCTTTTGTTATTTATACTAGCTATAGTAGCAAAGGTTTAACCTACTTATAACTCTTAACTTCCTATTAATATTGCTATTACTGTTATTATTACTATTACTATTACTATTATTATTATTACTGCCTCTAGCTTTATCTTTATCTTATATTAACTATATAGTCTTACAGTAAAGTTCTTTACCTTCTAGATTACTTCTATAATTCTGTATCTCTAGGTAGTAAACCTAGAATCTATAAAAGCTTACTTAAAGTAGCTTTTATTTTTAGTTTATATAGTAATATTATACTACTTAGTATTAAGCTTATTTAGTTTAAAAAGCTATATATTTTACAAAGCTATATTAGTTTTTTATAATTATATAGAAAGAAGCTAAATATAAATTCTATAGAGCTATACTAAGTCTTCTATTAACCCTTAAGTACTATAAGATATCTTTATTTCTTAAGTAGAAAGTACTACTATATTACTAAGTATAACATACTATTTTTCTCTACTACCTAAGGAAGTTTATAAATATCTTACTAACAATATCTAAAGTACTATACTAGTACTAGTAATTACTTATACAAATTCTTTAATTATTAGTAAGTAATACGCTATAGTATAAAAACTTTTATAGTAGACTAATAAAACTAAATTCTTAGTAAAGTATAATCTAAGTAGTAAAAAGAATAGATAGAAAATATAAATAAATAGATAAAGTCTTTTTATTTTACCTCTTAATATAAAATAGATATTTATATATAAGCTTATATTATTACTATTAATACTTAGTTTTATAATTAGAATTACTAGTTAAATAAGAGTTTCTTATTTTTACTATAGTTTATAACCTAAAGCTAAACATAATTATAATTTTAACTTAATTTCTAAAATACGTGTCTATATTAGTATATTAAATAGCCTTTTGTTAGGATATAGCTAAATAGCTCTTTATTACTTTTACTTTATTCTCTTACTAACATTTACTATATAAATAGGATCTAAGTATTAGCTTCTATTAAAAGTTACTATATTAGATTCTTACTATATTATTTTTATCTGCCTATACTATACGCATAAATCTGCTATTAACCTATTAGAAAAAAAAATAAGTCTATCTTAATAGCTTCTAAACTAATTTTTCCTTTAGTAAATATAAAACTATAGGTAATAAAAAAATAAAAGTTAGTACTTATATAGTACTTAAGATATCTTAAGTAGAGTCTTTTAAGACTAAGCTATGTAGTAAGAAGAATAAAGAAGTTTTACTTAGTATAAAAGTAATAACTTTTCTATATTAGATTAATATTTGTAAAAGTATATTAAGCTTAAAAAAAATCTTTAAGTATAGCTTTATAAAGTTAGAGTTCTGCTTTTTTAATATTAGTCTTTAAAAATTAGATAGTTTCTTATTAATACTTAACCCTTTTAGTTAAATAGTCTTATAACTTAAATTTTTTATTAATAGCTTTCTATTTTGTATTAACAGCTATTTAAATCTATTATAAACTTTAAGAATACTAGTTATAAAAGTAGACTTATAAGAAAGTTTTTATTAGTTAATAATTAGATTACAAATTTATTAAATAAGTATAATATAAGAATAAAGCTAGTTTATCTTAGTAGAGGGAAGTAGTTTTTGTAATAGTAGTAGTAATAGTAATAGCTATAAAAAGTTAAGAGTAAACAGTTTAGAGCTAGGTTAAACTTAATATTAAGAGTTTGTAAAGTTTTTATCTAAAAATTAATAACTAATTTAAATAAGTTATTTACTAAGATAAAATAGTAGTATTATATATTTTTTACAATTTGATATAGATAGAAACGCTATAACTAAGTAATATAAACTTATTAAGTACTTTAACTAAGTATATCTATAAAATAACTCTATAGATTATACTTATAACTTAATATATTTTCCTTTATTTAGGCAAGAGTCTTACTATAATTTATAAGCTAACATTAATAGGACAGTAATTTATCTAGTATTATAGATATAACTTACTATAGCTTTAGGGCTGTATACTTATTAATAGTATTAATAATTTTTAAATATACTGTTTTTTACTATATCTTTTGTTAATAGATCTAATTACGTAATATTATAAGTACACAAAGCTACGTATGTACAATTTAGTATTATAGCATATAAAGATAGATTACCTGCTACTTACTTGGTGTAGCCCTTTTAGTATATATACTTCCACACTAGCGCACGTGACTACCCTCTAGCAAGTGTCTGCATGGAATGCTAGGCGGTACCTAACGTTATGCTTTTATTTCCTATTTTTGCTACACATCGTTCAACCATCAATTCATTGCATGTTCTCTGTTATGAAATACGCAATTATAAAACTATTAAACCCTACAGCGTGACCAGCTGATGGGTATCGGAAAAAATGGAATAACAATCTACATGCTCAGGAAGTAACATCAATAACACGTGACTGAGACTACCACCCTAAATCAGGGTCAATTTGTGATTGTGCCTGACATTTGGTCGTTGTTCATCTCACAGTCTCGCACATTTTGTGTTTGTTCGTTTCATCGTCGACTTTGCTCGCTGACAAAACTTGTAATGCTCTGGGCATCCTGATCTCGTTGATATGAGTACTCATGCGCATCGCCTTTGTACCCGTTGTCCCACGCCGCGATTCGCGACAAAAGCCTACACATGTCAAAAAAACAATTCAGAAAGTCTAGGTCAAGGATGCTCACCTGTCGTCAGGCTCAAGTTGGGACTGGTCAGGTATGAACTCGTAGTCACCCTCGTATGGGAGGTATATGGATGAGGCTGCGATGCCCAGACTTGTCAACACAAGTAAGATCCAGGATGCTGTACAGAGAGACCAGGACGCGTCGAGGTGCCAGCCGCTCCAGAAGCGAGAGTCGTTGTCGAAGAGGAAGGCCTATGATGGTCAGCCGTGTTACATATGACCATATACCAGCAACAAGAGTGCGGATATAACGCACCACGATAGCCATGCCTGCGCACTGAACGAAAGCACTGAAGAGCAGCACAGAGGCCACTATCCCCCATCCCTGCACTCTGCGCTGCACGCCACCTGCCATGATGACTACGAATGAGACCAGTGTGCACAGCTCGACGACGACGCCAAACGACGTCAAGAATCCCACGGTCCTCCACATGTTGCAGAAGGACGCATCCTTTGCGCAGTCGCTGTCGCGAGGAAAAGGGACGCAGGTACCGGTGACGGCCGAGCAGCGGCTGTGGAGGCCGTACGAGTACTCGCGCTCGCCGTTCTGGAACGGTCAGACATGGTGCTTGAATAAAGAGGGACTCGGGGTGGCACGGAAACGTACCGGACTATAGCTGACCCATCGCGGCATGGCGATGCTGGCAATCGTCATGACGGTGCCTGCGCGTTGTGTCAGTCTCTGCGCCACGGCTTCGCACATGCTGCCACACTTACAAGCAATGGTGAAGACCAAGCTCACGGCGTACACTACCACTCGCGTCATGGTGAAGAGACACCCGTCGCCTCTGTCTGCAGCTATGAATACAGAGTGTCTCGAGCAAGGGCGCGGCGAGAGGAGTTGCGGGGTCGAGGTAGTACGAGGGTGCGTGATCTGGGCGTGAGGTGTGGACGCTGCCGCCTCAAGGATCGCCGGCACGGTACGCTGCTGCTCCTCCAGGCAGGTTGCGACGGAGCAAATAGGCGCGCAGGATGCGAGGGAAGCTTAGAGTACTTGGTATGGAGGCGAGGGGTCTTCGCTGGTCTTCGCTACGCCGCGCGTGCAGGCTTCCAAACGTCAGCAAAGATAGCAAGACATGGTTGCCGTGGGCGAAAAAGCTTCGAGGCGACCAGCGTGCCGCACCACAACCCTGTCGGTCACGTCGGGGTCTGGCCATGACGTGAGCTTGGCAACTGCCATCCCGGACCAGTACGCGCTGCGTCCTTTCACCGCTAGATACTACAACCCCAGCACGCGCCGGCTCGTGTAGCCGTCACTCATATTTGCTTGTTTCTCTTCACTGGCATCACGCATCCATGAGCAACCACACCCTTGTATGCCCATCTCTTCACTTACACATGCGCTTTTCGGAGCTGCCAAGTCGAGAGTGCTACCCCTGTCAGCAGCAGGCGTCGACTCGGATCGTCCTGATACTTTCCCAGCATTTCCCTGGCTTCGATGCTAGCAACAAACAAGCATGCCGGCGGTCCTCCACATCTTGACAGTATACTGTACAGCATGCTTGGCGAATCGATACGATCGACTCGCCTCCCTGTCTATTATGCCACATATACTATCTACGGATGGTTGCATAGTGTAGTGATCGCCTGCCCATCCATATATCGCTGTGTATCTGCGGCTCGGATCTTGCAAACTCCCTATCACTGACCTCGACTGCATGCGCGAACATGTGGGGCAATGGACATCTCACGATGAACAGAGCTGCTTCCATCTAATGTCTGAACATAGATGAATCAAAAGTAGAAGGGCGATCTGAACACCATCGTCGCTCAACTATGACACCCAAGCCTGTCGACCACCCCCACCACCATTGAAGAATGTTGAGATAACGAGGCAGGGATGTTGGACCCGACAAAAGACGTAACGCGGGGGAATACAACTGCACCCCATGCGTTAATAAACCAGCCAGACGCACCAGAGCATCACTTTTACTGGCTGATCTAAATGCGTCTTTCACATGGTAGCATCAGTCGAGATAGCGACACTACCTACCATTGGACAGAGCCCTTACTGCTAACTGGTCACCAGACCGAGCATCCTCAAGATGGGGACCTGGTGCCCTTCACGACGATCTTCAAAACATGATGCATTGAATCCAAAGAGCACTCAATATTCACCATGTCTGACAGAATTCAATCTATCATTGCAGTCTCTTGATTTACTGATCAACTCTAGAAAAGCGCATCCTCGGACTTGGTCGCTTCGCTCGGTTTCTTCAACATCTCATAGCAGAGAAGTGATGCTGCGACGCTGACGTTCAAGCTGTCAACACCAATCTCATCGACATCGCGGCCATGTCGTATCCCAACCTTGTAATGCGCCAAATTGAGCAGGCTATTCTTCAAGCCAGTTGCCTCAGCGCCCATCATGAGGATCGTCGGGTGGTTATCCACAGGGCAATGGTCCACAGGCAACCGTTTCACACTCTTTGCGAATGTGTACATCACATTGCTGGCTCCATCATCATCTGATTCTGAGGTGCCAGAAGGCTGCTGAGCCGGTGGAACAGCGTCGCTCGCATAGATCCTCCAACCATTTCTGGAGCTCTTTCCCAGAAAATCGGCAGGCTCGCGAACCTTGAAGACGGGGACTGCTTCTGCAGCGCCAGCGGAAGCTTTCAGTGCAATGTGGCTCCAAGGCGCGACTTGGCGAGTAGGAGTTATGATTGCGTCAACGCCGAGAAAGTATGCTGAGCGCGCAATAGCCCCCAGGTTACCTTCATCGAGCTGGAACATGGTTAGTGAGGAAAGCATTTGATAGGTTTGGGGGTGAGCCATACTACACCATCAACGTAGAGTACTAGGGGATGTCGCCATCCTGCGGACTTGTAGGAATATTGCTCCTGCTTGCCGTTGACAATCACGTCTTCTGCACTTTGGTGATCTACTGCAACGCTGAAAAATGCACTTGCTACCGATTCGCTCTTCAATTCAGTAATCGGAGGGCAAGCAAGTGGAGATGCTTCCAACACAACGCCCTGATCCGCGTTAGCACGTACTGTCTGATGCACCACAACTGGTAACTGATCCCAGCAAACTACTCACATTATGCGGTCTGCCACTACTTGCTTTATCAAGAGCGCGCATGTACTCATCTCCGACTTCTTTGGTAATGGACGCAACATTCTTGAAGAGGCTGCGATCGTCGAGGAGGCCATCTCTGTTCGCCCCTCTGGTGTGGATGTACAGGTTGTAGAATTTGCGTCGGTCCGCCTTGACAGCAGCAAGTACGCTCGAATACCCGTAGATGAATTCGGAAGCAGCGGTAGTATATGGCAGTGACTCGGGTGCTCTACTCCTCGAGTCTATAGATTCATCTGTTTTATATGATGAGAAATCTGGTCGACTTCTCGGCTCTCTCTCAGCCATTGGTTCTCTCTGACGTCCCTGGAATTGCTCTCGTCGACCGCCTGCGTAGGGAGGCACGGGTGTCCTTGAGTTCTCCCCTTTGCGGTCGAAATGTACGTGTACATATGGCTCAGCTTCAGGATCACTCCGTGAAGAATTCCACGGTTTTTTCTCGTCCCGTCCTTCGCTCTCATGTTCCCGCCGTGAACTTCGAGATATGGAACGATCTGACATTGGATCTCTCGGACGTCCGAACTTCTTGCCTCGACTTGCAGTGCTGTCTGGTGTGGATTCGGATCGTCGTGGTGACCGTCGTGGAGGTTCGTTATAGTCCTCAGCTTGTCGCCTCTCTCGAAACTCTTGAGACGCACCACGGTCAGACGAAGGCTTGCGGGAATCCTCGAATGACCTGTTCCGTCCAGATGGCATGTCTGACGTCTCAAAGCGTCTGCCGCCATGTGGTGCTGCATTGCGTTCCCGGTCTCCATGTCGTTGTTCGCGGAAGTCCCTTTGGGAAGCACCACGAGACGACGAGGGCCGACTACGCTCGTAGCTGTCACCCGTGCGGGCTCTGGAATCTGATGTTGCAAACGACCTTTCTCGTCGAGGCGGCGGGTCGGACTGTCTCTCTTCTCTTCGCCTGTGACGAGGTCCGTGGGGTGCGGGGCCGCGCGATGACAGGAACAGTTCTCGTTCTCGATCGATTTGCTGGGGTCTAGGGGACGTCACTTCATCTCTGCTGTCCCTACCAAGTCTACTGTCTCTGCCACTGCCATATCTACTGTCCCTATCATTTCCCCTGTCTCGAGTGTCCCTGCCTCCTCTGGAATTTGCACGAGGGTTGGACGCGAACGGATCAGACGAACCGTGCCTGCCTCTCTCGAGCGCCTGGGTGAAGGATTTGTAGCGGCGAAATGTCTGCGGCAGGGCTGCTCTTTGGGCCCGTAGCAGCGCACTACCAAGAAGAACAGGATGTACCATAACCGTGCAGACGCGGCGTGCAGTGTTTGCTGTGTGATATTTGCACAGGTCCGCCGCTACGTTATGCTGCAGCTCATTCCCAGTGCGCGCTAAGAAATTTCAGTGGGGCCCGGATCTGATCGCGTCGTCACGCGTCGAGTCCGTGGCCGAGTGTCGCATCGACCCTGACGGCCGTTGCGCAGCGTTGAGTCCACGATTGGCACCCCATTTTGCGCACTCTTGTGTGAACCAGCTGCAAGCACCACGCGCCCTCACATTGCCCTCTCCAACCCTCTGCAACGTGCTCGCCGTTCACGCCCCTTGTCCAGCCACCGTCGCGTGAGGCATGTCCGACAAGATTGTTGCAGGAACCGCAGACGCACACGCATACTGTTCCCACGCATATCTGTAGCTCCAGCAGGGTCACAGCCATGAGCAGCGAAGAGGACGGCGTCGACCTCATGGCGGCTTTCAAAAAGGGCGGGCGCAAGAGCACGCGCAGTAGCACTGCTGCCCCGCCCGAGCTGTCGAAGCGCGCCTCGTTCTCTCCGGGTGACTTCTTCTCAGACCAGAGCTCGGGTGGAGACGATGACACTATCCAAGTTGTGTTGCCGGCGGCCACACGCAGGGCGGTATGCGTGCGTGTGCGGCCGGTCCAAGACAAGGACGAATACACGTACTACGAGCCGCAGGACGAGGTGGAGCGCATCTTGCGAGAGTCCAACAGAGGAAAGGAGCTCATGTACACGGTCAGACTGGTGGGGGACCAGACCAAGGAGGTAGGTGAGGCTGCGTCTCGATCCCAGTGAGAGAAGCGGGCGCCTTGCAGTGAGAGGAGCGGACGCCTTATAGTGAGAGACGCGAACTCGTTGCCCTCTATATCTCTGCTCTCGATATCTCTGTCCCTCCTGGCCGTCTTTCCTGCGCCGACCACTCCAAGCCAGCAGTGTCTAACGTCGTCTTAGATCACGTTCGAAGAGCTTCTCGAACTCACCGGCGGCCCAGAAGCACTGCAGAGCTTCCAGCACTACGACGACGCATCCTCGCCCAGCGTCGACGAACCCAACATGAGACTCCGCGCCAAGGCACCCAAGACCACCCACGACGGGTTCCTCGACATCTCCATGCTGGACCTCTCCTCCGATGACGAGCTTGCCTCGACTTCACGAGGGCCGCGGAACAACCGCAGGCGGGCGTCAGCCAGGCAGGGCATTGACAGCGAACGTTCATCGACGGCCCGCTCGCGCCGGAGGAACGCCACGGACCCTTCGACCAGCGACGATTCAGAGATTGAGGTCAAAAGGCGAGGGCGACCCCGGAAACCGAAGAAGACACCAGAACCTACGCGCCGCTCCTCCCGGCAACACACTGCCGTGCACGCATACGATCAAGATGAGAGTGAAGACGACGACGATGACGACGACGACGGCGATGGCTCGAGCGGCTCTGACATCCTTCGTTCGGATCTACTTCCTGGCCGGAAGCGCAAGCGGCGGACCCTACGCTCCATGAAGCCGGACAAGGTGCCACGGACTGGAATGCGTCAGTCTGATCGATCAACACGCGCCACCAACAACATGCAAGAGGCGAATGGTGACGACGTGTATCGTTCCGACTCCGAGCCACGAGCAGCCGCGCAAAAGATCACAGTCGTGCGCGAGGTCTTTGAGACGCTTCCACGAAGCAGCCTCTTCCGCTCGCGCCATGTCGAAGGCTGTGAGGTGTGCTTTGATGGACCCAGCGTCGCACCTCTCATCTACTGTCAGGGATGCTCTCTTGCGTACCACAAGAACTGCGTGGGTAATCGAGCAAATCGAGAACACCTAGTCACCAAGGTCGGTCACGAGAGTTTTGTGCTGCAGTGTAGACGGTGCATCAATGTATATCAAAAGAAGGACGCCACTGCGCCTGATCTCTCCCAATGTCAGGACTGTAAGGAACAGGGTGTCTCGTGCAAGCCGTTCAGGCATCGCCAGACGACACAGCAGGAGATGAAGGACCGGGAAGACAACGGCGGCCAAGATCCGGTCGTCGATGTGGCACCAGAACTCATCAACAACGCCCACAACGTGCTCTTTCGATGCACCAAATGCTCTCGGGCATGGCACTATCACCACTTGCCACCACTATCCCAGTATGCCATGGATATTATGCGCGACGACGAGGAAACGGCAGATGACCGATTTCGAGAATATTCCAGCAAGTGGCTTTGCAAAGAGTGTGACGAAACAAGCGACCAAAAGGTTAGCGGGCTCATAGCCTGGCGCCCCTCCGACGTGGAAACGTACCGACCAGGAACGCCATGCTATCTTGTCAACGAAGACGAGAAACAGTACTTGATCAAATGGGAGAACCAGTCTTACTTCCGCGCCGCATGGTACTCTGGAGCTTGGACTTGGGGTGTCACAGCGCCAGCTATGCGAAAGGCCTTCTACAAGCGCGAAGATGGGCCAAAGATGAGAACGGAGGACGCCGTACCGGAAGAGTATTTACGCATCGATATTGTACTAGACATCAAATACACAAGCTATGTAGAAGTCCGCAGCGAAGAGATCGACAAAGCCCGAATCAAAGAGGTGGACAAGGCGCTCATCAAGTACAAGGGTTTGGGCTACGAAGACGCAGTTTGGGAGAAGGTGCCTACACAAGAAGATGAAGATAGATGGCTAGATTTCGTCACTGCTTACAACGACTGGGTCGCCGGGCGTTATGTAAGATACCCAAAGCAAGGTCCACTGAAAGCGCGTCTCGACAAGGCCCGCAACACGCCTTTCGCCAAATTGGAGAAACAAAAACAACCGGAGAATCTTGTCGGTGGTGAACTGATGAAATATCAGATTGAGGGCTTGAATTGGCTTTACTATCAATGGTACAGCCAAAAGAATGGCATCCTCGCTGATGAAATGGGTTTGGGTAAGACAATTCAGGTAATTGGCTTCATGGCGACACTTGTCCAGGAGCACAACTGCTTCCCCTTTCTAGTCGTGGTTCCCAACTCGACCTGCGCCAACTGGCGACGAGAAATCAAGCAATGGGTACCATCGCTGCGTGTTGTCGCCTACTTCGGCTCATCCCAAGCTCGGGACATGGCATACAAATACGAAATGTATCCCGAAGGAACGAAGGAACTCAGGTGCCATGTTGTAGTCACTTCTTACGAAGCAGCCGCGAATGACAGTTGTCGGAGGATGTTTCGCAGCGTCAACTGGGGAGGACTGATCATCGACGAAGGCCAACGGTTGAAAAACGACAAGAGCCAACTCTACACCGCCCTCACGGCCGTGAAAGCTCCTTTCAGGCTACTACTGACGGGTACACCACTACAGAACAATGCCAGAGAGCTGTTCAATTTGCTGCAATTCTTGGACGAAACTATCAACGCCGCTGAGCTCGAAGAGAAGTACGCCGAGATGACATCAGAAAACATTAAAGAACTGCACGATGAAATCCGTCCCTTCATCCTTCGACGTACAAAAGCTCAAGTATTGACCTTCCTTCCACCGTTAGGTCAGATCATTCTCCCGATATCAATGAGCCACCTGCAAAAGCAACTTTACAAGTCAATCCTATCAAAGAGTCCGGAACTCTTGAAGACTCTCTTTACTTCAGACAAGTCTCTCAAGCAGCAGGAGCGAGCCAACTTGAGCAATATACTCATGCAGCTTCGCAAGTGTCTTTGTCACCCCTTCGTCTACAGTCGCGAGATCGAAGAGCGAACTGACGTAGCTACTGTCTCCCATCGCAACCTGGTCGAGGCCTCCGCTAAACTCAGTCTGCTAGAGGTATTGCTTCCAAAGTTGCAGGAGCGAGGACATCGTGTTCTCATCTTCAGCCAATTTCTCGACATGCTTAGTATGATTGAAGACTTCATGGACGGGATGCAGATGACATATCAACGTCTCGATGGAAATATGGGCTCTTTGGAAAAGCAGAAGCGTATCGATCAATTTAACGCACCCGACTCTCCGCTCTTCGCCTTCCTCCTATCAACTCGAGCTGGCGGTGTAGGCATCAACCTTGCTACTGCTGACACGGTGATTATCATGGATCCCGACTGGAATCCTCATCAAGACTTGCAGGCCATCTCCAGAGCTCATCGTATCGGTCAGAAGAAGAAGGTCCTCTGCTTCCAGCTCATGACAAGGGCTTCTGTCGAAGAGAAGATTATGCAGATGGGCAGGAAGAAGATGGCCCTTGATCACGTCGTTGTTGAGCAGTTAGATGCAGACAATCCTGAAGATCAAGACGTGGAATCGATTCTCAAGTTTGGCGCAGCGGAGCTCTTCAACGATGACAACGCAGATCATGATATTCGATACGACGATGCTTCGGTCGAAAAGTTGATAGACCGGAGTCAGCTTGAGAATACAAAGACAAGCGCGGACGACTCAGCGGAGTCTCAGTTTAGCTTCGCTCGTATATGGGCAAACGATACGGGTACTCTCCAAGAGAACCTCGACAGCGTAGAAGAGGAGGTCGCTCCAGATCCAGGTGTTTGGGATAAGATTTTGAAGGAGCGTCAAGCATTGGCAGCAGCAGAAGCTCTAGCGCGGGCTGAGGCTCATGGCAGGGGACGAAGGGCTCGAATGGTATGTATAATGACCACGTGTTACGCGGATGTATACTGACCGAATCGCAGAACGTTGATTACGCCAACGATGAGCAAGATCAGGCAGCTAACGCCGATGAAGATGTCTTCGAAGATGTTCTTCCCGAGCCTATCAAGAAGTCGGATAAGAGACGGAAGAAAGCCAAGTCAGGTTCTGAAAGCGATACTGACTTCCAAGCTGACACCGAGGACGAGAGCGACCCCGAACTCTATCCTGCTGAGCTCGATGCCGAGAGAGAGCTTGGGAGTGCTGCTCGAAGACCCAGTGCAAACAATATTGCCAGCTCCACGCTATACAAGCAGAATGGCGCAGGTGCGTCCCAAGTTTCCATTCAAACTTCGTCAAGACCTCCTTATGCACCACCGCCACCACCAGTCATTGCTACTATGGCACCTTCGCGTGGACCGCCGTCAAGTGGATCACTGAAGCCACCGAAAGGTGGTGTGAAGGTTACCTTATCGGCAGTCCATTCCAGCAAGAGCTCTTCTCGCCCTGTGCCTCCTGAGCTTGCAGCGTCTGGCAGACTACAAACATCACTACCGAAACCTGACGAACCCTCAGTGAAACCGTTCCGGCGTGTTCATCTCCCAACTCGCTCACCCCTCGACGCCAACTATGGAACACTCAACTATCGCCCGTGTCCAGCGTGCTACAAACAACATCCGCAAGGTGCATGCGAACTGAAAGTCGCCGGCGTCGAACACTGTGGTCTCTGCGGTCTTGCACACTTTGGCCACGGACGCCAGTGTCCACACATCAAATCCGAGACACAGGTCCGCGAGATGCTCGAAACCCTCAAGAACTCTCCTGAGAATAAAGAACTGGTGGACGCTGCGGTCAAATACTTGAGAGGCGTAAAGGGCCATCTCGTGCAGACGAAGAAGAGGGAACGCGAAAAATCGGCGCTGCAGTCAGGTCAGCCTTTACCATCATCCACCGGGCTTGTTAGTGGGCAGCCTCGTCCGAATGGTCCCGGAGCAATAAATGGTTCTGGTGCTTTGCCAGCTGCACGAGGCCCGCCGCGGCGTGAGGTTCCCCAAACATACCAGGGACCCGCTAACGCGGCACCTGGCAGTGTGGGTAGCTTTATTCAAGGACAGCGTGGTTCCGCTACTCCGCAGCAATACACCCAGCAACTGCAAACGCCAGGGCTTGATGATCGTGACGTTGAAAGTGCTCTGAGGGGTTACCTCGGGGGTCCGGCGTCTCACCAGGTGTGATTTGCTTTCTTGATGAACGGACGATTTGCTGCTACGAGGAGAGTATTAAGCTTGGTCCTTTGGTTAGTAGATGCTTTCAAAATGAAATCGAAGCGTGGATGGCTTTTTGCGCTTTGTTTCGATATCGACTTGATGTTACTTCATGCGGGATGGTGGTTTTGAGATAGGTTCCGAAGATCAAGTGAGAGGAGTTTCGTAGGCTAGGTCGTCTCAGTTCGAGACATGAAGCACGATTTACAACATCTAATAAATCGTGTTGGTTTCTTTCATGTATACCTTCAATCAGTGACGCCAAACTCCTAAATCTCGACGATACCCCACAATATACGACGATCAGTCACTAGATGTGTTTTAAATTGCGATCATAGATTACCAAAGGTTCTACATATTGAAGAAACTGCAGGCTATGTATGTGTGAGGTGTCTTTTGTATCACGTTCCAACAGAACTGAGCGCAATGCAATCGTATTTAAGTCTATGAGAATAAAATAGAGACGTAAGAGTAGCCGGAATAGTATGATGAAATTACTTTCACACCAGACTGCAGTTAGGAAACTACGGTCGAATACACACGAGACGCCTTGGAGGTTGAGACCGTCTACACCTTTTACGACGTTTCCTCTAGATCGTACTCGACGCCATAGTCTTCCTCGTACTCTGCTCTTTCCGTCTCTACGTCAGCATCTCCATCGAGATTCTCTTCATTCAACGCTTCCCTTAAACTCTCATGCCAGGCCTCATACTCCTCGCTCATGGTATTGGTATCAGCGCCGGCTCCTAATGCCTTGCCTTTGTGCTGTTCTTTTTTGACCGTCAGCGCGCGTTCCAAAACCCCAGTCCCATGCTTGCCGAAGTCCACATCATCTCCCTTCCACAACCCCTCCGCATCGTTGACCAATCCATTGCGCCAACAAAACGCCAACCACGCTCGCCAGTAGTAGTCTTGTAGCAACACAGATGGGCTTCCGATCACAAACAACGCTTCTTTGGCTCGTGTCAGTGCAACGTTCATCTTTCGCTTCTGGCCCACGATACCCCATCCTCTCTTCGCATCTAACCCCAACTGCTGGTCCCTCGTGCGCGTCGTGCATATAATCACGACACGACTCTCTAGACCCTGGAACGCCTCAAGCGGACCAATGTTGACGTCCCACATCCCGGAGCCGCTACCATATCGAGTTGACCGGATCAACGAACGGAGGATCTTGACTTGCGCGGCGAAAGGAGACATGATGCAAATGTCGGACTGAGCAACATGAGATTCGAAAACCAGTGTTTGAGCAATATCACAGGCGCGGCGTGCTTCGGTGTGATTGTACCAGCCGCTGCCGTCACGCTCAATGTCGTCGGATCCTGTGTGCGGGAAGAATAGGACTGGCCATTTGCGGCCTTTCCATAGAGATGAGTCTTGAAGAGGTGTATTGGGCATCTGTGCTTCAGGTATAAGAGTATCGTTGTAGAAGACGGAGCTTGGGACGCTAAGGATCGCGGGGTGGGAGCGATAGTTGCGTATGAGATTAGCAAACGGAGGGTAATAGATAGGAAGCATAGACTGCTTCAAAACTGGCGGACCTGACGATGGTCTCAGGTTCGAGCGTGATAGTGGATGATCCTTGTACAGTGGTCGGTTGAAGAGGCGTGCGAACAGAGATGTAGAGAATAGAGGGTCTCGAGATGCAGTTCGTGGGCCAAGTTGGTGCTCGTCACCCGCCATCACGAAACGCGGCTGGGGCAGTTGCTCTGGGTACGCTGACGGAGGACAGATGACGCTGATGGCGGGCAAGACATCCATTTCAGTAGCTTGAGCCGCTTCGTCAAGGAGGAGAGCGCCCCAGTGAAGCGATGGCACTAGTTTCTGTTCTTCTGGGTGAAATGCTGAAAACATGCCAGTCTCAATCGTCCATAGATCGTTGTTGGTCAAGCGTGCCTCGGCGAGAATAGATGCATTCCGACATGATGTGACAACCACGTTGAAAGACATGAGCTTTCCGAAGGGTGGTAAGTTGAACACTCCATCTTCCATATGACAATACGCCATGAGCTCTCGTGGCACCTCGTAGTTGGCTCGTCCAGGTCGATTGAGTCTGAAAAGTTGTTTGGAATTGAGGTGTTGCATCAGTCGCAGAGTGAGCGTGTCTGATGCTGCTTCAGATGGAGCGCATATAAGCATGTGCGAGATGTTGGTAGAATCGTCATTGAGCAACTGCATGGCTGTCTCGACAAGTGTTTTTGTCTTGCCTGTACCTGGAGGCCCTGATATCAAGAATGGAAGTGTGCCATATTCGTTGACACACACTGATTTAACAGCATGCGCTTGCTCATAATTGATGGCATGGTCAAAGAATGCCCGGGCCGGGACTCTGCGTAGCTGAGTTTGGAGCATAGCGTGGGCTTCAGTAGGGAAAAGTATTCTGCGAATCCAATCGTTGTGAGGTGTGCACAATCGTTTCTCCAGTACTTCCTTTGTACTGTACTGTACTCCAGTAGAAACTTCATCGAACTTGTCGAGGAACTCATCATCGATCTCCTCACGAGTGGGAACACGATGCAGCGGACAGTTTGCCTGCCTCAGCTCGGCATCGACGCACGCCAAAGCTCTCTGCTGTTCGTACCATGATTGTTTCAATGGAAACACCACATTTACCATGAGAACACTACTTGCTGCATAATGGTATGTCAGTCCTTCTACTTTCACATAGATCGTCTCTTGGGCCCTCTTGACAGCTCTCACAGAAGCGTTGAGCTGGAGTCCGGTCCAGACTTTCTGGTCGATTCGAACGTGTCCTGTGACTTTGTCCGTCACCTGTGATGGTAGTTGCATGAGGTTACCAGCGATATCAACCCATAGCTGACGAATGTGGATAGTATCGCCCATCTCAACGTTCGGGCTGTCTTCTCGCAGTCCTGGTACTGATATCATCCATATTTCCTCATCACCCTGCGCAGACGCGCGCTGGAGTGAGGTCTTGTACAGGGCGTATCCGTCGTTTTCACTTTCTTTTGCAGCACTCTCAAGTTTCCACAATGCGTTGAAGTATTGAAGGTACGTTTGTTCACTCAGCTCCTTCATAGGTGGCGAGGATCCAGTGTTCGATTCGGGCGAAACACTAGGCCTTTCGGAGAGGAAGCCATTGCCTACAAAGTTCTGAATATACGTTTGGTAGTCAATTTGGTATTCTGATGGAGTCAAGACTATGCGCGCTTGTTCCAAGTTGATCGAACGTAACGCATTTGTGACAAACGGCTGAGCGTATACGTCGTATTGCCACCTTGCCTGTTCTGATGACGTTGCGCCACTTGACTCTTGTTTTGAGGGTTCGAGTTTTTTTGTTTTTTCGACAGGCTTTGACATGGGTGTAGTCGTGGAGGTTGTTGCTTTGACTGCTTTCTTAGATGTTGTGGCGGCTATGCAAGACTTCGATATGGGCGCAGGCGTTATGTTTTGTACGGGAATTATTTTCGAGATCGATTTTCTCTTTTTCCCCATAGCTAGTATCTTAGTTGTGTACGGTACGTGTTGTTGCCAAGTCGTGGTATGAATATAATAGTTATGGTTGCCTATGGCTGTTGAGAGGTCAAGTTGAAGGTGGAGGTATCGGATAGGCGGCCTTACCGCCCTAGAAACAGGCTTAAAAGCTGTGCCAAGCTGTGCTCTGTACTTCACTCCTCTTTGTTTGAGAAGTCATATTCACTGATCAAAACGTGGGTAGTATTGTTCTGAGAATATGGACGGTTGGAATAGATAGAAACTCAGTTCCCGATTGGCCTTCAGGGCAACGTTGTTGGAATGGTCGTTGCTTACACAGGCTGTATCATTAGATGACAGTAGGCGACAGTACGGATATCTATTAGCGACAACGATTCGGAAGGCCACCCCAATCAGTCTCCGCCTTTTTTCCAAAAAAACTTGAGAATCGACCCTACGAGGCATTGAAGAATATGAGAACAGTTCGCATGGACAATCGATCATAGTCTCAATGGAAGCCTTGTCAAGACGTTATAGCGCTAAACACTCCAGAAATCATTTTGAGGGTAAAGTCTGCATGTTGGGAGTGGAGTCAAGTTATGCATTAATTCGTTCTTCGGTTTCTCAGCCGCGGTCATCCAAACAATCCCAAGAAACCCCATAGCCCTACACCACAGAGAACGGGTATCGTCAGGTTATCATCCCATCCAAAAATATCAAGTGCTTCACTTGCGCTCGCGACCAAGCCCGCCCACAGCGATACAAGGCCCAGTGCTGTATACCCACCAACAGACGCCTGTGCAACAGACAACCCCAACACGTCCCTCGCCGACGAGGGCAGGGTAAGAACACCTTGAAACGCAAACGCGTTCTCAGCAGAGTTGTAGTTATTGAACATGGGACCCAAAATACCCCACCACACGGCTGCCGTAGCAATGCCCGTGATGCACGCCGCGATACTCCCAGCCAGGCTTTTCCCGTTGCGCACCTTGGGGGTCAAATGTCCCCAGAGACGGCCAAAAGTACTGGCGGCCGTGTCACACCAACTCAGCAACAATACACTCATGACACTGACATCCTTAGGACAGAAGCGCATGACAATCCAGGCGCCGAGGAGATAGGAGATTACACCGTTGTAGCCGTCGACTTCGGACTCGCGCATCAAGGCGCCCAGACAACGGATGTAAAAGCGATTTATTTGCCAGTAGCGGTGGCGCAGCACGTCGGTAAGGGCGATGGGGAGGAGGAGGGTGAGGAGCACGGGGTGGATGGCCCATGTCTGCACGCCGTTGGTGTAGAGGGCGAGGGCGAGGAAGCCGATGCTCACGTGGAGGATTTTGCGGGGGATTTCATGGCGGTGGATCTGCTGTCGGGTTAGCGCTGTGTGTGCGGGCTCACGTGTATGGGCAACACACGAAGGACCGCCACCGCTGGTGGATGGGGATCAGGCCCAGCGGACTCGGACTCCTGCTCATCTCACGCCAGTAGTTCTTGTTGGCAGCCGCGGGGCTCAGGTGGTTGATGGTCTGCCTCTTGCCCGTCAGCCCACTCAGTCGCCTCGGCCGCCCCACGCCGCCATCCAGCACCGTCCGCGCGCGCGCCCGCTTCTCCGGATCCGAGCCGCCCGAATCCTCGTCTACGGGCGCCGGTGAGCGGGCGCTGGCGGCGCGCGTCGAGGAGCGTGTCACGGGGCCAAAGTAGCCGTCTCTTGCGCTCTCCGACGGCGTCGATACGGGCGAGGGCGAGATGACGTGTGGGGTGTGGGGGATCTGGCGGCGCTTCGTGGGAGCCATGGTGGGGAAGGTGGGGAGCGGAGAGGTGCGGATGAGGCCAGATAGCGTCGAGCGAGCCCTGTCCGCGAACCAGGCAATGCTGGTGGCGAGGCAGGACGGCCGTGTGTGGGCGTCGTCGGCAGCTGTGTCGGTATCGCGCGCGTCAGCGGGACAGGAGGGATTCACGGCAGAGACAGCCAGCGTCGACGCGCATCCGTCCGGGCAGCGCGCATCATCTGGAGGGAGAGGGGATGCCACAATGTGCAGGCGACAGCGGCCAGCTTAAATACGCCTTGATGAGATCAGATTCACATGTGAAGACGCTGCGGCGCCGAACTTTGCAGAGTCTGGTGAAACGAATGGTCGTGTGCTATGCCAGGACCAGAGTGGAATAGGCAGACGCTTACTCTTCGTCGACCCGCAGACCAAGGACGGAGATCTAGTTCGAAGGTGTATGTATGACGCATGCCACGTGACTCGGCTGCACCTTCCGCCCTCCGCATCGCCTTGCACTGCCACATGCGCCACATCAACTTTTTTTCCGTCCAGCAACCCGGACCCATCACGCCTCAGGACGATATTCACACTCCACAAGCCTGCACGACAAGGACTCCGCGCGCATGGCTCCACAGACCAAAGTCGATCGCTCGTTCAGCGCGTTGACGCCGGCGCTGTCGGAATGGATCGTCGACGCCGTCGACGCCATGGGCTTCGTCAAGACTACGCCAGTCCAGCATGCTGCCATCCCATTGTTCATGAAAAACTCCGATGTCGTGGTTGAGGCTGTCACGGGAAGCGGAAAGACTTTAGCGTGAGTGTTCGCCCTGCCAAACTGATTTCAGTCGTTACTCACATTTTACAGGTTTCTGATACCCATTGTAGAGCGGCTGTTGCGACTCGACGCTCCCCTAAAGAAGCATCACGTGGGCGCAATCATCATTTCACCAACCAGGGAACTGGCCACTCAGATACATACGGTCCTTGCCTCGCTCCTCAAGTTCCACGCCCCTTCGGCAGCCCTACTTCAGCCGGATGATGAAGATTCTGACATGGAAGACGTCGATGCCCCCCCGAAGCCAACCTTCCCTCCGGGAACTCTCAAAGTGGTACCTCAGCTCCTCCTTGGTGGATCCATCACTCCAGCTCAGGACCTCAGCGTCTTCCTCAAAAGGTCGGCCAACATCCTGATTGGCACGCCTGGGAGACTCCTCCAATTACTCACGTCTCCCCACGTCCATTGCCCACAATCTTCTTTCGATGCTCTCGTGTTGGACGAAGCGGATCGTCTGTTGGATCTCGGCTTCAAGGAAGATCTGCAAAGAATTCTCTCCCGCTTGCCTAAGCAACGACGAACGGGCCTGTTCAGCGCCAGTGTGAGCGAGGCCGTCGACCAGCTCATCCGGGTGGGTCTGCGCAACCCTGTCCGCATTGCTGTCAAGGTCAAGACAAGAGCAGCGTCCAACGGCAACACGGGAGAAGAAGGCAAGATTGAAGACAAGCGAACACCAGCTAGTTTGCAGATGTCATACCTTGTTACACCTCCCTCGCACAAAATACCGGCTATTAGACAAATTTTGTCCTCTCTAGAACCACAGCCCCAGAAAACCATCTTTTATCTTGCGACATGTTTTGCCGTGGACTACTTCCAGCACATCTTGCCTGAGGTCTTGGACGGGTATGCTGTTGTCCCGCTACATGGAAAGCATCCAGACAAAGTCCGACGTAAGAATTTCAACAAGTTTGTCGACAGTGTCACACCATCCATCCTCCTCACCACCGACGTTGCCGCGCGCGGTCTCGACATACCGTCCGTTGATCTAGTCTTACAGCTAGACCCACCAAGCGACCCAAAAACTTTCATTCACCGTTGCGGTCGTGCCGGGCGAGCAGGTCGTAAAGGGTTAGCCGTCACGTTTCTCAATCCAGGCCCCGAAGAAGACTATATCGAGTTTCTGCGCGTACGACAAACTCCCATTACACCTTTATCATCTCCCGATTGCATCATTACACCCGAGGATGCCGAGGCAGTTTCCAAGAAGATAAGATGCTTGGTGGCAACAGACAGAGCTATCTACGACAAAGCGCAACGTGGCTTCGTCTCCTGGGTCCGCGCATACAGCAAACACACGGCATCCTCCATATTCCGGGTCCCGGACCTTCCGTGGTCGGAGTTGGGTCACGCATGGGGTCTCCTGCGTTTGCCACGCATGCCCGAGCTCAAGACTTGGGACGGCGATAAGAGCCTCGGTGTGGCGATGGATTTTGATACTTTTGCGTACAAAGACAAAGTACGTGAGAAGCAGCGCCTAGCTGAGCTAGAAACGCCCGAGGCGAGAAAAAAGCATGTCAAGGAAAAGCCGAGGGAGGAATCGGCGTGGACGGAAAAGAAGGGACTGAAGGCTTACAAGGATGTGAGGAGGGAGAAGAAGGTGGCGAAACGTGAACATGATCGTGTGGCCAAGTTGACAGACGAAGAGCGTAGAGAGGAGGAGAAGCTGCAGGGTATGATTGAGCAGATGCGGAAGAGTGTTGCTGCCAAGGAAAAGCAGGACATGGAAGACGAGTTTGAGGGATTTAGCGACTAAGTCAATACCTTTAATGCCATGTAAGATGAGGTGTCTGTTCAACACGCGCGCAGATGCATGCGTCTCTGGTCCCGAATGGCAATGGCCTGAAAAACGAAGGCAGCTGGGGTGCCAGCGGCAGCGCGTCCGTAGGCGTTCCGGCGTACGGCTGGATCGTGCGACACATGCAAATTTGAGACGTGGACCTCAGCCTTTGAGCAGTTTCTAGATGAAGGCGTCTGCGGGCGTAGTGATCACGTTTGTGCAGGACATGAAGTCGGCTCTGGAGAAATGGAAGCGAAACGTGTTTGTAGCTGTCCGTATCTGGTGTCCTCTGTATGCAGACGTCGGCCGTGTAGGGCGTTCGGAACAGTACGTCTTCTCGCTGGAGTCATGGCAGGTCTGCGCGTGATGAAGTAGCGTTTGCTTTGGAGAAGGCGGCGATGCGACAGTTTGCGGAAGTGGAAGGGGACAGGCCCAAAGCGATGTCCGCGGGCTGGGCGTGTACCGCCACCTCCTCCAAAGCGATTGGAAGAAGCTCACGACGGATACTTGCGTCTGCTCTTGACTTTTTGGACCACGCCGCTCAGTCCCAGCTGCATGTTGCAACGCTTCTGGCCGCTGCCACTTTGCTTGTTTGGACTCGTCGCAGAAGGCAGGTCGTTTGCCGTTTGCCCGCAAGCTGCTATATTGCCGTAGCGCCCCGCCATTGCTCCTCGTCTGACGTCGACCCGCGCCTGAGGGCCCAGCACCTCTCTGTGCACGTTGACCATATACCGGCCTACGCACACACGCGACTAGGAAATGGCTTCATCGTCTGCGGCGGCCGGCCTGTTGGCTCGCCAGCTCAAGCAAATGCAAAACGACCGCAGCATATCGGGCATCAGCTGCGGCTTGGTGGACAGTAATGTGTTTGAGTGGGAGGTGATGCTGATGATTGACGACGACACCAAGTTCTACGGAGGTATATGCACACGGAGATGCCCGAAAGCTGACCAGCACTGACGGCTTTCATAGGAGGCTTCTTCCGAGCGCGCCTCACGTTCCCTAGGGAATACCCACTTATGCCGCCCAAGATGCGCTTCGAGACACCCATCTTCCACCCAAACAGTGAGCTCCTGCCGTATGCACACGCCGCACGACCTGCTGACAAACGGACAGTCTACCAGAACGGCGAGGTCTGCATCTCCATCCTACACCCACCCGAGGAAGACAAGTACGGCTACGAGTCGGCGGCCGAACGCTGGTCACCTGTCCAGACACCCGAGACCATCCTGCTCTCCGTCATCTCTATGCTGTCCAGCCCAAACGACGAGTCACCCGCGAATGTCGAGGCAGCCTCGCTATGGCGCGACAACACGCCCGAGTTCAAGAAACGAGTGCGAAAGTGCGTACGTGATAGTTTGGAGTTTGAATAAACAGAACAGGCACGATACCAGACTGAGGCGCGAACAAACATGCATAAAGTGGTTTTTCATATCTGGAGTTTGACACTTGAGCGGGCATGGAGGGAACTTTGGGCATTTCGAGCAGACATACAATGGACATGTTTAGCATGTCTCTTGACCGCTTTGGCGTGATGGTGTGGTCAATCAATCACAGCGGTTACACAAAAGGACGTGCGTACTTCACCATGAGTTCATGTAGTCCTTGCCGGATACTAGATTGATGAGATGAATCAAAAGAAGCAACCTGTCTGGACGCCATGTCGTTGACAAGTAGGCTCGAACGGCGTGTCTTGCAGATACACACTGCCGTCTCGTATGAACTTTGGTGCCAGAAAGTAGAATTCAATCAGAAGAGTCAACTCCGTCGAGGCAACTCGAACGAATTCCGATGCACGAGCACAATCGATACGAGTTTAGAGTCGCAAACAGCTTCGAATAATGAAAATTTGATTAAGCGTGTAGATGGGTCGAGACGATAGCCCACTCTAACAACGAACACAAAGGTAACTACAGACTCATACAGCAAAGCTTATCTGAACCTCCATCTCTTACACACAGTCCTCCTCACGTCGTCCAGGATTTCCTTTCTCAAGCACCCGTGCAAAGCAATGCATCCGCACCAACAGGAAGAATGCAGCACTGTGCACTCGTGCCGGACTCGGCGCACAGAGCCTCAAATTCCGCGGTCGTGGCGACGTCGCCGGCTATCATTCATCAGTGGCTGAAGGTAGTACAGAAAGAGATGTGAAGAGAGAGAGGGACAAAGTCTTACCGCTTTCGCAATCCAAGTTTGCAGCACCCAGGACATCAAGTTGGCAGCAGGTGGGCGTGGCGATGCCACCGCAGACGCTGCTTTGACGCTTGGAAAGCGTCGCAGGGTGTCGCCTGGTGACGGCTACAGCGGAGGTAACGGAGAGCAGAGTAGCGAGGGCGAGGGTGAACTTCATCTTGATTATTGGTGGTGGAGGATGAAGTTGACGAGTATTTTGATATTGAAGAACCGGCTTGAGATCGATATATTGGGATGCTGAGCTTGATGATGAGACACTCAAACAGGTATTGCAGGCATATTTATACATGTCGGCGGTCCCTTCAAACAATGACTTGGTCGTTTTCTAATGATATGATTCCACGCTCCCATTCACTGTCCTACCGGCCCGTCTACTGATCGTCAATCAAAACTATACAAAAGTCCCACACCCTCTGTCAGTATTCACAAGCACATCCTCCATCTTGCCAATTATCCGTTCGTTCCTATCTCGGTGATCACAGCATCTCCGAGCTGCCGTCACTGCCCCTAGATACATCTACGCACATGATCTGCACATGGTAACATACGGATCAGCGACCCCTTTTCATTTCCAGTTCAAAATACAGTAGTGATGTGTTGAGCCAAGCTACCTGTTCAAGCACAAGCAACCCAAAGAGGAGAAATGCATGTGGAGATGGATCGGCACCCGGATAGGTACGACTAGTCGGTTGCTGATCCGATAAGTCTCCCCACAACCTTTACGAGAGAGCCTGTCCACGGTCTTGGTACATGGGATGAAGGATCATCTGATAAGACTGGGGTAACGCTAAATCGCTGTGTCACTGTCTTTGGGGGTGATTATGTTTATCCCAATTCTAATTTTGATATGAGAGTAAATTTTGAGGACGGTGACAACTTGGAGGGCTGAGGCGCTTGTCCGTTTCTGTGTCAGTGTCTGCATTGCGTTGGTTTTCGGTCAGGTTGTGCGGTCTGTCACCTTATGTTCGGGCAGGGTACATGGTCTTTGGTTACTCCTTGAAGTGATTGTGCTTTATGAAATAGCGAGTATCCATCAACACCATAGCACATAGCGCCATTTTATTAGAGATGACACTACCTGTGAGTTCGTAGGGTTTACTCATAGCGTGGTAGCCTGCTCAAGCACAAAGAGCAGTATCCGGAAAACCTCAGCGATCCTGCAGATGTAAAAATCTTGAATAACATGACTATCCAAGGTCTCGACCACCCATATTGTCTCCGAATTCTGGGGATATGGACGTCACAGAAACACGAGATTCCACCAATAGAGTATAGGAGCATCTATCGTCGCGACACCCCCACACTGCAATCGTCGATTGATCTTGCGTCGAGCTACGAGATATGCGGGTGCTGCAGTATTCGATAATGGCAAGCCGGACAGCGAAGAGGTCTAGTTCATGTCGTTGCGACAAATCAAACAAGCTTGTTACCTCGAGAAGACATTGCATGAGAGCACCGGGAACTCTTCATCATAGAGTTAGTGAAGATACGGCATATCCCAAGTTTATCAGTCAAGAGCAAGGTTCCTAAAGACTGTCGAACGCGAGAAAAGACTATTGCTATTACGCGATTATATATACTCAATATTGCTTCTCCAATTCTATCCCATATCACGTCTTGACACTCCACAGACATCACCCTCTCCTCCGCGTACTTGTCCGACTCCGAACCTCACTTTGCTGAACCTCCAAATGCGTCCCGTTCCTGCTCTGCTCCAACTTGATTGCTCCGTCATCTGAGTCAGGGTACTCATCAGTATCAGTCCCTGTAGCGCCAGGGGTCGAAACATGAGTGCCCTCGATGAGTACTTTCTCGTGCTCAGGGACGGGTACAGAGATCTTGAGGTCGTGCTCAGGTCTGCGTGTACCGAATGGTGGATCAAATCGCGAGCGTAGTGTCTCGATCATCTTGCCGAACCAGAACCAATTCAAGGTATTAAGCGTGATGTTACTCGCGAGATAGGCGCCCGCGAGCCACAGTGGGACTGTCTGGCCTTCTGCGAAACGCATCATGTCAGTTTTGAGAGCGGCACTAGTCGCTGTTGTGGTGTTGAGTTTGCCGACGTCGGGGTCGAAGAGTGTGATTGTGCCAGCTTTGTAGGCTTGGAACACGTCGCTGAAGACACAAACGGATTGGTATGAGCCCCAGACGATGCGGCAGGAGAAGAAGGTGATCAGGAGGGCGATGCCGTTGAGGAACTGGATGGTCGAGCCCGTCTTGTTGAGCTTGTCGCAGAACCAGTGGATGTTGAGAAAGGGCGAGGAGAGCTCGTAGAGGATGAAGCTGGAGGCATAGAAGTTTACAAAAGGGCGCTACACACAAATTTAGCACATATATCTAGAGCCTAGGAGGAAGGGGATTCGACTTACAAAGCCCAGCCCGAAGACGCACAGCGCGGAAATGGCATGGAGCAACATGCCTATGCCAAAGATCTGCACGTTCTGCAGCGTAATAACCAAGTCCCACAGGAAATAGCCTCCGGCAAAGGCTTGAATCAAGCCAGATGCTCCTGTGTATCCGTACACGCGCTCCTGCGCATCCATTCCGAATCGTTCGTCATCCGCGTACATGACCCATAGCGCCAAAGCGCAAATGACGACGCTCTGCACGAACGACACGACGTGCACGTCCCAGTTCAGCTTTGTGCGCGCATTGAAGGCCGGATATATCCGGGGGAAGAAATAGCGCGAGAGGGCGGGCGAGATGTACTTGTTGGTGACATGGTAGAAGCTATAGGCCAGCACAAGCTCGTGAAAGTGCAGCGGCAGCGTCTGGAGAGAGAGGAAGTCGGCAACAGGCTGAATATATGGCAGCAGGGCTTCTGGCGGCGCCAGTACGAACGGGTCGTGCATTGTGGTGGGGGTTGATGGCGACGTGCGGAGGTGTGATGTAAGGGAGAAGTTAGGGTCGTATACGGCAAGCTGCAACAGCCGATTTCAAGGAACGGGATGGCAGCGACTGGGAAGACGAGTCCTTATAAAGTCAGACGAAAGACCACCGCCGCGACGCACGATGATGGGCTTTGTGCATCAAGCCACCTCGAAGATGCCTGACAAAGGTGCGCATGTGGCCATGCGGCGCGATGCGGTCGGCCAAGAAGCCGTCTTCGTCTAGCCTCATGCTGCGCCCAAGATGCATGTGACGTTGGCGATGTGGACGCTTGCGGCTCTTCTTGCGACTTCGACAGCCCCAAGACCGCGTCATTTGTAGAGCTGGTACGTGATGTCTCATGATTTGCGTCACCGCATGAGACGTATTGCTTTGAAAGTTGGCAGATAAATCATATGTATTCAAGAAGCAACAAAGACTCTCAACTACCGTAGCAAAACACACGCTATATCCGCTTGTTCATTTCTACCCCTGCAGATCAGACGAAACAAAAAACGAAGAATGGGTATCATAAATCTCAATCACACCAAATACGCCATGTTCAAAACACGTCAAGCCTGACGTTGTGCTTGAACCAGCAACTCCTGCACATATCGTCCCTTAGCTTCTCAGCATATGCTTCAAGAAACAACGCCCCAACATGTGATGTCCGCTCAATTCTGTCGAGTAGGGAATAAAAATCTTGCAACGTCTTGTAGCTTGTTATGCGCTTGTTGGGATCGCCTGTTGATGGGCTTGATGCACTCCGTTGGGGGCCTGACTCCTCCCCACTCAGCGCCATCTGCATATCAAGTTGCGTGCCAATCCACAGTGCCCATGTCGTCTCATTGATATCCTCAGTCATGAATATGAGCTTCAGAGCCAACATCATCTCATGCTCATTCTGATATGGGTAGAACTTGCTGTTGCTACTGTGCTTGCCTCCTGGGATGTGTTCTGGATCCTCAACAAATGGGTCTAGAATGCCCACCTCGTAGTTGACGGCCCAGTTGAGCTCTTCATTCATATCCTTGTCATGGGTTGATATTCGTCCTTCGTCCCATGTAAGACGCTCGGCGATTAGAAACACTTTGCGCATATGCTGTGTTACTTTTCGTTCCATTTTGCAGACAGGGCAGCGGAATGGCAGAGATGGCTGTGTGTCTGGGCGGTGGTGGAGCTTGTGCCAGGAGTCGTATGGCAGGAGACCAAGAGGATAGGGTACCCAGTGGAAGTCCTGACATAACTTGCTATCAGGGTGCGGTCCATGTAACACGGAAGGCATGCATATAGTTGGCTTGGGCGCATCGGTGCGAGCTTGTAGGCGTGTGGAACGCGATGATGCCGGAGTTGGTTTGTAAGGTGAGTGATATTGTGGTTCTCCGGCAGGTATCAGTACTGGTTTCGCTTGTCGCATGTTGGAGGGATGTTTGCCTGTAGGTGCAAGGTCCCGTCGAGGTCTGGGCGAAATTGCCCTTCGAGGTTGTAAATTTCTCAAGGGCGGCTTCGATTGACTGCTGATGCTCGTCCTTCCACCATGAGCTTGCACCGGTGGTTCTAGACTGCCCTTCCGTCCAGATTCTGCTATCCGCTTTCGCGGATTGGAAGGCATGTTATTTAAATAGCTCCACAAGTCTTTTTGCGTGGCTCACAGGACAACATAGAGCAGCGCTTTGCAGTACAGAACTTTTAGACTAAGAATAGGGATAACGTGCAACACATGAGTTTATATCACATGGCACATGGATGGTGGAGTGAAAGCGACGCGCCTGTGAAAGATTGAGACGCGCCCGTGGGGTAACGCAGTCTTGGCTTTACCGAAAGCTCCGAAGTTGCGCACCATCCTCGTCGCTCTTTCTTCAGATGGCGCCACGATGAATGCTCTCAAAAGGTCTTTTGTAGACTGTTCAACCCGCCAAACGCAACTGCTTCGATACAAGCAAGCTTCGCTTCGAACATGTTGCTTAGCACGCCGCAATTATACCAGACCCGCATTCGCGCCAAAGCCATCGATCGACATCAAGCATATTCGACAGAATCCAGGCTTGTACGAGCAAAATTGCATAGATCGTAATTATGCAGCGCATAGCAAGGCATCATGGAGGATCATTGAGCTCCACGAAGAGTGGCTTGCTCTTCAGCAAAGCGCACGCGGACTACGGGAACGAAACAACCTCATTCGAGGGAGGTTGGCCAAAACGGCAGCCCACATGAAGGATGCGGAGGGGAAGCCACCAGCCCCCCAAAACAAGGGGTCGTTGATCAACGAGGCCAAGGCATTGAAGGCAGAGCTCAGTGCCATCGAGGCAAAAGAGACACAGTTGCAAGATGAAATAGAGAACCTAGCGCAAGACCTACCAAATCTGAGCAGCACGCACACACCGGTTGGCCTTGAGCCCGAGGTGGTCGAATACATCCACAAGCATCCCGAGTCCACATCGGGTGAACCAAATCGAGTCTGGAAATCACATGTAGATATTGGTCAAGAACTAGGAATACTAGACTTTTCTGGCTCGGCGCAAACTTCGGGCTGGGGATGGTATTTTCTCGTTGGCAACGGTGCAATGCTGGAACAGGCGCTCGTACAGTACGCTTTGAGTGTAGCCAGGAAAAAAGGTTGGCTTGCAGTGGCGCCTCCTTCGTTGGTGTACTCACATATTGCATCGGCATGTGGCTTTCAGCCGAGAGATCAAAACGGAGAGCAGCAGATCTACGCGCTCGAGCAGGCGGAAAAGGACAAGACTAAGCCTCAGTTGGTTCTTGCTGGAACGGCAGAAATACCTTTGGCGGGCATGAAAGCGAACCAGACTCTGGAGGACATCAACCTGCCACTCAAGACGGTCGGCGTGAGCAGGTGCTATCGGGCTGAAGCCGGGGCTCGAGGTGCCAACACCAAGGGTCTGTACCGAGTACACGAATTCACAAAGGTGGAGATGTTTGCATGGACACTGCCAGACAGTGTTGAAGAGGACCATTTCAGCTCAACAGACGCTTCTAGCTCGGAGGCTGTCTTTACGGAGATGTTGTCGATACAGAAGGAGATTTTAGAAGCTCTAGGTCTGCACTGCCGCATCTTAGAGATGCCTACGACAGATCTTGGTGCGAGTGCGACGAGAAAACGCGATATCGAGGCCTTCTTCCCGTCACGACGAGGCAAAGACGAGGGATGGGGCGAGGTGACCTCGACGTCGATGTGCACAGACTACCAGAGCCGACGGTTGCACACACGTGTTCGTCTGGAAGGGCGTAAACTGGAGTTTCCTTACACCGTTAATGGCACCGCGCTCGCCGTGCCAAGGGTAGTGGCAGCGATCTTGGAGAACCACTGGAACGAGCAGGATTCTTCTGTCACGATACCGGAGGTGTTGCGGCCGTTCATGGGCGGCCAGGCGAAGATTGAAAAGGCCTAGCGTCGGGACGGACTGCGCGACAGGCTAAGGATGGAAGTTGCTGTATCATAAGTTCTGTATCATCAGTGTTGCGTCATTGTAGACTATTTAGTTGAAGGCATGGTTGGATTTTCCAGTCGGAGCGTCTTGCTTCTTGTGACTCTAACGGCGCGATGGCTGGGTGGCCCACATTCGTCACGACCCGTATCTCCCCCTGCGTCTTCAGCTGGTGGTGTCGCTTTCGCCATCGAGGCTGGTGCAGATCCTGAGCGGGCCAACAGGGGCGATTGGTGCACAGCCATGGGCCGAGTGCGAGTGCATGGGACCAGCGGCGGGCCATGTGAGGGCCCGCCACAGGCCCTCTGCTTTTTGGTGCTTACCAAAGTATGTTGAAACGACATCTGCTCAACATGCCGATGCCATGTCTGCTAGCCTGACCCACGGGAACGCGCCATCGTGGAGGTGGGGTGTGGTTTGAAACAGCGGGCCATGCCCATGCCCATGCCCACGCCCAGGCTCACCTGCGCATCGACAGCATCGCAACCACCTGCACTCGAGCTGCATTGTTCGGTGCGACAAACAAGCTAACGCGCAGCCACGCTGTGTTCTGCTGCGCACTCGTCCCCGCCATCGGGGTGCACCGCTTGCTTGTCCAGCCGGCCAGCCATCCACGGTCCGTTGCCAACGACGACGCTCCCAACACGGGCTCGAGTCACGTAAACAGCGACCACACGGCAGCGTCAACCGCATCGCCAGCATCGCCAGCAAGAGCGCGAACAGCCACAGCCGCCGCCTGATCCATCGTCCGAGCCACCGCCATATCCATAGCCAGAGTCGCAGCGCATGGTTTCCTACCCCGACTCGCAGGGCGCCGAGCGCTCGCTGGCCATCCGCCGCCCGCCGTCCGTCGCCGGGTCGCAGTCGTCGTCGCGCACGTCGACGGTGCGCAGACACCGCACCCACCGCTCGCACTTTGGGGGGACCTCGCTGCAGCCGCAGAATGAGTTCCCCGTCTTCACGCACACGGGCGACATGGACATCGCCATCAGCAACGGGCGCAAGGAGCAGCGCTACCTGCTGCACAAGCTCATCCTCACCCAGTGCTCGGGCTTCTTCGAGGCCGGCACGAGCGACGAGTGGGCCACGGCCGGCGACAGCCCCAGCGCTGCCCCCAACCCAAACCCGGCCGCCCTTGCGCGCGTGCCGCCGGCTGCGCGCCAGGAGAAGAAGAAGTGGAGGTACGAGCTGGACTGGGGCAAGGGCGACCACGATGTGCCCATGCTGGTGCAGAAAAAGGCCCAGCCCTCCATCTTTGGCGACGACACGACATGTCCTGCCCAGCCGCCGCCCGCGCGCAACAAGCCGCCCGCCCCGCAGGCAGGCTTCTTCCGCACAATGGCAAACTTCTCCACCGTCCACGTCCCTACCGCCGCCGCCACCACGGCCACCACGCCGACCTCGCCCATCGATCCCGACGACGACACGTTCCGCGATTACGACAACCTCTTCCGCATCTTCTACAACTACGCGCCCACCCTCGACGTCGTCAACATTGCGAATGCATACGTCGAGTGCAAGTCGCTCCTCCAGCTGGCCGACATGTACGACGCCGTCCAGGTCATCGGGCCCCGCGTAGACCACCACCTGCTGCGCTTCCAGGGCCGTCTCTGGAAGCAAATCGCAAAATACCCGCCCAGCTACCTCAAGCTCGGCTACATGGCTCGCAGCAAGGCCATCTTCGCGGAGGCCATGGTGCACGTCGTCGGACAGTGGCCCTCGGGCCTGAACCAACTGCGCGGCCAGATCGCCGATTCCGTCATCGAGCTGATAGAGGACAAAGTCGATGAGGTGGAGGAGCTCAAGGCCAAAATTGAGGTCAAGCTGTTCCGCCTGAGTCTCACCACAAGTCGCGGCGAGCGCGTCAGTCCGTCGAGTAATTGGTTGGATTGGCTTGCAGTGTCCTTGTTTCGACAGTGGCTCGCAGAGAACACGACACCCCCGCCAGCGCCCATCCTCAAATCGCCCCGTGCTCCGTCTCGCAATGCCAACGAGTCGGCACCTGCTCCGCCAGCCTTCAATACCGGTCGTGTGTTCCGCCTCCTCGGCCAGGGTGGCTCGTCGTATTTAAACCACGACGAGTGTAAACGCTTCCTACGCCTTTCCCAAGACCACTACAATCGTGAAAACCTAAAGAAGTTCGAGAGAAGGGTCGAGGAGATCAAGAACAAGGCGAAGGATGCTGTCAAGCCGCTGATGCGCAATTTCCTCGAACTGGATCTCAGAGAGGGGGGGTTGCCGTATTTGACGTGTGCCAGGATTGACGACCAGGATTTTCCTTGGGAAGAATGAGGATGCTGGAGGATTGGGTAGGCATGGCGGACGGGAAATGTTGTATGCGCGCTTGACCGGCGCATACCAGGAGACGTTGGATTGAATGTGGCGGTACGATTTTTGCGAGATTTTCTTTTGGCGCTCGATACCCTTGGACGACGGACTGCATTTGTCTTGTTAAGTTTGCATGTTGATATTTCGTTGTTTTTGAACTGGACGATTTCATGAGCGACGAGTAGGGATGTATGATGAATAGTGTGAAGTAATGGTAGGTACGCTGGCCGTGCTGGGATGAGTGAGACGATCGACGCATTATTCAAATCAACTCTCATTATAATTGCAGTCAACCACTGTGAAGTTTATAAATCTCTCAATGGCATGGGCTAGTGACATGAAGGCGAGTTTGGGGGTGGGAGATAGAGGATGTATGTATTGGGAGAAGACCAAGGATGTTGTGTTCATGATAGTAGCCAAACTGAGGGGAATTAGACAAATATTACGAGGAAGCACCAAGTCCAACCGTTGATATGAGTTGAAAGGTTCGCCACCAAGGAGTTTAGCCTTTCGCATCGTGAAAACACGTGCAGGCGATGACTCAGTCGATGACCACCAGTGAAGTAGAACGCTAGTGTCACCAACCAACTGACAAGAATGCACAAACTCTTCCCCATATCACTGCACTTCTTTCACAATCACCGCCTGTTTCAAACCTTGACTTTTAGTTCCAATCCCCTCCTAGCTCAGACAATCCCAAGAATGGAGCTGCATACTACATCATATCCCGTGGACAAACGATTACCACTAGCAGAGCGCATGAAGCAATACGAATCCTCTTTCGACTTCACACTACCAGTCAACTCACCAGTCCTACTTCGCCTTGACGGCCACGGCTTCTCGCGCTTCACAAGCCACTTCTGCCGCCCCTTCGACCAGCGCATACATGATGCCATGATATCCACATGCGTTGATCTACTCCACTTCTTCCCGCAGGCAACGGTAGCATACACACAGTCCGACGAGATCACACTAGTATTTCCATTCGGCGTTCAAAGCTTCAATAAGAGAGTGCAGAAGTTGTCTAGTCTCTCGGCCAGTCTTTGTTCAGTCCGCTTCAACGCTCATCTAACGGCTTTCCTGGGCGCAAATCCAGAGCCAAAAGTCAAGGAGTCGGCGTATGAGAAACTCGGAACAGCCTGTTTTGACGCGCGGTTCTTTGCTGTGCCGTCTGCTGAGGAAGCGCTGAATTGTCTGCTGTGGAGGTGTCGTAATGATGCAGTGAGGAATGCGGTTGGGGCGTTCGCAAGGACCATGTTTTCGACGAAAGAGATGCATGGTAAGAAAACGACGGAACTGCTCGAGATGATGGAGCGAGAGAAAGGGGTCAAGTTTGAAGAGAGTGTTCCTAAATGGGCGGTGGAGGGGTGTTTGATGAAACGGGAGCAGTTCGAGCATGAGGGCGTCAATTTGAAGACGGGAGAAACGGAAAAGACGTTTAGGACTCGGACGAGGGTTGAGGAGCGAGGTGTGAGGATCTTCTCGGAGGAGAATTTGAGACTTGTCACTGAGAAGTATTGGCCATAGGCGTAAGGTTGTTGCATGGGTTTGTGGTGGGTAAGTTAAAGAAGATAAGCGTTGCGATATTTTCAGTTGCTCTAAGCCGCCTAAATGCTGACGAACAACAAAGAATCACTAACTTGAGAAACAACACGCAAGCAGTGACGACGTAATAAGACTTCGAAGGTCTCCATATTGCTTCCCAGATCGTAGAAGTATTGAGCGGTCGTTGGTTGATACGGCCCCCTCTTGGTCAACTGTGGAAGCGGGAAACAAGCTACAAACTACAAACCACACTGATAAAATCTAAAAAAGTGCACGCAAGGCGTAAAACGCTAGGAATCTAGGCAGAAGAATCTCGTCCCGACCTTGGATGCAGTTGTCCAGCTGTCGCGTGATTTTGCTGCACCTTGGTTCCTGGTATTTCGATCAACCAAGAGCCACGTCTTGGCCAGAACAACAAGCCTTTACTAGTTGCTAACTACCGAGCGCCACATCGTGCCTGGACGCGCAGTGTCGCAGGTGCCTAGGCTTAGAAGTGATGCACGATTGGGATATTTCGCCCTGTCCTGCTAGCGTCGTTCGGGATAGATAGCTAGTGCATACGGCATCTCTAGCGTCGTGATGAGAGCCGGAAATAGCTGAGGGGTGGGGGCCAAATTGACAAAACAACCCCTTCTGCAAATCCCAAATAGCACAAGTATTCCAAGAGCTCCTCAACATCTGCTCTCCTCTCTTAGATTGTTTAGATATATATTTGAGTTAGGGTAGTGTTACTTGTCTAGATACTGTTTCTACCTTCGGCTTCCAACATAACGCTAGAGGTATGTAGCCGCTTACATCGCGCGTGTTGCAGCCCTCCGGTTTCAGCTCGCAGGCATCTGGTGAGTATATTTAAAACTAATGCGATCTAGCCTAACTAGTGTATTGTGTGGCTGGTTGAGTGAGACCCATACGCATCATAATGTCTTGAAGTCCCTCGATCTTTTGGAAAGATGATTTGGGATTTTCAATCAACCGCCCGATCGGCTCCGTGTTCTTGTCGACCTCGCCGATATGGAGTACAGACATGTACGCAGTTCTGATGAACCTATGGAAGTGGAGGTCATCGAATTGACAACCAAAAACGACAACAATGTACACCACTACGCTCCTCCTCCCGAATCACCGCCGAGTGACACGAAATACGATCCTTTCATAGCACATCATAATAGGGAGCACTATCAACCAGCCCAACCACCCGCCAAATGGCCACATTCTCAGAAGGTCTCTGTCGCGAAGCTCACACCTTGGAGGACTACCGTGATGGTGTTCGATGTGGTTCTGGCTTCGGCACCTATTATGTTCATAGGTAAGTCCTATTTGGAAGTCTGTTCGCGCCCACGCATGTCTCCGCTGGCTGGCTTCATGGTCATCATCTGCTTGTGCATGAGAGCGTGTATATTAGCTTTCCCGGATTTGGTGCTAACACAAAGCAGTTCTTGCTATTCTGGCTGCTAGACTAGATAATACAGTACTAACAGCGTCTGGCAACAAACTCATGGAAATACTCAAGATATCTCCTACTATCTATCCAATCATGTTCGCCGCTATCATGGGACGATTGTTCCACGCTCTCGGCCTATACCTTGCTGAACGAGGCACTACACTCGGACGTCTTGAGCACTTGATCGGCTCCCAATCCATCGCGTCCGCGCTCGAACGCCTAGTCTGTCTTCGCTCTTGGTCGCTTCTTAGCATCCTGACAGTTGTTGCTTGGGTTCCCTCGCCTTTTGGAGGCCAGGCCGCGCTTCGACTGATGAAGATCGAAGATACGGACCCGTATAGGCACAACGACACGATCACAGAAACGTTTTACTACATCGATCCACTGAATGTCCAAAATTCCTTCCTTTCGGGGGCTAGCTCTTTGAACAGTGGACGCTCAACTTTCACAAGTATCTTTCTGGCGGCCCTGACGATGAGTTCAAATTTTAACAGCGAGGCACTAGACGGATGGGGAAACACGAAACTTCCTATATATCGATCCCTCGAGGCAGATACCACTGGGGAATGGAGAGATATTCCGCAATATCCACTACAACGCCCTACCTGGGCTTCGTGGATTGGAATTCCCGTAAATATCGGTCTCTTACAATCTCGCCAGTCGTACACATGGACCGACTTCAATGTCAAGGCCAGGCAATTCGATATTACATGTTCTAGCAACGTGCGGATGAGCAGGAATGAGAGCGACTTTGGCAACGTTACATCCACTTGGACGCTTAGTTATGTCGACCCCGAATTAAGATGCTCAACGTATCCATGCTCGATCGTTAGCAAGTCATTAGCTCCTGCTGAGGATGGCGAAGACGAAGAATCAGTCTCAGTAGCCCATTGCGAGGTGTCCTACGAATACCTGGAGGCCGAAATAGGCTGCTCTGATGAACTGAACGGTGAATGTTCTGCGAAGAGGCTGCGAAAGCTGGATTTGCTTGCGGACGGATACAGCTCAGATAGTGATGACTTCGTGCGCTCGGTCATCTTGAGCAACCTCATGTCTGCAATGCCGACGACAGATAATATCGGCGTCACTGATCGTCAAGCCCGGGGCTCTACAAATATGGAGAAATGGATGGCAAATCCAGATGATTTCATTGCCGCAACATACGACTTCGTCTCACTATGGAATATGACAACGGACCTTTTCGCCGAGCGCTTGACTATCGTTTGGAATTCATTCTTACAGTCGACATACGCGGCAAGTGCTGTAGGCTACACTGGGGCTGTGCTCGAGAACGTAGTAGATGGAGAGACGTCCTACAACGCTACGACTGTCACACGTATAACTGCGCTGCCCACATACCAGACCAACTGGAAGTGGCTTGCCGTGCTCCTTGTGTGCTCCACCTTGCTACTAGCTGCAGGATACGTTGGGCTGGCACTAAAATATCTCACGATCGCTCCGGACATCATCGGCTACGCTTCTTCATTGACATTGCTGAATCCATACGTCCCAACCCCGACAGGCGGAACGACTTTGGATGGGCTGGAGAGAGCGGCACTGTTGCACGACCTACCCATCAAGATTGGAGACGTGTGCCCAAATGAACCGGTGGGTGCGATTGCACTAGCGAAGGCGGATGGCGGGAGAGTGGGCAACTTAGACAGGAGGAGGTTATATGTATAGGGCTAACCCTGAACGGTCCGGTTGCGTTTTATATGGCTCTAGGCATAATTGCATTCCGCTCCATACATATTAGTTGGTTCGATACGCTATCTGCGTTACACTGAAAGAGGCTTGTCATGTGAGCTTAGGCAAAACTGTGTTCAGCTCTGGAAGCTACGGCACACACGTGTAGATAACTGGCGAACATAACACGTAAGGCTGGATATTGTCAGTATTCTATACCCCGAACATGCGGTGCTTGACTGAGATGTATATTAGAACCGTCTCTTCGGGCGTTGAGACTACGTAGAATGTGGGTAAACCTTCTGTGTATAGAACGCTGTTTTACTGTCCGCGTTTCTACGTATGGATACTGTGTTTTAAGATCTTGGCAGCCCCTTTTCCCTCTCTGCCTCCTCTTGTGATGTATCATCTTCTTTCTTCGGAAGGTTCTTGAGACAAGGTGCGTTGAATAGCCTTCCATCCCAAGCACCTCTCATTGTTCCCACAGCTACCACGCACCAAAGCAGTATCACAGCAACTGCAAATATTGTTCCAAGCACCTCGAAGAATGAACTTCGGAAAATGACTCCAAACTCCATCGTACTGAGGGCCATGACTCCAAGAGGGAAAGTGAAACCCCACCAGCCATTGTTGAACGGAAAGGGCCGAGATTTGTAGATGGATGCAAGTGCAAAGCAAAGCCATGTGAGACCAAAAGCCCACATGATTAGAGCTATAAAGACTCCGAGGACGAAAAAGACATCGCCTGCGACAGGTAGGTCGAAAAAGAGCTCCGTTTGTGGAAAGATCTTACGGCTCACTGATCCGAGATAGGTGATGGCGTATCCGCCCATTCCTAGAGGTCCCAGTGGTAGAAAAGACGAGACGATGATCTCTCGAGGCGGTAATTTGTGAAGAGCCAGACGTGTGTAATACATAACTAGCACAGTCATGGCTAGAGGAGTTGCCATTCCCCACATAATGTAGGACGCAAGTATCGTTCCAAGGGCCTTCTCTGGACTGGTTAAATGCTCAGAAACCCTGGCACCTGTACTAGCAGCGACGATCGAGGCGGCGATGGGTAGCAGTTGAGCGGCGGTGATGCGGTCCAAAGCTTGTCGGTGAGATGCCGATATCAACATAACTGTGAGAGATATTGTCACGGCCACAGCCGCCACTGAGTCAATAATCCAACAAACCCAAGCGAATGTGACTGCCCAAGGACCAAAAGATGGGATACATATATTGCACCAGGCTGAGATGAGTGTAGCAAACCCCATCGGAATCGTACCTAGGAAGAGGGAGTTCACACTATCGGCAATCATGACATTCCAGATCGCCGGGTATAGTGAGTAACGTAGTACAGAGATAGCGAAAGCGCATGAGAATAAAATGGTGTTGAGTATGAAGAATATCACGGCGAGCCAGTACAGCCAATCTGCTTTGAAAGGAATGGCAAAGAGTAGCAAGGAGACAACTCCAGTACCCATAGTGACAGAGAACCAAGACGGAGAGAAGTTCCTGACTATCCTACGCCATCCAACCTAAAACTGGCATCAGTACTGTGTTGTGGTGAACGCAGTTCACAAGCACCTACATCATACTTTGTTAGATTCAAGGGCTTTTGTGTATCTTTGGAAGCTTCATATGACGGCCCAGATAGTTTCGTCCGGTTGTACGATCTTTGACGGTTTATCGGAACCCGTTGAGCGGCAGGCGCAGTCAAGGCTGGGTTGTCAGCGGCGATTTGGTCTATTTCCCAGTCATCCATGATCGCGATGGTGGGGTTTGAAAGCTTTTATGAAGAAAGAGGCGTATACGACAAACTCCGGCTTCACGAAACATATATAGATAGCCATGATCATGACCAAGTTGCTCGCCGCACCGTCACTACCCGTAAGGTTGATCTTGCCCCTCTCTGTTCTAAGTTAGCGTGATGCTGATTCAGCTCTAGACACTCCAGAACCTCAACCTTTTTGCCCTCCAAAATTGCCTCTCGAAAACACCGAGCTTTCGTCTCTTTTTTGGCTGTATGTATCGATTTACTGTAAGGGCTCAAGGTCCTTCAGGCCTTCTTCTCCGACGCCCAGCCCGGAGCTCAACTACGCCCGAAACTTCCGGCCTGGACCCTGTTACCAACACGTACCATTATCATCCCATCTGATAAGATTAAAATTATACGCGACATGCCTGGCTTCCTAGATCTACCTCTAGAGCTCCGCAACAACGTATATGAAATATTGCTTAAAGAAGAGTTGAAATCTCACTTCCGCGGGGTAATGGTTGTGTCGGAAGCATACGTAAGGAGAGAATTACCGCTCCGGTGCTACTGGGGTCTTATACGTGCTTGCCGACAAACTCACCAAGAATTCAAACGGGCAATTCATCATATGGTGGCGGCGAAAGAACTTGCATACGAGTTGGATATCACATTTTCTCACGGCCGGCCGTACTTTTCCATCTCTTGGACACGTTTCGCTGCCTTGTCGCCAACCATCAATCATCTATTTATCAACGTCGACCTCCGGATCCGCGAGCCTTTTCATGATAGCATTATCAATTCCTATGTTCCTCATGAACACGAGCTTGCGCATTTGCTGGAGGACTCACCTGAAAGTTTCGCGGGGCAGCTCTTCGACTACATTGCTATTCTCTTCAAAACGCTAGCAAGTCTGCTGTCACATGGCAACCCGAATTTCAATGTTTTGTATACAGAAGTCATGACTTTGAACCTTCGGACGCCTACAGAGACGGTAGTACCTATCTGCAGCGATCCTCACCCGGTCAGACTTTCTCGTCGCATCTGCGTCGATCGAACAGAGGCCGGTACGCTGCACAATAGAATGAAAAGTACTCTCAAGGCTACGTCAAAAGGGTTCCAAGCCTTTGATGCGAGCGAATGTGATAAACTTTTCCCATTGATTCAGGTTGGATCACTCCGTTTTGCCACGGAAGGAGAGGTCTGGGGCGAAGGTCACAATTTAGTACTCGCACACAACGACTTTCAGTGGTTGCGATATTGAACTTGTGTCCGTATCGAGAAACGACTCTTGCTTGATGTACGAGACATGATATGAACGGCCGTCAAAAGTATTCCATCAGCGAAGAGAAAATGAGATAGATAGTATAGGAAGGCATGTGTATATTAGGTAGCTCATTTGAGCGTTCAAACAATGCACGTCTTAGACATCAAACGGCCATAGTTCCACGTCAGGCATCGTCTGACCTGATCACCAAGGTGCACAACAAGACATGCAAAAATGTATCATTGCTTTATTACACTTGTAATAATACGACTTATGTCTTCCACTTCTCAAGGTAAGCACGACAAAATCGGCCTCAACTTGGCGATAATTTGCTGTTGGAGAGCAGCGTTGGCCGTGGTCTTGTCGTTCGCGTCTCCAGGGCTGATAGCCACATAGCAACTACTACCCCTCACAATTGCAACATCTGTCTCCCATGGCAGACGCGTGCTTCCACACCAATCCGCGTCCCGCTCACTAACAAGGCCGGTATTTATGCGCGTAAGTATGTACTTGAACTGATTGGCGTTGTTGCACCGAGTATCCGAGACTGCAGGGAAGTTGACATTTAACCAGGTATTGTCAGGAAGGTAGGGCTTTCCTGAGTTAATGATAGTGCTTGATATGTTAAGCGCTAGGTCCGAATAGATCTGGCTCGAGAGCGGCGTTGCCTGATTCCATGCCGTGCGTTCTCCCGTCTGTCCAGAGAAAGCGATAGCTGGAATTTTGAAGTTTTTCACTGCCTCGACGGCGGCGCCGACGGTTCCTGAGAAAGGCACTTGAATCGCGACATTGCCTCCGATGTTAGGTCCGGTAAGAGCGAGCTCTGGCGCAGCGCCGTTCCACAACTTGGGTGCAGTGACAGCGATTCCAGTCTTCATCGAAGTCACAGGGTACGAGTTGACGTAGTTGAGGCGTGGGTCGCTAGAGTTTGCTCCAGTCGGAGGACTTCCGCCGGGGCAAGATTGGTACTCGCAACCATCTGAGTCGACCGTGGTTGGAGTTTCATCCTTGGAACCTGAGCTGGTTAGAATGTGCTGGTAAGTGTACGCGAAAAAGGCACTAACCAGCTCCTGATTTGTTCTCAGCTGGTCCTGACAGTAGCACTTGGTGACCCGCCGTGCTCAGCACATCGAAAAATGTTCGGAGGTTCATCTCAGCCCAACCATCGTCGTTGCTTTGAATGATACGAATGCCTTGAACGAGAGGAAGAGCGACAGCGAGCACAATGCAGAACCGCATCTTGGTTTAACGAGCGAAATGATAAAACGAGTGGCTACTAGCGAAGAACAACAGCGGTTTGAGGCCGGGTAGAGGTAGGACGCTGGTACTTGCCTGGGAAACACTGACCAACCCAGTGTCTATATATACAAATGGCAGGCTCCTACACCAGTCACTCAGTGACCGCAACCCACAGCAAACGCATCCTACTTTCGACTACATCCACATATGAGCCGATGGGAACAGGCCAAGCCGATGGGAAATGACAAGTGAAGCAGAACGTGCGTCGGCCCGCGACGTGATTGAGTACTGAATAGATTGGAAGCTAGGCGAATATCGGCTTTACAGCTGTGAGTGGTGTAGATGTCCGAAACGGCTCGGGTAATGTCTGTGCGGCGCGACCTCTTCTGGTTGGTGTGTCCGATGTGACATCTCCGTTCACACCTTCTCTATCTTCACATGCCTTATTTCGTCTCAGAAGGAGCCTTACACAATCCCTACAGGTCTAACGCTCCAGAATACAGGAGCCTGATAGGCCCGTTCTACCAATCGTTGATGACCCTCGATTTGTACAAGTTGCCCGGAACAACAAGAAAAGAATCTCTGGCCGTGTCATTTTGTGGAAAGGCGGAGACGGCGGCAGAGGGAAGTAAATTTTTCAAACATGCTGGCGGTATTGGAATAAGGCACGTGGGTAAATTGCGACATGCGACCATTCAAGCACTGAATAGACTCGTCTCCTTAGATGTGATCCACCGACATCTCACTATCACACACGGTTTTGAGTAAGTAACTTGTTTGAACGTGATCTGACATTGTCTCACGTATGTTCTTTATAGCTGTTCGACACCCTCGTCTCATGCACTGTCTACCATCCTCAGCTACGCCATATGTGCAGGCTTCAAAGGTTGCGTTTGGTAGAATTCTGTCGCAGGACCTGCTTGATATGGAGGCAAATATTGGTTGCCTTGGAGTTCTATGGGTT
This sequence comes from Dothidotthia symphoricarpi CBS 119687, assembly GCF_010015815.1. Classification (NCBI taxonomy): domain Eukaryota; kingdom Fungi; phylum Ascomycota; class Dothideomycetes; order Pleosporales; family Dothidotthiaceae; genus Dothidotthia; species Dothidotthia symphoricarpi. The sequence goes on along the minus strand of NW_022985015.1, from coordinate 165,885 downwards.
GTCCAGTCTGCGCGTAGTATGCTGTGTTCTGCTGGTAAGGCGGCGCACCCTGGTAAGGAGGTGGGTATGCGGATGGGGCTGGAGCAGCAGGGTTGTGGGCGGGAGTGTAGTTGCCACGCTGGGATTGCTTCTTCGCACGATTATACCCAATTATGGCGTAGATGAGGAGACCTAGGAAGGTAGCACTGTGATATGTAAGTCATCTAAACAGCATTTCGATCGCAATTCACGCATAATGCACTTACAAGACGAAAATACTGAAACCAAGGCTGGCCGTACTGGCGCCGTCTGCAATGGCGGCGAAGTCCATGATCACTACTCCTCCCCAAAACCCAGTCTGGAAGCAGTTCATTGTGAGGAATGTTCCAGGCTTTAGAGCGTTGCGCAGAAAGAGGACGATAGCCAGGACGTCGATCAAGAGTACAATGAGGATTAACAGCATAAAGACTACCACTGACCTGGAAACAATCAGTGCTTATCTTTGTGGATGTAATTCGCAACTCACCCTACGGCCGGTTTGACAACGTCCTGAATATCGCTGAGGGCTCGCAGACTCCACGCGTATGCAGCGATGATGAGAATCATCATGCATATACGCACGATCCAGAAAGGCACGAGGATTCGCTTCTTCCAGGCTGTCGGTTGCTGAGCCATGTTGACGTCGTACTGTTTTGCAGGAATAGTCGGTCGCAAGTGGAGGTAAGAAACGTATGTCGTGTTGAGAAGTCAACAAAGAAGCGACGACCAGTGTCAAGAAATCATCAATCAAAAAGAAATGTCGACGTTATTCGAGACAGGCGCGACTGGGATACTAAGTTCAGGGGAACGCGCCTCTTGATTGTTGCTGAAACACGCGTTGATGACCTTGCAGCGCATCTTCATTTCCCATTGTGGCAATGCGCCGTGTCATAGGTGAGCTGTATAGCGTAGTCGCGAATCTGTTGTGATGGACAAGAATCCAATGCACGATCTTGGACACAGGTGTGATTGCCAGTAGAGTTGTGGCTCAGACAGAAGGTTAAGGAGCGGATGGAGAAACGGGCGTTGCCTACAAGATCCACATGGAAGCACGAGCCATACGTTGCACATAACTCGTAGTGGTGCGGGGCTAGAACAAGTTGCCAAAAAACAAGTCGAAGCCCGCGGCAGGAATAGACATTGGAATTGCAAAAAGTAATGACCCTAAACCGACTCGAACGGCTAACCTTCAGGTGACTCCCAAGAGTCTGGAATCTGACGCGCTACCATTGCGCCATAAGGCCTCGATGATTGATTTTCAAAGTTTGCAAAATATATCCATACCGCTGTACGTATGTTAGCCGTGGTGTTGAGCGTTGTGCCCACTTTGCCAAGTCCGAGTTTACCAATGGAGTGGATGATGATGTGGGCCTTGTCGGTCAGACAAAGAACTTTCATTATTCAAGACGTTTCATTTTGTGGGGTTGTCTTCGTTGGCGTGAACAACTCTCCACATCCGTCATTGCTGTCGTGACACGTCGTGATTCGAAGCTTTGGCTTTAGTCATCACGAGTCGATTCTCACAAGCCATCTAAATTGCCAATTTTTGCTTGATTGGACTACAGGACCACCTATCATAGCTGAAGGTGCGGTGGAGGATGAGTTGTTACTACACCTGGGGGTATTTTCCTTGTCATCACGTTGAGGCGTGGCGAACTCGGCGCGTCCTGCGCATCTGACACATGGCACGAATGCCACGCGACGTGTGCCACGCGACTGATAAGCGATAAGGTGCGGCACCCATCCTCTAACATCAGCTTGGTTACCAGCTGGGTTACTATCACTCTTCCAACTCCAGCGAATCCGTGCTACAAACAATGGGTGCCAACCAGTCGAGACCCTCAGAGGCCGTGGTGAACGAGCAGCTGCTAGAGCGGCTCCAAGCTCTCCATATGAAGGCTGAAACAACCACAAACGAGAAGGATGGCTATGTCTACATCGATGGCGAATCACGTACGTTTTTAACGAACCGCACTGTTGAATGGCCTGAAGTCTAACGAATTTAAAGCACCCAAGTACCCATCTATCGCAAGAAGCCAGCAGGACGTGTCCGCCGCGGCTATCGGACAGTGGGAGAAGGAGCTCATGGAAGATCCAAAGGTCTAGTACTCAAAGATGAAGTATGCAAAGATAGTATTGACAACCTCGTAGAACCGCCTCGCCCTAGCTGCCCTCAGTTGCAATCCAGCCAACGCTGTGCTATCCTCACGATCAGCCACAATCTCAGACGCCCAAAGCTTCAACATCAAGATACCGATGGAAGGATCTCCGATCACCAATCAGGCTTCCTCTGGTCGATGCTGGCTCTTTGCCTCTACCAACGTTTTCCGAGTTGCTATAATGAAGAAGTACAAGCTATCTCAATTCCAGCTATCGCAAGCATACCTCTTCTACTGGGACAAGATCGAGAAGGCAAACTACTTCTTGGAGAGTATACTCGACACGACGTCCGAAGACATTGATAGTCGGCTAATACAGGCACTTCTGGCAAGTCCAGTCGGGGATGGGGGGCAATGGGACATGGTCGCCAACCTAGTAAACAAGTATGGTCTCGTGCCTCAGGCACTATATCCAGACTCGTTCAACGCGAGCAATTCCTCGACCATGGACCGTCTCATAACCACCAAATTACGAGAGGACGCTGTCCGCCTGAGGTCAATCGCGTCAAGTGCTGCGGCCGCAGATGTTATGAAGGCTACCATCGCCGCCGAGAAGGACAAGATGCTTCGCGAGATTCATCTTATCTTGACTCTCATGCTTGGACCGCCTCCGAATCCTGACAAGGCCTTTACTTGGGAATTCTATGACCGAGACCGTCATTTACACACTGTGCGTATGCGCCCCACTGCCTTCGCAAAGGAATTATCCGACTGTAAGACTGTTCGCGCTCTCTCGGGTACGGATGTGCACCAACTCTTCTCTCTTGTCAACGACCCTCGTAACCCCTACAACCGCCTCCTTAGTGTGAAGCGGCTCGGAAACGTGTGGGAAGGTCGTCCAGTGACGTACGTAAACGTTGACATGAAGACCATGAAGCAAGCCTGCGTCAACATGCTCAAGCGTGGTCTACCCATCTTCTTCGGCTCAGACGTAGGCAAGTTCTCCGATTCCACAAAAGGCATAATGGATACGAAGCTCTTTGATTACGAACTTGGGTTCAATGTTAAGTTCGGCATGTCAAAAGCCGAGCGCCTGCAGACGGGCGAGAGTCAGATGACGCACGCCATGGTGCTGACTGCTGTACATGTTGTCGATGGAAAACCGGTGAGGTGGAGAGTAGAGAACTCGTGGAGCGATCGTGTGGGCGACAAGGGATATTTTGTGATGAGCGATGCATGGATGGACGAGTTCGTTTACCAGGCGGTCATTGATCCAAGCGTCGTAAGTTCAACGATCAGAAAGGTGCTAGAGCAGAAGCCGAAGATGCTGGAGCTCTGGGATCCGATGGGCGCATTAGCTTGAGCATTTGTTGGAGATGGCACGAAGCTGGCAAGTGCATGATATGTTTGGACCGTATTCTAGCTATTTTCTCTTGAATGAACCTGATCAATCCTTCACGACATAAGAGAACGCGTTCGCAAAGTCCACTTTGAAAAAATCTCACAATACTAGAGATATAAAGACCTTACTGAGTGCCTCAGTTCTGTGCCATCGTGGCGCCACATGACGATCTTGCGCTGCGCGATGACTCCGCTGTAGTGGCCGGAGATACCGTACTGCCCCGCATATAAAAAGTCGCCGCGACCTTGAAGTAATACGACAACACGTTCCAATTGCACCTATCCACGCCGACGATGGCCACCAAGAAATCTCCTTTCGATTTGCAAAAGTGTGCGCGACCAAACATCCTCGCATTGGAGCCATACCGTTGCGCACGCGAGTAGGTGAAGCTTGATGATTCCGACACAACGTTTAGAGCTAACCATAGCCAGCGACTACAAAGACAATGGCACAAACATCCTGCTCGACGCGAACGAGAACGCATACGGACCAGGACTGGCGTTGAATGGCGAGAGCACACTATCTGCGTCATCAATTGATGTGGATTTGCTTGGGTTGAATCGCTATCCTGACCCGTATGCTCATGTCACTCTTGCATTTCCAACTTTGGGACTGACACGATGCCATGTAAAGTCACCAAGCGGAGCTTAAACAGAGTCTTTGCAACCTGCGCAACACGCACACGCATACCACCAAGACGATCACGCCCGACAACCTCTTCGTTGGCGTCGGCTCCGACGAAGCCATTGACGCCCTTATCCGCGCATTCTGCGTCCCCGGCAAGGAGAAGATCCTCACATGTCCACCTACGTATGGAATGTATAGCGTCTCTGCCCAAGTGAACGATGTCGCCCTCGTCAAAGTCCCACTACAGCTTCCGAGCTTCGATCTCGATGTACCTGCCATAACAGCCGCTCTCTCCGCCGACCCAAGCATAAAGCTTGCATACCTATGTTCACCAGGAAACCCAACAGGCAAACTGCTGAAGAAGCAGGATGTTCAGCGGATACTGGAGCATGAGAGTTGGAATGGCGTCGTAGTGTTGGACGAGGCATACATCGACTTTGCACCAGAAGGTGCGAGTCTGGCAGAGTGGGTCACCGAATGGCCAAATTTAGTTGTCATGCAGACACTATCCAAAGCTTTCGGCCTCGCTGGTATACGGCTAGGAGCCGCATTTACCGACCCAGCAATAGCCCAACTGCTGAACGCCATGAAAGCACCATACAACATCCCGAACCCAACAAGTCAACTCGCACGAGCAGCGCTAAGTTCGAAGCACCTCGATATCACACGAAAAAACATAGATTCCATCGTTAAGCAGCGTGACAGATTGCTAGCTGAACTTCCAAAAATCCCTGGAGTTGGTCAGCTGATAGGTGGCGTCGAATCAAACTTCCTACTCTACTCGATACTGGACGCACCTGCAGACCAAGGCGGGAAGGCTTCAAATGAGACAGCGCTAGCTGTCTACGAAGGCTTAGCGGAAGAGAAGGGCGTTGTTGTACGATTCAGAGGAAAGGAATATGGGTGCATGGGTTGTCTCCGCATAACAGTCGGTACAGAGAAAGAGGTAGATCGCTTTCTGCAGGAGATACGATTGGTCCTAGAGAGTACCTACAAAACCTCGAGACAACTTAGCGGCAAGGAAGAAGAGAATAAGGAGAAGGAAGCGAGTGCTGTGGTTGCATAAGAGACACGTAGATATTGGGGTCGAGTCATCGTATCACACGGAGTTCCGTGTCTTTATCGGGCTATCATAGATTTTAGTATCAACGTACATTCTAGAATCCTGCATGTACAGGACATTCATATTCTGAGTATATAGAACGACTCGGAAGTACAAAGGCTAGATTTGTGCAACATCACCCAGTTCTCCTTTTACCAAATCCGACCTAAGCTTCTATCTACGCACTTCATGATATTGAGATAATCTTGCAGGTGGTTATTACAATGGCTAAGTTGAGCCACGCGATAAACCAATGTATAAAACCGCTCTTCATAGAGGGATAGAATAACTGACGTGGACAACAGAAAGGCCAGAAGAAACGAGGACAACAGGGAACAGGGAAGTGAAAATGTCGTGAGCATCCCAACACGGCAGGCACGCTAACATGATCGCCACGTGATTAGCGAGGTGGGGACCCACAAGGTCGTCTCACATCAAGACAGTGCTTGCACAATATGTAAGCCTGCCTCCCAACTGCTTCGGCGTTTCAAGCTGACAGATTGAAGTAAATTTAAAGTTCTTACGCGATCTGGCAACGGTAGCCTGGACTGTAAGCGCCGCCAATATGCTGGCCGACGGGAAAATTGATTCGCTGGACACACGTCTTGAGCAGTTCAAACTGAATAATCAGAGTACACAAAGTAATTTGCAGGTGAGCTGCATCTTCTCCCTGATCTCGACGAGAGAAACGCTAACTCCCCTCCGGAATCTTTTGAGGGATCATGGCCAGCTGCTTAGCGACTACAAGTCTTTAAGAGCAGCATTCGAAGAGCAGGGCAGTAGAGGAGCCGTCAAGCACTCGTCGATAACAGCCCACAACTCATATGTACTCATGCTCGTGGATGGAAATGGTTACATTGTCAGTCGCACCGCCTGAAAGATCAGACTCGAGATCAGCTACTGACTTCCCTCAGTGCAACGATGAGCTCATACGCGAAAAGGAAGAGGGCGGGATGCGAGCCGCAAGGATGCTAAACGATGCAGTAGAGAAGTACCTACAACAAAGCGTTCCCGAAGCCCGAACCTCACGCATAGTTGTTCGCATCTATGCGGATCTTACGAATTTGTCAAAGCAACTAGCAAAATCAAAAGTTACAGGCCTGGAGAAGCGCTCAATCGCACCGTTTTCAGCAGCCTTTACACGTGCGATCAGCCTTTTCGACTTCGTTGATGCATTGGATGAGGAGGGTACCAAGTTCAAGATTAGAGGTATGTCTTACGTCGTCTCCTGCCATTACCTAACATGCGTTTGACTAATGACTTATACGTATGCAGAGCAATTCAAATTTGCATCTGAAGACAAGGCCTGCAGTCATATCCTGTATGCTGCTTGCCATGACAACGCTTATCTGTCTCAGCTGGCACCTTTCAGCGGTGCACGTAGCAAGATCACACTTGTGCAGGGTGCAGGCTTCATCTCCGAGTTTCACCAGTTCAAGTTGAATATTACCCAGTTTCCAACCATCTTCCGATGGTCAGAACTACCAACCGCTGCTGTGCCTGTCACGAGCACACCAGCTCCCGACCGGTCTGCATCCCCTAAAGAACTAGCAGCGCCAAGATCGGCAACGAGTTATGTGCCATTACATCTGCGCAAGACTCAAGGTTCGTGGCGAGATCGTGCTGCAGATGCGGAAAGTTCTTCACCTGGGTTTGATGAATCATCCTCGGTGAAGACGGATGGCTTCGGCGACGATTATGGTTCTGGCTATCAAGAAAAGTCCAATGCATCGAAGAAAGCGAAGGTTCCTTGCAGATACTTTCAAAAGGTACCATTGCTCTGCATCCTCTGTTCATCATCGCACTGACATCATCAGGGTTTCTGTCAAAATGGCAGTAAATGCGGTTTTCAACATGACCCTACTACCTTGAACAGCTCAAAACAGCAGCATACCATACATCGGGATGAGATCACTACAGATCGTTCCAACGTATCTGGCATGTTGCCCGTCGTAACGGCAGCAGGTTACATAGCTCTCAACAAAGACGGCCAACGACTGGACACCGTCATCCGATCGCCAACTCAGGACGAATGGGTCGTATACAACTCTCGCTTCCGTCAACAAAAGCCCTGCAACAACTTCCACTTGCAGCAAGACTGCACAGTTCCTAACTGTCCCTACGATCACAATGATCTTGAGCCCGAGGCACGTCATGTTTTGGAGTATGTACTCAAGTGCAATCCCTGCCCACGTAAGAGCAATTGTCGCGCGTCTGACTGCTATTACGGTCACATCTGCCAGAAGGACGGTTGTACGGGTCAGATGAAGGGATGCAAGATGAAGGCAAACCTTCACAACATCGACCCGAACCTTGAGAGTATGGTACCGGCAGAGAACGAGCCTTTGCAAGTGAGTTCTGTGCAGGCGTCGGAAGATATCCCTGCCTTTATGTGGTAGGGACACAGTGGTGGATCGATTGCATACACGTCTGCCATTCTCTTGACATGGCGGGAAGTTAAAACAAAGCTATGTATCTTGCGAGTTACTACGATTATTTTGGCGAATGTATGTACGAAGGGGAAAAGATGTTTCGCGAACCGTTGAAGAGCAAGGTATAGAACAAACCAGTGTATATCTGATCGTGGTGTTTATTAGGTCCATAGCCCACGCAGATCATACTTCTGCGGTAAGCTGAGAGGAGTCATGTAGAACGACAGCAAAATTGTACAATGTTGAATATGCAGAAATGGACGATGGCTACCTAGGCGCCTCAACCGGCTTCGAGGTTCCATCACCTAGTGCCGTGTTGATCCACTCCCCATCGTAGCTGAAGTCGTAGTCAGGGTGGGATGAAACGTACTGTTAGCTCCCAGTGTGAGGATTATACTACCTTTTCGGGGAATTCTCCAGCAGTTGGTCTTTTGGATATGCATTTGAAGTCAACTTGAGTGGAGATGTTGAGTGGGAATGAGATGTTGCGTTGGGAAGGGAAATCAGACGTCGGCTGATGAACAAAGATTGATGATACGGAAATTCAAGCGGCGCAACTTCAAAGACAATGTTCATGAACGTGTAAACCTTGCAGTGTTATGTCCTCTGAGTTCGTGGCGTTCCCAGGAGTTGCATATTCTTGCGTGCTCACAGTGAGCCCTCTAGAAATTTTGCTACCGTCTCTCATGATTGCTCGCTTCACTTCCTTCTCTTCTAAAGGACAAATTCAAGTCAACCCGAGGCGCCGATGAGAGTTGCCTCAATCATCGAAAAGATGGTGCGGATGTGTGAATGACCAACTCTTGTTGAGCCTGCGTATATACAATTGTATCTCGCGTCACCTGAACGCCTGCCCAATATTGCAAAGACCATCCCAACTCCCTCTATGCGTGCATAGCGTCGACTCATACACTTGGCTGTGTTGTAGGATATACATATTGTACAATGATGGACGAGTCTAATTTCGCTTGTGGGGTCCAACAATCTTCGGATACATTCTCGAGAGGTGGTAGTTGATGTTGTTTTTCTTCTGGTTTGGATTGCGCTGGAAAGAGAGTCAGGAATTCGTGTTGAAGTAGTCTTGGCAAAAACATACTGGCGCATCCATGCACAGCCGTAACTTTTGCTCAAGCTGTGCACACCCTTGAACGCTGTATCCCGAAGATGCCCAGCAACCTGTCAAGACAAGTCAGCATTATTGTCCTGCCAGACCCCTCATATGTTGTCCAGTGTTGTCGAAAGTGGCGTATCCCCCGCATCCCCACTTCCAACTCTCTCGTGATGAAGCTGCAATTGCAATTCATATCTCCCTCCATGACATACCCAGAACTGACGACATGGCGCCCAGACATGGGTTCGCTTCTGGCTTGTTCGGTCGGCGCACGCGGAGCTTGGGAAGCGGCGGTAGTGGGCGATGGGTGACGGACGTGACGGCCTGGCCCTGCGGTTTGGGCACCATTTCGAGGGTATTCGGTTCGGAGTCGGTGGGTTTAACTGTCGGTTTGACGGCGATCTGGTCGAATGCGAGGGGTTTGGCCGTCGTAAAGTCGATGCACAATCAAAAAGTTGTCACGCGGGAACGGCCCTAGCGCGATTCCCCACCGGCCAGGGTCGCACCTTCTGTTTGTTTATCGCAGCCGCATCTCCAACCGGCCCAGGATACCGCGCATAACGACCCTTTTTCTCGACCGAGGGACGCACTGGCTTGGATGATCGTGTTCCGGCATTAATATACTAACAACAGCATTATTCAACCTTGTCGCCATGGCTCCTTCGCCGCGCAAACGCGCGCCGCCTGCTTCGTTTCAACAGACATGGAACGACACTGATGCCGCCTTCCTCGACACGAGCGCCCTCCCCGTATCCAAGATCCCCCGAGGCTGGGAACGCAAACAAGAAATCAAGAAGGCCGGTGACGGCAAGGAGAAGAAGATCTGGCGAAGAATTAGCCTCCGGTCGCGTGGGCTACCCGCGACAGAGGGGGACGAGGAAGAAGAGGAACACGATGCGCGGTCGCGAGCAGTAAAGAGACGGCAGCACATGAGCCCCAAGACTATGGAAAAAACGAGCACTGCACCCAACAGCAAGACGCGCGCCTTCAAAGCGACGCGTTGGGATCGACGGAAGAGCGTCCTGCCCAGTATGACGACGCTCTTGTACATAACCAGACCGCACACTGATTCGATACATAGGAAAGAGAGCTACACGGAGTTCCGCGGTCGACGTAGAGGCGGTGAGCGATATTGAAGACACGACAGACCCAAACATGGCCAACGATAGCTCCACAGATGTTGATATGGCCGGCGTCCAGACGGTAGCACCAGCCCGAACTCTGCAACCAAACAGTGAGGACAAGAGGACATCGTTCACATTTACAATGGAGGCGGAGACAGTCGAGGATCTTCCTGATTACGAGAGCTTGGATGGTTTTGAAGACGCCACTCTTGGTGCTGAGCCATCACCAGTAGAGGATGCCACAATCAACATACTTTTCCGTTCGCCAGCTAAGACAGTTCCGACACAGCCCTCCAGGTCCCCGGAGAAGGTGGAATATCCTGAATTGCCTGGCAACGATAACCAAGGGGCTGGAAGTGAACTTGACATGGCCGGAGACGACCTTGCTGCAGACCAAGATCTCCACGAGGACATTGTTCACCAGCAGACGAAGCTTCTTGAGCCTCAGACGGAAGAACAAGCCCCGGGCATTTCGGAGCGCTCTGACCCAGGTCCATCACCAGATTCAAATGAGATTGCCTATCCAACTCTGCCGATAGAGATAATTTCGACAGAACCTTTGGCCGACCACAACAGCGAACGCAAGGATGTAGAAATGTCTGAGATTGAGTTGGACATGGAGACCAGCCAGGACCACCAAGTAGAAGACGAACATAATGGCTCTGCCGTTTCCAATTCATCTAAAGAAGGGTCTGTTGACGAGGACTCCACCGAAGCCTCGATACAATTGGACATTCAACGACAATGTAATATGTCTTTGGAAGAGGAGCACTCCGAGGATCCTCAAGCTTCACCTCAAGTAACGCCTAAAGAAACTCCACTAGACGACATTGCCACTGGACTCCGACTCACACCGGCGAAACTCCCAGCAGCCGAAGCCACACCACGAAGACTACATTCTCCACCCCCACCACCCCAGAGCGAGTCTGGTCCAGATGACATGACAATGACTGTCGCCATGGACGACGACACGGCTATTTTGAAAAACTTTCTTAACCGCGCTGCTGCAAGCAAGGCGGAGAGAGAGACATTTGTCCATCGTCGCGAATCGCTGCAAAACCGCCGCGATTCAGATGTCGTGAGAGGTGCGCTTTCATCGCCCCGTAAAATTCTGGCAGACAAGGATCCCAATTCACCATCGAAGTATGACGCTGGTGTGGCATTGGATCTCTCTCAAACGCTTACACTGAGCGCGGACAAAGACCTTCCTGCGTCCCAGGTCCTGGAGCAAGCAGAAGCAGAAGACAGCCCAGAGGCTGATTCAACACAAGGTTCGAGGCGATCATCTCGAGCGAAAAAGTCACGTTTGCCTGCTCCGGCTTCAGCATCGCAAGCCCAAACGTCAAAGATTGCTATTCGACGTACCGATGGGAGCGAGCACGTCGTGCTCAAGAAAAGTGACGCACAGGAGCTTGCCAACATTACTAGGGTCAACACGCGCAAGAACAAACAGGGGGCTTTCGGCGTGCATGTGCGCCTCCTCAAGCTCGCGATGGAATCCTACGGTCTCCCCCCTGTAGATGAATCCACCAGGGAGATTGTGCTTGGAAAGAACATTCGCTGGGACGAGCAGCTGGCATACTATCAGGAAAACACAGACAACGCCGCGAACCAGCTCGCAGAGGCTGAATCTCTAGCTACGCCTGATGAGCTCAGCCTGCCAACTCCATCATCCATTCCAAGCGTCACCCCCAAGCCCAAGGCTTCAAAAGATCCCAAAGACTCCAAGGACAAACAATCAACACCCAAAGTCCGCAGAGTCCGTGGCCTCGGCACAGCAAACGGCACACCAGGAAAGGGTCTCCTCGCACCGGCTTCCCTACTCCCCGACGCCGTCCAGGAAGAGAAGGACGCAGCCTCCACACAACCACAAAGACTCCCCAAACCAAAGTCGAGCAAGCTCAAGAAACCATCCACAGAATCCTCGACACCGGTTGACACGAAGCTCGCCACACTGGAAATCACGCCCATAGGCATTGACCCTACCAAGGAACGCAAGAGTCGTCTTGCCACGCCGAAAAAGGTCAAACTCCCTCAACCCACATCCGCAACTGTGGCGGTGGAAGGCAAGGAAAATCCCCAACGCTCTGGCCTTGGTCTGGGGGATGCTACGCCTAAGAAGGGCATTCCTGTACCTAGGGTTGTTATCCCGCCGCCTGCTGTTGGCATGGAGTCTGGACTGCCGAGGCGGAGAGGGCGGAAGGTGTAGACGAACGTGCACTTCTTCTTTTTGGGATGTTGGAGGGGTTTCAACAGTGTGTTTAGCATTTGATCTTTTTACGATTTGTCATGATATTGTTTTGTGTTTGGAGTTTTATACCTTCTTCTTCTACTACTACTTCTTTGGCATGTAGAGCGCGTTAAGCAATGGTTTTGCTTTTCTTTGGTGTTTGGATCTATGCATTGGATAGAGTGCATTACTCGGCGTTTCGAAGTGGGGTTGGTTTGGTAGATGGGACGCTACTACTACTATTTGTTTTTCTGGAGTCGAAAGGCATACTTTTAGATAATCTGATCAATAGCTTCAACAGCGTATTTTCACTTCTTTCCAGGGGTTTGTCTTGTCTTGTTCACTCGCGGAAATGCCTGGGATAGCCGAGTCTAGTCCGGAAGCAGCATGGCGATCCGAGATCTTGACTTCATCTTCCAGTACTGCGTTTTTCCACTCACGACTACTTTAGAGAGGCGCGGGGTACAGTGTGGCTTCTAGTTACTTTGTGAGTTATTCTGATAGAATCTGCTGCTCTATCTCTTGTAAGATCGTACATTCGTTGTGGCTACGTGGAAATATCAGTCAGCTGACCAGATTAAAGCGACTTCGATCAACTTACTGTCCAAGTTATACACACTTGAAAGAATCCAGACGTCGTTGTGTCCAAGTAGCCAGTTTCCAGTTCTCAACTCTACCTCCTGGACCCCTGAAAAGACGGCGAATCCAGGACACAACTCTACCCAACAAACATACAAAACAGCCAAAACCCAACCACCCCACAATGTCCTCAACCACAACCCTCCCACCCCCACTCGCCACAAACCCCACCCCCACAACCTCAACCCGCTACACCGCCCCCCTAACAACAGCCCACACCTCCGGCCTCCCCATAATCGACATCTCCCCCTTCCTCTCCGCCACCTCCGCCCCCTCCGCGCGCCACAAAACCGCACAGGCTATAAACGCCGCCTGCGTAAACTACGGCTTCTTCTACTTATCTGGCCACGGCATCCCCGTCGAAAAACTCGACGAGATACTCGCCCTAGCGCGGCGCTTCTTCGCGCTTCCGCTTGCGCAGAAGAATCGGATTAAGCGGTTTGATGCTGGGGGGGCGGAGGGCGGGGATAGTGCAAGAGGGTATCAGGGGCTGGGGGAGAATGTTACGGGGGGGTTGCAGGATTTGCAGGAGGCGGTTGATTGGTATCGGGAGTGGGATTTCCCCGGGGAGGATGGTGGGGATGGGACGGTGAAGACGCTTCAGGGTGCGAATCTGTGGCCTGAGGAACCGGTGGAGCTGAAGAGTGTGTATGAGGCGTATATCGCGCAGGTGCAGGGTGTGGGGAAGGCGCTTGTGCATGCTATGGGCGTGGCGCTTGGTCTTGGACCGCCTGCATCCGACGACGACGACGCGGAAGATGAAAACGTCTTCGTGCGTAACTGCGCTGCTTCCTTCTGGGTCATGCGCATGATCGGCTACCCACCGCTCTCCACCCCTTTATCCCCCGGCTCAGACCCCTCGCAATTCTCCTGCGGCGCACACACAGACTACGGGTGCGTCACCCTGCTGCTCACCGACCCCACGCCAGGCGCGCTACAAGTCCAGCTCCGCGACGGCACATGGCTAAACGCGGACCCCATCCGCGGCGCCTTCGTCGTCAACATCGGCGATATGATCGAGCGGTGGACGAACGGGCTTTGGAAGAGCACGCTGCATCGGGTTGTGCACAGGGGGGATAGGTATAGAGTGTCTGTGCCGTTTTTCTACGAGCCCGGGTTTGATAGCGTGGTGCGGCCGTTGAGGGAGTGTGTGAGGAGGAGTGGGAGGGCGGAGATGGGGGAGGGGGGGACGTATGGGGAGCATTTGCTTACCAAGGTTTTTAGCAATTTTTATTATAGTAAGAGGACGGATTGGTGATTTGAGGGGGGGGGGGGGGACTTGGGGCGGGATGATATCGATTCACTGTCTGGACGTACGTGGTAAACGTGGTTCTTGAAGTTGTAGGAAAACTCAGTCTGCTGGCAAGATCATTCCGTTCGCCAACCCGAACTTTATCAAATCATCGGAATTTTTCAATCTCACAATGCACGCATAATTTGGGTTGAACACTCCGATCAATGCCGTTCGCTTCGTCATGTAGTCAGACCATGAACCACGGTATCACATTTTAACACAGAGCAAGACGTCTTCAAGGCTAGCAATCCCTAGCTACCAACCAAGACACCATCCTCAAACCCGCACCCCAATGCAACCGCTCACATGATAACCTCGTTCGAAACATCCTGTACATCAAATTAGCCATGAACTTCACAATTCCTAAAATATCGAACATACCCTCTTGAGTTCCTTATTCGGCAGACAAACACAGTTCTGCACGCGCACCTCATCCGCAACCGCGCAATCCTTGCCCAGAATCGTGATGCTCTGGACCTTGACGCCATTCTTGATGATACTAGTAGCATGACTGGTGACGGGTGTAGGCGTACCTTCGACACGAGCCCAAGCGCCGATCTTGCTGTGCCAGCCGACAATCGTATACATGACGCAGGCGTCGTGCTTGATCTCCGAGTCCTCAAGAACGATGGACTCCTTGACGCGGACACCGGCTCCGATGTGCACGCGCGGACCGATCGACACGTTGGGTCCGAGCTTCGCTGTGGGGTCGACGTGGGCGGAGGGGTGGATGTAGACGGGTGGGAGGATGTTTGCGGAGGGGGCGGCGAGTTCGTCGGAGCCTGACTGGAAGGCCCGCATCAGGTAGAGGGCGTTGGCGGGTACGGCGGAGCCGGCTGTCTTGATCTGGCGCCAGAAGTCCTTGCTCTCCAGGACGAAGAATTGCCTGCTGTCGGCTATGTCGGACAGCACATCCTGCTCCAGGCGGATGACGGCGTTTTCCTTCTCCTCGTCGTCGTCCTGGCCCGCGTAGAAAGACGACTCGAGGTTCTCGGACGAGGGGTAGGAGAGCAGCCGTGGGCGCTCGGTGCGGCGCTTGATGGCGCTGCGGATGGCGGGGAAGATGCACTCGGTCGCAAAGAGGTAGATTCCGCAGTTGATGAGGTTGGAGATCTGCGACTCTGGCTTCTCGACGTAGTGAAGCACGCGCTTCGTGTGCGAGTCCGACACGATGCAACCGAAGTTGGTCGCGGCTTCGTTGGCGACTCTTGTGCCCAGCATGACGGCCTCGGCATCCTTGTCCTGGAACAGCTTGAGCATCTCGGCCAGCGGGAACGACGAGCAGACATCGGCGTTCAGAACGAACAGCTTGTCTGGCCGGCCCTTCAATATGACATCGCGGAAGTGATACAGGCCTCCTGCTGTGCCCAATGCCTGGTATTCTCGCAGGTACTTGACGCTCAGGTGGGGGAAGCTGCTCGAGACCTCGTTGATGAAGGGCTGGAAGACAGACTCCTCGTAGTAACCGACGATGAAAACCTCCTTGATCTCGGGGACGTTCGTGATAGCGCGGAAGCAGTGCTCGATTATGGGGTGACCTGCGACAGGGAACAGCGGCTTTGCAAGCATTAGCGGGGTGGGCGGGATGGAAGGGCAATTGTTTGGTCGCTAACCTTGGGCAGTTCCATAGACAGAGGCCTGAACCTGGTGCCTCGCGAGGGTCCTCCAACCTATGTTGTGAGCATTTGTCGTCTAAAGCGGGTTCTACAAAGTATTTACAAGGACTACGGCTTTTGTGCCAGCACCGGGCTTGGACCTCACGGAGAGGGAGGGTGGCTGCAAACTCATCTTGAAGGTGTTTGGTGTATGGGTCTTTCTGTGATATGCTGGACTCTCAATTAGAGCAAGAAACAAGGTGGAGGGAGTGTGAACGCGAATCTGTCCTCCAAAGGGGACGATGTTGGACCCTGGATGGCCAGACCCACGTAACTCGTAACCCCCGTTGGGCGGTGAGACCTGTTAGCGCACACCAAAAGTCAGCTGCATGCCGAACACGACCTCCATGCAGACAGACGTGGGAGTTTTTGTGGATTTTCATCTTTACAGAATACAGTAGTCGAAGTACCATCAGACTCCACATCCACAGAACGCTGAATTCCACACACATACTCTGCAGCAAGAACATAGCATTGATTTCTAGTAATAGCCTTCCCAGCCATACTTTACCCACATTACTACCAATGTCCTTGCGCTGTAACCCATAACCCCCAAGCTAAAGATGATCTACACAAGCGCATCACACACCCTTTCCCTCACACCCTCGCCGCACCAGCATGAGCCATCTTCTTGTTCTTCTTCATCAGCGCCGCGAGTTTCTTCTCCAAAACCTCGTGTTCCTTCTTCGCTGCATGCATTGCCTGCTCCGCCTCCTCCATGCTCAGCACGCTACCGCGGCCAGCACCCCTCCGTCCGGGTCCAGCAAATGTACCCGTATTGCCAGGCGCAAAACTAGCCATACCCGAGCTGCTCTCGATCGCGCTCATCAGGCCCTGGACATTTAAACCGCCCCGTCCAAGCGTGATATTGCCGTGTGCGTCAAGTCCAAATTCCTGACTGGAGTGGAAGCCCAAACCAGCACCGACAAGCGCTTCGAGACCCTGGACGAAGACACCGCCGAGCAGATCAGCGGCTATCATACCCATGCCGTCGATCTCTGTGCTGCCGACCGCGCCTCCTTCGACTACTGCTTTGGCCGCTTTGGCGAACTTGCCTACATTTACCGACATGTTCGCTGTGCCAGCGCCAGGCGGGCCTCCAACGGCAGCCATCTCAGGACGGGGCTGATTTGGTGGCGGGTTGTCTGTGAAAGGGAGAACGAATTGATTGAGATATCCGCCTGCATCTGCTGGAGTCTGGTGCTGTGGTTGAGGGGGAGGTTGCGGTGTTGGAATCTCTGGGGCTTGAACAGGAGGAAGCGGGAGCGTTGTTGATCCGAGCAGTCCGGAGGTTGGGTCGAGTTTTGGCATTTGGTGACCTGCGTTGTTGCCAAGTTTCTTGCCTGCCTCTTTGAGCGCTGTGGCGATGGCGGGAAGAACGTCTTTGGGCTGCGTCTCAGCGGTGGTGTTCTGAGCGTGGGCGTACCGACTTTGCCTATGAGGGTGGAAGCGAGCATGTCCCTTCAACTCTTCAATATGCTTCTCTAGCTCAAGAGCCTTCTGCTCCAGCTCCTCTGAAAGCCCCCAGAAAAACTTGCCATTAGGTGTGATCAGCGTCCTGGAGTCAGGTTTGCCATCATGTCCGTTAAGACGCACAGGCTTCTTCTTGGCGAGAGCATCAAGATCTGCTTCTGAGAAGTGGATCTTCAGATCAGGAGGGGCTGTAGGATGAACAGGCTGTGTCGCTCGGGACGCGTGTGTAAGTGACGAGGACAATGGTTTGAAGAACTCGAGCGTCGATGCAAGCAGTTCTCCCGTTCTTTGCAGGTCGGCCATAATCGATTGAGCGGTATGTTCGCGCTTCTCTTTAGGTAGTTCGGGAACAGGCTCTGGCTCCGGTGTGACTCTCGCAGAAGCCTTAGTAGGTTGCACTTTCTTTGCTGCAACCGGAAGTACTTCAGCTGGCTCTTCTTCCACCAAAGTAGGACGTGGGGAAGCAGGTTGACTTTTTGTGGTCGCTACTGCTGGCTTGGGAGCAGTCGATGGCTTCTTGGTCTTCTTCTTTCGTCCGATGATTGGCGCTTGGACGATTTCGACATCAGATTTATTATCATCGATTGCTAGCACTTGCTCTTCCTCGATCTGCCGCTTGCGTTCTTGCCTATCCTTCTTGGCTTGTGATTTGGTCTTCTTCCTCACCGGGGCACTTCCAATCCTGCCAGCTGCAGGGGGAGGGGAGCTGGCCCTCGAGAAGGAAGTTGATGTGACGGAAGCAGTGTCCGAGATTAAATCGCTTGCTGGTGTTCCAGGCTGGTTCAGTGAAGCGATGCTGGCTTGTCTAGACCGAAGCTTGTCGACTGTTGGTATTTGAGGAAGGGACGGGGTAAATGCTGCGGCCAGAGGCGGCGGGGTCTCAGTCTTTGGTGTCGAGACTATGCGCATGACTGGCGCTGAACGTTTCATAGGCGATTCAGTGCCCGCGCCTGCGGGACTGGCCGGAACAGAGCTCATTGACGCTGAAGGTAGCATGCGAAGACTTTTTGTGCGAGCATCGGTTTTGGGTGAACTCGTGACAGGAGACTGTTCAATCTCTGACACTTTCGTAGCAGCTACTATGTTGAGCTTGCCTGGAGGTTGTCGTTTAAGTGGTGAGACTGGCGTCGGAGCAGGAACTGGTATGTCTTTCGACACTTTTGGCGACTCTTTCCTGGGACTGGTCTCCGTGGTATTTACAGTCTTCTTTCCAACCGCCTTCGCCTTGGGTGTCTCCTTCGTAGTAGGGTCAGGTGATGCCTTTTTCTCTTTTTGTGCTTCTTTCTTCGGACTGCTCACGCTCTGTGGCATCTTCTTAGCAGGCTCGCCAGGAGTTTGCGGTTTGGCAACAGTAGCTTTAGCTTTTGCTCTAGTTGGCGTCACAGGGGGAGCTTTCGCTAGTATGGGCACTGCCGGGGTCGGTGAGTCGACTGAATCGGTATGCTGCTTGCCTTTCTTCGACTTCACGGTGTTTGCATCTCTAGTCGGTGTAGCGGGCATGACAGGTACCGCCGGTGTGATGGTTGACGACGTGGTGCGAGACATGGGACGGGATACTGGCCGAGAAAGCGCTTCAGCAGCCACAGTCTTGGGAATGGCCGGAACACTGAACCCAGGTGGAACTGCTGGTGTCGCTCTTCGAGGATGCTCAAAGAAGTTGCTGTTTAGAGGAGTACTCGGCGTACTTTGGACGGGCTCGCTTTCGTTGTCGTTCACAAGTGCATCAACATTGAAGGAGACTTGCTCTTCGGCACTGAAAGGTGCGTCGTCTGTACAAACCAGTCAGCCTTCTCTGGATAGCTACAATGTCCGAATACCACGCAGCGAGTTAGTGGTAATCAATTGGTACAGCGGCTGCCGGACGACTTTCAAGGGCGATATCGCCAATCAAGCAATTAGATACATCAGGCTGCATAGGAGTTTCTCTCGAACATCTTCGTCACTTAAAACAGGCAGAAGGATAGTGCGAAAGCCACCTCTCTATTAGAAAGTAAGCATGCCGACGATAGCGCGGCAGGAAGGGGAGTTACGTACATGCGATGACCATGACGAAGACGACGAGAGAAGCTGACCTGCACATCTGGCAAAGCAGCGTGATCCTCCCAGGCATGACAAGACATGAATGAAAAGCAAAGGTATTGAAATGCCACAATGACATGCAAAAAGAGAGCGAATGTGTGACCTTGGCCAACCCTTCGTAACGCCAGGCATCTCAGTGACAACACACTGATCAGTGTGCCGATGCATCTGCCGTGAAATAACAAAAACGCCATGCAGCCATAATCGAAAGAAAAGTACTAAAACAATATATCTGACCAAGTGGCCATGTAACTATGTGGATGAAGGGTATAGTCTACCATCGTCCGGCGCCGCCGTAATTGTTGTTCGCATAAAGGGCAGAAAATCCATTTGGAGCTTGGCTGTACAAGCCCTGGCCAACCATGCCTCCTTGATGCAATCTTGCCTGTAAGATACTTGGGTCTTGGACATCTGCAAGGCCACCTCCTCCAGAAGAGGAAGTGTTAGCGTGTCTGTGTTTCTTGCCCTTTTTCTTGGATTTCTGCGAACCAGACTCCTGGTAAGCGCCAGGCGAAGGCCCATAAGGGAAGCTAAGGAGGCCAGGGGCAGGGGCAGGCGTAGAGCTCGAGGAGTGTTGATTAAGGAAAGAAGGAAACATTGACTCACGCTTACCATCAGCAGTCCGGGCACCACCATCCATGTTCCTGCTTCGGAGCAGGTCCTGGTACATGGTATCGTTGGTGTTTCTACCGACAGCGTTCGCGCCGTAGCCCAAACCACCAGTAGCGAATCCATGACCTTGGCCAAACATGCCAGTGCCGCTCACAGGCGGTGTTCCAGTAGCTTTCAAACCTGGAGGTGGTCCTTGCACGTTAGTGAAGAACTGCCCACCCATTGGCTGATGCTGGGAAATTTGATTGAACGGGTTGGCGTTTTTCGGCATCATTGAGTTTTGCTGGTTCATAAGCTTCTGGTTCGCAACAGGCTGAACGTTTGCAGAAGCGGATGCGCTGTCATTGGCGAAGCTGAAGCGGGAAGTGTGTCGTGTGTGGCCGGAGTTGTTCCCACTCAATCCATGCTGCTGGTTTTGAGGATTCGGCGTAGACGACAGTAGTCCGGCAGATTGAGGCCCAGACTTGAAGTTGGAGAGAAGAAGTTGCTGCTGTTGCTGCGCCGTAAGAGCTCGACTGTTGAGACCGAGATTGCTGAAATCCTCCGCCAGGGGAACGTTCTGCCCGAAGAGGTTGCTCCCAAAAGCTTGGTTAGGTGGCGCAATAGCGTGCTGATTGAGATGGCCTGTAATGGTGTCGTGTCCCTCTTCTGGTTCGCCTCCCAACTGCAAGCTACCTCCCGCGGTCATCTCGGTTTCGTCGCGTTCAGGAGCAGGTGCTTGTTGCAATGCAGCTTTGATCTCGGCCTCGGCTTCTCGCTGGAGTGCTAGCTCTTTCTCCTTTTCCCTTGCGACCCGACGTTTGGCACCGCCATTGGGATCGAGTAATTGAGGGAATTCCGCGATGGCCTTGAATTCTTCTTCCGAGAGAGTGGCGCTGGAAAAGACGAATTTAAAATCTGGCGTGCATATGAACTTCAGAAGACCTTCGAGACCAGAATCGCGAGGCTTGGGGAGACGCGCAACTGGGGGTGGAGTAGGCTGCGGCGTTACTGATTTCGACGTTTCCGGGGACTTTTCCTTCTCCTTTTCCTTCTCCTTCTCCATTTCTTTTTCTTTCTCTCGTTCCTTCTCCTTTTCTTTTTCTTTCTCCTTTTCTTTCTCCCTTTCCTTCTCCTTCTCCTTCTCTTTGCTCTTCTTCTTGGGTGGTTCCTCAGCTTTTGGTGCCTTTGGCGGTTGCGCAGGAACAGCATTCGTTACGAGTGGACTTGGGTTCGAGGCGATGGTTGAGCGGCTCGCGCGACGTTCAAGGGCAGCTTTGCTCGCCCAGCCCGCCGTCGCTGGCAGACCAGGTGCTTCCATGGTGGGGCTCGGAGCATCGTAGTTGTCTTGTCGATTCGCGGAGGTTGCAGCGGCAACAGGGGGGCCAGGATGGGACGGGGGCGCGGATCGGGAAGTCGCTGACAGGGCGGGCTGCTGCGTCTGGATCGAGTTCATCATGGACAAGTCTTGTCGAGTAAAGCTTTCGTTGTCTTCGCCGGGCTCGTGCAGGAACATGCAATTGCGGTTGTTGCACTGCTCGCCGCGGAGATATGCAGAGCAGTATTTGGTCGTGCCGTGTTGGGCCCTACATCACAGATGAGCTTGCTAGGACGGGCATCGAATATAGCCATGTACTTACCTCAGCGTCCTCTCTCCGTTCTGTGAACTGTCGACAGCCTTGATGCATGCCTCGGCATCTTCCTTGCGGGCGAATGTCACGTAAACACCGACCGACTGGTGATGATTGGCATTTTCCCTAGCTTTGCTGACGACGATCTTGATGATCTTGCCATACTGGCCAAAGTACTCGGGGCCCCGCAGCGTGTCGAGCAGGCGGTCTTCGCGTATAGTCGGGGTCAGGCCGGTGACGTAGACGAGGTTCTTCTGGACGACTCGCAGGCCGGCGAGGTGTTTGCGGCTAAGCGAGTCGGCCTCTGCCTTCTGGGCCTCCTTCTGCCGTATCTGGGCGTTCTTCTTGGCCTTTTGGGCAATCTGCTGCTTGTGCTTGGCCATCCTGCTCAGCGTCAGAAGCGGTCAGCAAGGGGAGGTGCGGGAGACGCACTCCTCGGGGGTGATGTTCTTGAACTCGATGGTCGAGTCGTCGTAGGGACGGCGGCAGGCGGGACACAGGCCGTTCATGGTCGTCTTGATGTTGTTGTAGCAGAACTGGCATATCTGGCACGGGCGTCAGTAGGGCGCCGCGACTCGACGTGGCTTCAGCTGGGGGCGTACTTGGTAGCCGCAGGGACACGGGCGGAAGTTCTTGTCGGACAGGTCGAACTCCTCGACGCACAGCGGGCAGCACTCGTCCTCCTCGTCGTCGACGAACTGGTCCTGCTGTATGCGGGACATGGTGGAGGGTGTGGTGTGTGTGTGGTGTGTGTGTGGAGGGTGCGTGCAGACGTGGAGGGTGCGTGCAGACGTGGAGGGTGTGTGCAGGCGTGACGGGTGGCGGTCGAGCGAGCTGGGGCGGGCCGTGTGGTGAGAGGGCAGGAGCAGGGCGACGGCAAGGAAAGGGTCGCAGGTGGAAACAAACGCCGGCCGTGGGAGCAGAGGCAACGAGACAAGGGGATGGGTGCACAGGCGGTGGCTACCGTGCCGGCCAGAGGAGCCCGTCCAGCGCAAGGTCTGCTACACGGCCGCCAAGAACTAACGTGTCCGTGCGCGTAATGCCCGGATTCGCGTAATGCACGCAAACACCAAAACTATCCTATCTAAAAACAAGGCTATAGAGCTATATACAATAGCTATTATTATAAGATTTTATAGTAGAGTAGTAATTAATTACTTATAATTATTTTATACTACTTATATTTATTTAGGAGCTTAACGTTACAGCTGCAGTAGGTAGTAACAGCTAGAGTAGCTAGTGTAGCCCCTAACTACTCCCTACTACCTATATTATTAACTACCTATTTCCTATATTTAATACTGTATTTAAGAGGCCTTAAGGCCTTCCTTTTACTTTTTTAAGATAATTAGAGAGCCTATTTTATATTAAAAGCCTCTTTCTTACGTACTTACTTAGTAGCTAGGTTAGCCTTCTTCTTTCTTTTTACCTTTATTACTATAGCCCTTACTATATACTTCTTTTAAGCTATCTTCTCTTTATATAACTTAGTAGCCTTCTTTAACTTAGCTATTTTAGCTTTTTAGAGTTACTACTCCTTATTCTTTTAGTTCTTTACTAACTAGTAAATACGTACCTTTCTAACCTTCCTTAAAGACTAGAAAATAGCTCTCTTATAGTACTCCTAGTACTATTAAAGATCTAAAGGCTTACCTTTCTTATTATACTTCTTTTTAACTATTAGTACTTCTTTAAGTCTCTAAATCTTATAGTAAAGTAGCTTATTTTAAACTAAAATATAGTAGAGTAACTAGCTAAGCTTCTATACCTTCTAACTACTTTAATTCTATACTATAGTATATATAAGCTGCTGTATTTTCCTCTAATTAAAGCTACTAAGTACTAAGGTTAAGCTTTTATAAAACTTCTACTTATCTAAAGTAGTAATAGTAAATCTTTTAAGTATAATATTAGAGTTAAGGAGTAAGATTCTAATTACTTTAAAGAAGGTAAAAATTATTAATTCCTTAAAGGAGGTTATCTAGGCCTTCTAAAATAAAAGAAAGAAGTTACCTTTTTTAATTAAAAGTAGCTCTTAGCTGTTATAAAGGTAGTTTGAAAGCTTAGTTAAGTAGGTAGCTAAAAGAGGCTTAAATATTACTATATTAAGCAGCTAGAGTGTATAGGTTAAATAAGAAGGAAATATAGTAAGAAAGATCTTATTCTAATTATAGTACTTAATAAACTCTATTATTAGGTAAGATCTATAGCTATTAAGGATAAGTAACTAATAAGATTACTAGGCCTTCTTTATAAGAGGCTAACTCTAAGAGTAGTTACTAGTATAAATTAGATAAATTTACTAAGAATCTATAGTATTAGTTTTCCTCTACTTATAGTTCTTCTAGTAGTATACTAGCTATTTCTAGTAGGTGTTAGTAGTTAAGGTAGCTAAGCTCTAAGGCTTTACTTACTAAGGTTCTACTAGGCCTAGCCTATTATATAAGCCCTT
>NW_022985015.1:108350-141916 GCF_010015815.1 Dothidotthia symphoricarpi CBS 119687 | reverse complement strand
TTTTTACTGCAGCTATACTAACTTTACCTACCTTAACTTCTACTTTACCTACTACTATAATAGTAGGTCTAACTAAGAAGCCTTACTTATTTTTTAAGTTCTTCTTTATAGCTACTAGCTTTCTAAAAAAGTCTTTAGTAAGGAAGTAGACTTATTCTACTACTAAAGGTAATAAAGAAGCCTTACCTTTACCTATAAGTTTATTTAGTTTACTAGATTTACTCTTTTTTTTACTAACTTCTTATTTTATTAGCTTTATACTCTAATACTTACTTATCTATTACTATTAGTATTATTCTTACTTCTACCTCTACTTCTATTACTAAGAGCTATAAGCCTCTTTAGCTACCTATTTACCTAGGCTATACCTATTATCTTCTAAAAGATAAAGAGGCTTATATCTTTAAAAAGAGTAAGTAGTCTTATACTTACTACTCTTAGAAGTAGTACGCTACTTATTATAAAGTAAATAATATTTATTTTTATTTAGGTACTACTAGTTAACTTTTATATAGGTTCCTAATTAGCTTAAAGCTAAAGTTACTTTCTTTTATAATCTTCTTATTATTCTTTCTAGTAATATTACTATAAAGTCTATTACTACCTACTTTAATAAGTTAAGTCCTAAGCTTATTAAGGCCTAGTCTAAGGCTAAAAAGAAGTCTATTAGTTAGCCTAGGTATTAGAATAATAACCTTAGTAATACTATTACTAAGTTACTTCTTTATACTATTATAGTTAAGCTTAGTAATATTTAGGCTATACTTAATTATTAAAGTAAGGCTATCTTAGTTCTAGTAAGTTTTTTTTCTAATTTTACTATTTTTTTAGCTAATTTCTATATTTTTCTAGGCTAAGACTACTAAGGGTTAGACTAAGTATCTTATTAATATTATTACTAAGCTTATCTCTCTCCTCTTTAAGCCTTAAGAGTTACTTATTTATAAGAATAAAGTTAGTAGTAATAATTAAGATACTTTTAAAAATAATACTACTATTAGTAGTAAAGATAAGGTAATATAGTAGTAGTTTCTTAGGTTTTTTCTTTAGCGTTTTAGTAGATACCTAGTATAGTATAGTATTTTAAGCCTATAGCGCTCTATTAGTAATACTCTAGCTACCTATAAGTAGTTAATTTTATACTTATTAACTAATTTTCTTATTCTTCTTCTAGTAATATTTTAATTTTCTTAACTATCTATATTCTTAGCCCTAGTAAGAGTATCTGTTAGTAAACTGCCTATAGTTTCCTATAGTACTTATTACTAAAAATATTACTTTCTCTACCTCTACCTTACTATTACTAGAAGCTTTAGTATTATTATAGTTTATTAAAAGAACTCTTTTAGAAATCTCTTAGTAATTTACTAGTATTATTTTATTTTTCTTTAAAGAAGGCTAACTAGCTATCTAGTACTTTAGCTTCTTTAAGGTTTTTTACTAGCTTCTATAAAGTTATAGTATAGTCTTTCTATTTAACTAGGTATTATTTCTTACGCTCTTTACTGCATTATTTCTACCTTTTACTTATAATTTCTTTAATTTTCTAGTAGTTTTCTAGTTCTCTATTAACATTTTCTAATATACTCTTAGGTTAGTAATTATTAGTATTTTATTCTACTAGAGAGTTTCTAAAGTATAGCTATAGCCTATCTATATAAAATACTAGGTAGATACTAGAAGAGGTATTTAATTTTATAGTATAAAGAGAGATTACCTTCTCTACTTAGAACTTTATATTTTTCTAGTTTAGTTTCTTACTTAGTTTACTATTAGAGAAGTATTTTCTATACTATAGCTATACTTAGTCTTCTTCTTATAGTTATAGTACTTCTTATTAATAGCAGTTAGCCTAGATTTCTTATAGTTATTAGGCTTCTACTATTCTTACTTATATATAATCTAGTATTTCTATAAATTTTATAGTAAGTGCTCTAGCTAACTTCTTTAGATTATTAGGCCTTTAATATTATTACTAAATTACTTATTCTATATCTTCTTATACTATATCTATATTATATCTATATTATAAGAAGAATAGGCTAATACTAGTAAATACTGCGTTTCTTTTCTTAATAGTAATTTAAGTAGTAAAGTATATTAGTACCTAGTTATCTTATTTCTAATTAATATAGGCTTATAGGTAAGCTTCTATAGTACTATTTATTCTTTTAGTAGTACTATTAGTTTCTAGGTAGTATCTTATAGATACTTAGTATATAATACCTAATTTTCTATAAAGGGTTTTTTAAAAATCTCTAATAAACTAACTACTATAATTAGATATAATAGTATCTAGAAGCTAATAGTAGGCTATAACTCTTTCTATAAAGGCTCTTACTACTATTTAGGTATCTAAGTTTCTTAGTAGAATAAGTATTATATTCTTACTTAACCTATCTATAACTACTATAAGGTACTAGTACCTATTACTTATAAGTAAGTTAATAATAAAGTCTATTAAGATTTCCTTCTATACTCTATCTAGGAGGGGGAGTAGCCTTAGTAGCCTTCTTTTTAGTTTCTTCTAAGGCTTAGTTCTTTTATATATATTATAGTTTTAGATAAATTACCTTATTATAAATAATATTTCTAAAAAGAAGTAGTTATAAGCTAAGATTATATAGGTATTTTTACAGCCTAGATAGCCTATAGCTAAAAATTTATAAGTTTCTAAAATAATTTTAGTATATAGTTCTTCTAAATTTAGTACCTATTTTTACTTTTAATAATATAGGAACTTTCTTTTATTAATACTATATTCTACTAATAAGACTTTTAAGTTTAGGTCTAGTAGAAACTTTCTTTAGCCTATTCTTATAGCTTTTCTTACTCTTCTATATATTAGATTATTTTTAGCTATATCTCTTTATATTATCTTAAGTTCTTCTAAGCTACTATAAGCTAGAGTAAGATTAGTTCTAGCTTCTATAGGTATATTATTAGGTTCTATTAAGAAGTTATTATTTACTATAAGTATACTATTAGGTTCTTAAGATTATAAACTTTATATTTAGTAGTAGAATAAAATACTTACCTCTTTTTCTT
The DNA here is from genome assembly GCF_010015815.1 of Dothidotthia symphoricarpi CBS 119687. Taxonomy (NCBI): domain Eukaryota; kingdom Fungi; phylum Ascomycota; class Dothideomycetes; order Pleosporales; family Dothidotthiaceae; genus Dothidotthia; species Dothidotthia symphoricarpi. The sequence goes on along the minus strand of NW_022985015.1, from coordinate 138,868 downwards.
TTTTAAGTTAGAAGTAGCTCTTTACGTATAGTTATAAAAGTTAAAATTCTTTTATCTTTATATATTTATTATTTTAACCTATAGGTAGGTCTTCCTTTTTATAGAAAAGTATATCTACTCTTTTATTAACCTTCTCTAAGTAATATATAAAGGTTAGGTTAAATTAGCTAAGTATATTTAACTAGTATATATATCTTTTAGATAATAGCCTTATAGTATAGAAGTATTTTAGGTTCTTATAGTCTATAATAATAGTAAACTTTAAAACTTACTAAAGTTTAGCTCTCTATTAGTTTATATATTTTATAACAGCTAGCAGCTCTTTATTATATATAGTATAGTTAACTTCTACTATTATATTCTTTACTAAGTAGTATACTACTATATAGAGTAGCTTATTTTTCCTAAACTATAAAAGGACCTCTTCTATTACCTACCTAGATATATTATATTCTATTATTATTTCTAGCTTAGAGTTAAAATTAGCTAATAATAGCTTAGAAATAAAGGTATTCTTAAGCTTTAAAAATACTGTTTCTTAGAGTTCTCTTTACTAGAATACTACTTCTTTTCCTATAAGTTTAGTTAGTAAAGTAATAATTTCTAAGAATCCTTTAATAAATTATTAGTAGAAGTTTATAAATCTTATAAAACTCTAAATACCTTTAGTACTTTATAGCTATTCCTATATATAGATTACTACTATCTTTTCTAAATTTATCTAGATACTATTACCTACCTCTATTATAAAACCTAGGTACTTAGTTTTCTTAACGCTAAAGTTATATTTATCTATATCTAGTTATAGGCCTACTTTCTTAAGTTTCTAAATAATTACCTTAACCTAGCGTTTATAGTCTTCTTATAATCTATCTAAGTAGATTAGTATATTATCTATATAGGCTAAGTAGTAGATATCTAAATCTTCCTAAAGTACCTAGTTAATGTATTATTAAAATATACTAGGTACGTTAATAAGGCTAAATAGAGTAATTAGCTATTTATATAGCCTAAATTAGGTATAAAATACTATCTTCTATTTATCTCCTTCTACTACGCGTATCTAGTAAAAGGCTTAGATTACGTCTACCTTTATAAACTACCTTACTTTTATAATTTAGAATAGGGTCTTATAGATAAGAGAAAGAAAGTATTTATCCTTATATATAATAGTATTTAATACTTAGTAATCTACGTAAAATTATAGCTCTTTTCTAAGTTTCTTTATAAATAGTATAAGTACAGCAGCACTAGATTTACTTACTTAGATAAACCTATAGTCTAGGTATAATATAAGTTCCTTCTATAGTACTAGTAATTCCTCTCTAGATATATTATAAAGCAGCCTTTATAAAATTTCTACTAGCTTACTATCTTTTTCTATAATTTTAATTAAGTAATTAATAGTAGTTCCTCTTAGTAGTATAAGCTTATTAGCCTCTTCTCTTAAAAAGGTCCTAAACTTACTCTATAAGTAAATTAGTAGTTTCTTCTAAAAGTTAACTATCTTTTTCTTTTTTAGTACTTTTTTAATATCTACTATAAAGGTAGAGTATAATTAAATCTACTTATCCTTTTAGAAGCACTTTATCTAAATTATATAAGTATATATACTAATAGCCTTAAAGATCTCTACTAGTATTCTACCTTCTTTACTCTATATTCTTATTTAGCTACTATAAATAAATATAGATTTCTTTATAGAGGCTAAAGTTACCTAGTATCTATTTATTTAAGGTCTTTCTAAAATAAAGTTATATTTCTTATTACCTTCTAGCTTATAGGCCTATATTTCTTCTTTATAGCTATTTATATCTATCTATATTTAGATAGCTAACTCTATCTAAGTAGAGTTTCTACCTATTTCTATAATAAGTTTCTACGTAATTATAGTATATACTAGATTATTTTATCTTATAAACTTAGAGAAGATAATTAAATAAGTTAAGTAGCTAGTATTAATTAGAGTAGATACTATAGCTATATTATTTATAATTACGTAGACTATTAGTAGTTTCTTATCTAGCTAGTTCTACTAAAATAATAAGAACCTCTTTTCTTTTTAATCTAGTTCTTTATACCTCTGCTTATATCTATATATAAGAGTTTCTAGTTTTCTAAGTCTATTATACCTTTATTAGAAAACTCCTTTAAATTATAAGCTATTATAAGAGTAGCTCTTATTAGTTAGTTAGCTAGTGCTTAGAGGTACTTATTAGTATAGTACTTAGCTTTTTTATAATATAGGTATAGGTTTTTCTCTCTATATTATAAGCGTTCTTTCTTTATAGCCTATTTAGCTTTTCTATAAGATCTATTTACTTCTTTAATTAACTTACCTAAATAGGCTTTTAATAGCTTCTAGTCTATAGGGTTATTTTATAGGAATCTTATTTATAAGAAAGTAGACCTAATTCTAGCCCTAAAGAGATTTTCTTTAATTATAACTACCTAAGTTATTAGTAACTAGATAGTCTAGTTACTTAGTATATCTACAGAAATTATTTAGTCTTATAAGTTAGGTTATAAGGTGCTAAGGTACCTTGTCTTTAGGTTATTTATATTACCTTCTTCTTTTGCTTTAAAGGCTAGCCTTATAAACTCTATATTAAAATATTATAATAAGAGCTTCTTCTATTAGAAGATTTAGAGCTTCTATCTAGCTCTTTTAGTATATAAGTTATTAATAAATTATTTATCTAGGAATATCTATAGCCCTTCTGTAGTACTTATCTTATTATAATCTATCTATAATAGAGTAATGCTAGCAGTAGAGCCCTTTAACTAGTTAAAGATATATCTAGGCCCTAATTCTAGTTCTTTAATATTACGCTTTAGCTTATAGTTTATTTAAGTTTAAAACCTCTAATAGTCCTTCTAATTACTATTAAAGCAGTTAGAATCTAGTATCTTAAAGTTTTTTATATAGGTTCTAATAGGTACTATAGAGAAAACTAGTTCTAGAACTACTCTTAGTCTATATACCTCTTTTTCTAATTATTATACCCTTTATTTAGCTAGAGTAAGTAGCAGTAGTATACTATTCTTAAAAATATTAATTTCCTAGGTTAGTATTTATAATACGTTTTATAATTCTTTTAAAGAAGATTATTTATTAGGTTTATTAACTAGTTATTTACTAGCTACTACTAATAATAGGCTAGCTATTAAGATTAGTATATTTATAAACCTTATTATCTATTATTTATCCTCTTAGAGACTTTAAAAAACTAGTTAAAGCTTTAGCTATACTTCTTATTTATTTAGGTTCTATTTAGCTATAGTTTAGAGGCGTATTTTAATTACTTTCTATATAAAGCCTATTTCTACTAGCTATAAAGCTTCTACTTTTAGCTTAGTAACTATAATATCTCTTTTAATAGATATACTGCTAGTAGTTTTTTAGGACTCTTTTAATTTCTAGAGGAGTTTTTATAAGTAAATTTAAATATAAGAGGCTAACCCTAAGAGTAGTTACTAGTATAAATTAGATAAATTTGCTAAGAATCTATAGTACTAGTTTTCCTCTACTTATAGTTCTTCTAGTAGCGTACTAGCTGTTTCTAGTAGGTGTTAGTAGTTAGAGTAGCTAAGCTCTAAGGCTTTACTTACTAAGGTTCTACTAGGCCTAGCCTGTTATATTCTTTTTTATATAGTAATTAAATACCTGCTTAAGCTAGGTAAGTCTAACGTTATTATTTATCTATTCTAAGAGTAATAATATAATAAAGACTAAGTATTTTTTAACCTCTAAATCCTTAACCTAGCTTAATTATAGAGCTCTACTAGTAGCCTTATAGATAAGGCTTAGTAGTAGAGCTAATCTATTAGTATATATATACACTAGAATAGTAATCTACTTACGTAAGCTATCTTAGATAAATACCTAAACCTTCTTTTTCTCTTATATTCTTCTGCTAAATACTTATTTTAAATAACTAGTAATACTAATTAAAAAGCTCTTCTTATTTATATTATATATATAATAAGGATTTATATTATACTTAGTAATTTTAGAGCTTAGAAGATTAAAGTATAAGCTATATTTAGCCCCTAAATTAGCTTAGTAGTAATTATAGTCTATACCTATAGTCTATTAAGAGATAAGATAGATACTTTAGCAGTTAATAAAATAAGTAACCTAGCTCTTACTTATAGCCTTCTTAGCTATGTAAAAAGTAAAATTCTATACTATCTCTCTTATAAAAGGAAGCCCTTACTTTATAAGCTCTTTAATATAATATATAAGCTTAAGCTCCTATTATAAGTTAAAATTTTATTAATAAGATAACTTAACTTTATATAACGTTGTAATAGCTTAGTGCCTTTATAATAGTATAGAGTAATTAATACTATACTTTACAGCTATTATTATATATTAAAAATTATCTCCTAATTATAATAATTCTATTTCTGCAAGTGCAGCTTTAATTAGAGTTATAGTAGTAGAGTTATATAGTATTAGAGTTTGTAGTGTTTTAGTATTCGCGTGCATCACGCGAATCCAGGCATCACGCGCACGGACACGTTAACATGGGCCTAGTGCAGCGTGCAGGTCAAGACGTCGTCGATGCAGCACCACCACCCGGCCGCCTCTTGCCTCGACCTGCTGCACCGCCAGCTGCTCACCCCCCCCGACCCCTCATCATGGCTCTCCGCCTCGCAGTGGGCCGCCCATTGGCCGCCGTCGCCCGCTCGCCGTGCTGCTCCCACGCCGCGGTGCGCACCTTCGCCTCGACGGCGCTGAGGGCAAAGGAAGTCGCGGGACAGGCGGCCGACACGCCGAACATGCGGGTGCGCGACCACTGCCACGATCGCGACGCTGCTGGTACTAACGCTGCACGCAGTACGCCCCCCGCGACCCCATGGCCAAGCTCAAGGCCGCCATCGTGAACCCGGCCGACAAGTACAAGGAGAAAGGCGAGGCGCTGCACAAGTACGGCCAGTACCTCATGTCGTGTCTGCCCAAATACGTCCAGCAGTTTTCAGTATGGAAGGACGAATTGACCATCTACATCCCGCCCGCCGGCGTCCTCCCCACCTTCACCTTCCTCAAGAACCACACGGCCGCCGAGTACACGCAGATCTCCGACATCACAGCCGTCGACTACCCCACCAAGGACCAGCGCTTCGAGGTCGTCTACAACATGCTCAGCATCCGCCACAACTCGCGCCTGAGGGTCAAGACATATGCCGACGAGGCCACCCCCGTGCCCAGTCTCTGCGATCTCTACGACGGCGCCAACTGGTACGAGCGAGAGGTGTACGATTTGTTTGGCGTCTTCTTTGTCGGCCACCCCGATCTGAGGCGCATCATGACCGACTACGGTTTTGACGGCCACCCCCTGCGAAAGGACTTCCCCATGACGGGATACACGGAAATCCGCTACGACGAAGAGAAGAAGAGGATTGTGGTAGAGCCATTGGAGATGACGCAGGCATTCAGGAACTTCAAGGGCGGCTCCTCAGCATGGGAGCAGGTCGGTCCTGGTGACGATCTGAAGCCAGACAACGTGAGTCTTGCTTGAATCTAACATTAAACTCCACTAACATCCCACAGTTCAGACTGCCCACACCCAAGCCAGAGCCGCCAAAAGAGGGCGAGCAGAAGAAATAGAAGATAGCGTTCCAATGACTGTATATACCTGGATTGACGTACTGTACAACACTAGTTTTTCATTTCGTGGTGTTGCCGTGTCTTGAAACAAATTAACAGGCTTGAAATGCATTGTAGAGTGTCTGCCCCGTCGAGGCTCCAGCAGTACTCGGCTCGCCTGACCTCGCATTCCATCGCCCAAACAGACAAGGCCAAGTTATTCCTCTCCATCACGTCATGCATCTGCCCAAAGTACATGCAACCGCAACCTCACTCCCAAGTAGTCAAACCCCCAAGTCCTCAAACCTCGCATTTCCTCGCCAAGAACCGCACCCCGCTTTCCCTTGTTCCGTCACGACATGCTGTGCTGACCAGCTACATGCTAGGACGGAATGTAGGTACGGTATACCCGAATTCCTACCACACATTGCATATCCAACCTGATGTGAGGAGGTATATACCACACCCTCCATCTCCATTATCTTCTCAATCACCTCCTACCTTTTCCTGTTCTCCATCCCCTACCCATCATAAATGGCCTCCCCACTCCCAAACTCAGAACCATCCCCAAAAACATAAACCAAAACAATCCCCCTATTCACCCTCTTCTCCCCCCAAAAAACAGATATATAGCGCAACCCCCCCTCCCCCTCCCCCCAACCAGCACACCGCGAAACCCCGACTAAGCAGATTAATCCTGCACGTCACGCGACGAACAGGAGCGCACGACCGCAAAAAAAGAAAAAATGGAGAGGGGCAGAAGTGGCTTAAAAGTGTCGTAGAATGCTACCGCGCCGCACCGTGGGTGTCGACGGGCGGACTGGAGTGTTTATCTACATCTACTTCTGAGGGGAGAGGTAATGGAGGGGTGGATGGAAGGGTGATATGGAGATGATGGGCTGGAGAGGAGGGTGATGGGGGGTTGTGGGGGTATTGGGTAGGGGGCGCTTGAGGCGGAGTTTTGCGAGGGGGTTGTAGTTGAAGTTGCTGTTATTGAGGATGAGTAGGGGTTTGGGAAGAGAGAAAACCCAAGAGAATACAGAGTCGCTCAATGCACGATGTGGGTCTAGAGATATCTGTATTCTTTTCTTTTCTTCGCTGTGGATGCTATGCTCTGCTCTGTTTTTTCTGAACAAATCTATAGCGAAATCCCCTTTTCATGTATTCAAGCCATACACCCCATCCACGTCCACGAATCAGGATGGACGAATACACCGACCAAATCAACCCCAATTCATCTTCGATCTTGATACTAGTGCAGTGCAGAACAACACCGCTTGATACATCCCGAACCCTACGGTTCACAGGCCAACGAGAAAAATGGCATAGCAAGTCGTACACCCCGGTACAGAATGCCGACCAGCGCCAAAGGGCGAGGAATTCCCTGTATACCTGGGATTGGGAGTCTGCGCAAGAGTGCACAATGTGATGTGTGCGGTATTCGCTCGTTGGAGCATACTGCATTCGGTCAGTCGGTCGGCCGATCTTGATACTGCGAATTTTGGATGAACTGGGTGGGTTGGGTGTATACGCCTTGTCCCATCTAGATACATCATGCTCTGAGTAGAGAACAGCCGCTCGTTTGAATCCACGTGTTCCATTGAGAAAATGGGATCAAGCTAGATCGGAGTGACAGAGGGAGGGGGAAGATGAGGTAAAACACTTAACCCCAGCATAGCAGATATAAATAGCAGATATAAACACCGACGATGTGTGAAAACACAGTGAAATTCAGACCGATAACACGCTGACTGATTTAGATAAGTCGGTAGTGATATGGATATGGACCAAGGTACTGCATAAACAAGCCGCCAGCCAGTCTGAGATACAGCGTCTGTAAAAAGGGGTCATGTGCTGTAGGGGAGTGAGTGTCGAAGAGGTAAGTGAACGGGGAAGCTAGACCCTGCAAGGATCCAGCAAGTCAACAACACGACGGCGGGTGAGCGTGTGAGTGGAAAGTAATGAGTATAAGTATGAATACAACCCCTCCTCCGTGTCTACATATCCACATATCCCGCCCTCTTACCATGCAACCAATTTGAACGAGCAGAAGACGGAGAGAGAAAAACACACGCGGAAAAGGAGATACGATCTGTCTGTATGTATGTATGTAGATATATGTAGAGTCCGACTGATTTGACTGGCCAACTGACTGACTAATTGGACAAAGCAAACGCAACAAGAGAAAGAAGTACGAGGAAAAACTGCCAGGAACCGCAAAAAAATGTGAATTTGTATAATGCATGCATAGCTAATCGAAGTGGAATACACAAACAAACAAACACGGATACAAACAAAACAAAACAAGAGCAAAGACCAGACAAAGGAAAGAGAATTAATGCAGCAGCAGCAGTAGCAGCGGATTCAGTCGCGAGCACACACACACGCACACGTCCGACCGTCAGCAAAAGCGGTGAAAAAAACGCCCAAACACCAATCGCTGGATGAAGAAAAAAGGTGAGCATGTATGACTAGACTAGATTCATCCATTTGGGGTTTTCAGGCAGGGAAAAAAAAAGCGATGCCACATGTGCAATTGCTAAAAGCCGAGCCAAGCCGAGCCAAGCCGAGTCCCAACCCAGGGTGAAAGCACAAAACAAACAAAGGCTTCGATTATTATCAATCGTTTTTTCTAGAAGCCTGCTTTTTCAAAAGTTCGCAAGCCCGTTCTTCGAGTTCCGCTTGCTGAATCGCTTCCTGCTGCTCTTGACCGAGTCTGCGTCGCCGCGGTCCTTGTGCAAATGCCCGTGCCGTGTGGCGGGGATGTTTACGCCGTCCAGCGCGGAGTCGCCTGCAAGGGTGCTAGTCGGGGTTGAGAGGGTGGAGCGGAGTTCATTGAGGGTAGCGTCGCCTGGGTACGAGTTTGTGATAGTTTGGGAGAGAGCGTAGTCCCTAGCCTGTTCGATGCCGTCGAGCCATTCCTGCGTCGAGTACTTGCTGCCGTTGGGGTCGCTGGTTGTGCTTTTGGGGTCTTCGAAGATGTATTGCTTGTCTCGCTTGGGGAGGGTTAGCAGGCCACAGAACGCGAATCGAGAGGGTTGACCAACTGTTTCGACGAGCCACGCTGTGAGCCCCTTGGAGTCTTGGAATGAGCGCCATGAGCTTCCGGATGCGAGGAGCGACATTTCTTCTTTCAGCTTCTTGTCGTTGGTGCCTGCCGCGCACATCAACACGCGCGCGTTGGAGGTGATCATGACTAGGCGTTGTCGCTTCTTGACTGTGTTGCTGCTGAAGAAACGCGAGAACTTCTTTGGTGTGTCGGCTTGCTCGTCTTTCCCGCCTACAGCATGGCCTGCGGGGTGTTGCGTGACACTCAGGTTGCCAACCTTCAATATACGCTCGTCTCTTTTTGTTAGTACAGGCGACCAGTCAATGTCAAGTTGGCTGGGAGGTGGCAGTTCGGTAATGAGCCTCGGTTTGGGTCGTGCTTGGCTGCTGGCTGCTGCTCCAGGCGCCGATACTGGTGCTGTGTTACCGACGAGGGCGTCTTTCGAATGGTAGGGGTCGTAGTTACCGTTGAGCTTGATAGGTTCTTGTGGAGGTGGACTGTAAGACTTGAGACGCGGGGCCTTTTGTTTCCACAGCCCCTTGCCCCATGTGATGCCGTCGAAGAAGGGGTGGGTCTTGATGTGCTCCATTGGCAGTCGTGTGAGTGGATCCAAGACGAGCAGCCGTTCGACCAAGTCTTTTGCAAGTGGGGGAAACCCATCTGGGAACGTGTAATCCAAGCCGACAATCTTCTGGAACGTCATGTACTCGTTGGCAGCCTTGAACGGAGGCCGGCCTGCGAGAAGCTGGTAGATGATGCAGCCGAAAGCCCACAGATCGCTTGCTTTGCAGGCGTTTTTATCTGTTAGAAGCTCCGGGGACACATACTCTGCAGTCCCGACGAACGACTGTGCGCGGTCCGACTCTGCAGCTTCCATTGGATCCCCAGTGACGGAACCCACGCCGTTCGACTTCTTCTGGTCCAGTATCTTTGCTGTCCCGAAATCTGTGACCTTGACGTGCATTTGGTCGTCTAGGAGGACGTTCTCCGGCTTCAAGTCGCGATGTATCACGCCCTTGATGTGCATGTAGTCGATGGCGTCGAGTATTTGGGCGCCGTAGAACCGTGTGCACTCGACGTCGAAGGTGCCCATCTTCTTCAGGAAGCCGAGCAACTCTCCGCCAGAGGCCAGGTCAAGCACAAAGTACAGCGAGCGCTCGTCCTGGAAGGTGTAGTAGAGCCGCACCACGCCGGGATGTTCCGTGAGGCGGTTGAGCGTGTCCTTTTCGATGTTTACGTATTTGACCTTTTTCTCTTTGATGATGTGGCGCTTGTCAAGTACCTTGATGGCGTACTCGCGCAGCGTTGTGCGGTCCGTGGCAGCCATTACGGTGCTGTAGGACCCCTCGCCCAGCGTCCTGCCAAAGTTGAAGTCCTTGACGCCTTTTTTCACGACCCTCGTCACGGGCCGTCCGTTCTGATCCACCTCTTGGCGCGTGCTCACAGCGGCGCCCCTTTCCTTCCACTCCTCGGTGCTTGGCAGGGGGCCGCCCTCCATGCCGTACGGCGAGCTGGACAGCTGGGTCGCGAGGGGAGGGTGCGGGCCTTCCATGGGTATACGGCGCGAGCTCCTCCGCGGCGGCAGTGGTCCGTTGGGCGACGACAGCTGGGCGGACTGGCGGTAGGGGTCGCGTCTGCTGGCCTCTCTGGAGGGCAAGGCGCCCGGGGCCACGCGTGAGCTGCTGGTCCGGCGTATGTCGATGCCCTCGTCGTTGTAGCGGTAGGTGCCCGGGGCGGTGTTCGAGTTGGTCGACAGGTTCGAGTGCATGTACATGTTGGTCGACATGGGCCGCTCTCGCAGCGGCTGGGGCTGGGCCTGGGGCGGCGGCGGGGCGGTGCGTTGCTGCATCATGGGCGCGGGTGCATAGGGTGGGTAGGCCATCTGCGGCGGCTGTGTCTGGTGGGCGAGCGGCATCGACTGGCGCTGGGCGAGACGCGAGGATGACGACGACGACGACAGCGGCACCTCGGCCAGCGGCGAGGGATGGCCCGGCGACGTCGAGGGCGAGGCGGCGCCAAAGGCATTGGCGTCTATGCCCAGCGAGGCGCCCGTCGGCTGCGCCTCGAGGTAGTCGTGTGAGTCGTGTGGGGGCTCCTGCGGCCGCTGCCTCTCCGTGACGGCGCTCCGTGACGAGGCTTGCGAGGGCGACGACGGGCGGCGCGCTGCAGCCGGGCTCTGGGCAACGGGCGGCGACGGCTGGGCGGGGGACGCGGCGTCGTCCTCGTCTGGGTTCGCGATGCGCAGCCCGCCGAGGGACTGCGACAGGCTCAGGTCGCCATTCATCGTGCAGCACTGGCGGCGGAAGGGGAGCGAGCGAGGGCTGACAGCGACGAGACTGCCCGCGGAGCGATTGGTTCGGCGTGCAGGAGCTGGACCGGGAATGAGGGCATGGGGAACTCCCAGCGGCCGACGTGCTGGAGAATGCTGCGCTGCCGTCAAGATGAGGATAGCAGGCCGTGAGGCTGGACGGCCACTAGGTCATTGCACTGCGCGTCTCGGCAGATCGCTGACGGGGTTCGACACCTTCACCCACACCGCACCTTCTCCCCAGGGGACGCCCTCGACACCCGCCTCTGCCAGAAGGCGACCGGGGCAGCCTGCTCACACTGTGTGCGACAACGCGTGCATACGCTGCCGTCGTCCAGATATCGTGCCAGGTTACGCGAAAGTCAATACGACGCATGCATGCCCCCCGGCTCTACTTCCTCATCTACAGCCAACACACGCAGTACGCGTTGGAATTGCATGGCACCTTCTTCAGCTGATTCTCATTGCATGCAATGTTTGTCATCTTTCTGCAGAGGTTCTGACGCCAATGGTAAGGAAACTACTCTGGTCGCGTGGCTAACAATGCTTCACTAACAATACCTCACTAACCAGCTTGCTCTTCTGAACATACAACGTCAATCGTGAAGGCAGACTAACCAGGCAGTCGACAAACAAGGTCAACTGGCAAGCACTCCATGCATGGACTCCTCTCCTTCTACACCTCTCTCCTTCTGTCCAACTGAGCTCCTCCATAGCAACCGCCAAACCATGGCAGGCAATAGCAATGCATCGTCCGGTAGGTGGTCGCTGGGTATGATTATATACGCACTCCCAAGACAGACACACACGTCTCACCGAGCTCTAACTTTTTGGTTTCTGGACTTTTGGATTGTCCGGTCATCGCCTCTCAATTTCCCTTCGCTAGACCACTCAACATGCTACGTCTAAAGCCGTCAGAGCTCACACTGACATCCGATGATATCGAGGAAACGTTTCGTCGTATGGCACACAGACGAGCCCACGCAGCTGCCCCAAACCATCATGCACGGTCTCCTATGCAATCTGGACGGCCAATACTCAGACGCGGTCCTCAGAGATCGATGCGGGAGGCCATGAGGACGCTTGGGGATATTCCTATCTTACGACCTCAACCTCATCAAACCTTTCATGTCCCTGTGGAAGAAGACGACGAAGACCATGACACGTACGAACCACTTCTCTCAAGAGGAAGGCAACGTATCGACAGCGTTGTGGGTGTCACCACGACTTCGTATACACATCAACAGCACACATCACCAACCCCCAGTGCTGCCTCCTCGATATCTCGTAGCATGCAGCTGCCTCTCAGGCCCGCACGAAGCCATGAAGAGTCGAGTATACAGGCTAGTTCTGACGTGCAAGTTCTCGAAGATATGGTTGTACCTCTAGATCCCATGTCTGGATATCCAGTATTTGGCCGATCCAGGACAAACACATCCGACGAAGCGGATAAGGCTCCCTCGCAATATGGCTCGACAACCCCTACCAGTGGCCCGGCTGAGTTGCGAGGAGGCGGTGGTCGTCCCAACAGGTCTCGCCTTCACCCTCCGTCTGGTCGACATGCACCTGTGGTCACTTCCAGCCCACCACAACACGAGGCGTCCTGTCCTGATCCCACCGATGGCCATCCTAATGTCGAAAATGGAATGAAAATACGGCACTTGAAAGGATACTTCACTGGTACAAAGTGGCTCGATTATGACTTTGTTGAGTCCCATTCATTGCCCCACACCGAACCACGTCGACCCAGCGAACGCTACCCGGTGCCTACGCGAAGTCGATCGTCAGATAGCGTTCCTGCTTTCTCGTTACTGAGACAACGACCGGAACCGTCAGAGTCTTCTGCAGATGACGTGTTTGGAGGCATCGCAGCGCCTGAGCCTCCTTCGAGGTTAGGGGGCAGAGTTTCACATACTTCACATACTTCAGATGCACGTAACCCATACTCTCTCTCGGGGAGCAGAGCCGCTGCAAGGTCAACGAGATTCGATAGCGGAGCTTCAAGCGCCAGTCTTGCGTATTCGTACTACGAGCTTCCTGGTTCTCGACAATCTAGTGGCGAGCAGGGCCAGTACGTCCAGTCACAGTATGATGGAACGGCTGCCGTGAGGACCTCCAACCAAGGAGCGTATTTTTCCATCCCTGCATCGCAGGTTCGCGCACCAGACAGTGTTCCAATACCCCTGCCATCGTGTCCTTCGTCGCACCCGGCTGCCGCCACCCAACATAGTATTTCACCACTACCGGCGATACCATACGCTCGCGCCACACGAGCCGCTACTGGCAGCTTCAACACAACTGACGTGTATGGACAATACCTCGATGCAACCACTGCAGCGGGTCGAGACCTACCTTCCCCGCTTGACCAGTTCCAGGAGCATTTCCGACAACTTGCGCGAGCCCAGAATACTCGACGGGCAGTGTCTGGTCAGGTCAATGTTCCACAGCACCCAGTCGGAAATCCTGACACAAATTGGACTCGCCGAGGTGTTTCCGGGGTGGTGGGTCAACGGTACTACACTGAGGACAACCCTCAAATGCAGAGATGGAGCAGCCATCATCTGCCTCAAGCCCCTGTACCTTATGCAACCCTCCGTTATCCAGAGCATCTTTCCTCTCCAATAGTCAACCCTACACGGCGCAGTACCCCGGAGACGAGGGCAAACCATCGCTCGAGTGAGCTCGATCTTGCCGGACGTAGTCCTCACGATCTGCGAGCTCAGACTCACGAGTCGGCTTATGAGAGACTACAGACCGCCATCCAGGCCATACAGCAGACGAGTGCAAGAAGCAGCCACCAACCAGGCCCTTCTCGTTTCAGCATGCCACAGGGAACTGCTGCTCGCGAAGTGCCGAATCAATCTCGAATGCACTCAATGCACCAGCACGCAGCACATAGAGACCCGTCACACAACTACTATGACGGGACCGGTCTATCAAGCAGTCCGTCCTACAATCCCTACACCGGGACCGAACCATCAAGCACTCCACCCCAGCTCCAAAACTACGCCCATCCCGAAGCACCCCGAACATCGCCCTCCTTCCCACCCCGCCTTCCATCCCGCCACACCTCCACCCAACACCCCGCCGAACCCTCCCACCGCAACAACCCCACACGCCCCCACCACCTCGCCCCACCACCCCACTACCGCGACCTCCCCTCCACATCCCTCACCTTCGACCACGGCAGCGGCACAACAAGTCGCTGGTCCCCGCTCATACGCGCCGCAACTTCGTCGGCGCGTCCACACCGCCCGCGCGTGTCGCTGCTGCAGATGAACCAGGAGAACGAGGGCGAGGCTGAGGTGCAGATGATGCGGCTGGAGCAGAGTGCGTTTGAGGCGAGGTTTGGCGAGGGTGCGCAGATGCATGTCATGGATGAGACGCCGCCGCGGGTTGGGCGCGTGGAGCGGTTTATGGGGTAGGTGGGTGTGGGGGATTGTTGTTGTGCTTTTGTGGGGTGGTTGGTCGGTTGGTGGTTATGCATACACGTGACATGGTTATTCTAACGAAATGATATGTCTAATTTGTGAATTTGATTCTGCGGAATGTCTCAGTATATTTAATTTTCTACAGTTTATTTTTTTTCTCATTTTCGCAATGCGTGGTCGTGTGGATGGTCGGTTGTTAGTTGCGTAGATGCTCAAGTCGGGGGTAGGTGGAAGCGTATGTTTGCAGAAAATCGACCACTCACATCACCGTAATTACGAGCGAGATAGAACATATCTCCTACATGTCATACCAATCACACCATGCCATGCCATGTTATTACTCGGTCTTCTACATCATCTTGCCCTATACGTACCAACCTTGCACTAAATCAAGATAAAATAAAGTCCAAGATAAACCTACAACCCCTTACCACCTACCAAATTCCATCCCATTATACCTCCATAACCCCCAATATCCCCCCCTCCCCTTCCCCTCCACGGGTTCGCATCTCCGCACAGCCCAGCCCAGCCCAGCCCAGCCCGCCAACAAACTACCTCATGCTACACCACATACGTCAACGCACAATCTCGCGCTGCTTGTGCAGATGCGGGGGTGCAATTGCTTGTTCATCCGCTTCTGGGCGCGGAGGGGGGGGGGGAGGGGAGGGAGATGAGAGATGAGAAGTGAGGGGGTGTATGTACGCGTTGTATTGATGGGGGTTGCGAGGGGGAGGGTGGGAGGGTAAGAGCAAGAGCAAGAGTAAGAGCATGTCATATTGAATTGAATAAGTAGATAAGTATATAGGATATAAAAGAGTCATAACGTCATATAGATAGGTAAACAACATTAACGAACCAATACCAATACCAATACCAGTGGCCGTAGCACATCCGTGGCCGCCATCCATCTCCACCCCCTCCCTCTCTTTCTAACGCAACACGAGGAACCCCGCACAAGCGCTAACTAAAAAGCTATAAAACAGATACAAAAAAGGTCATATACACAAGAACACCCTCCCCCCCCCCTCCCTTCCCCTTCCCTCCCCCAATCTACCCACCATCTAATAAGCATCCCCAAATATCTCCCCCGCGCTCTTAACCTGCGCCTCCTCTCCCACCCTCCTCCTCCTCTCCCCCCTCTCCCTAACCTTCCTCTCCCGCTTCGTAACCAAATGCGGCGTAACCGGCGTCACGGGCGTAAACGGCATATACGGACTATACGGCGTATACGGCACGCCCGTCTTCGGTGTCGTGAGGCTGAGTTTATCCAATCTACGGTCTAGCACTGTGGTCTGAATACCAGGTGATTGGAGGGGCGCGGCGTAGCTGCGGAATGGGAGGGAGTTGGCCGGGGTGCTGGATAGCGTTATACTTGGCGCAGCTGGGCGTTGCGGCGCCGGACGGGGCAGGGGGAGGACTTGGTCTAGTTCTTCGTCTGGGTCGTAGGGCGTTGTGGGCGAGTTTGTGTGTGAGGGGAGGGTGGTTTGGAAGCGTGGGGAGAGGGGGGTGCGGGCTTCGTCGTCCGGGGCGGCGCCGGGGTATTTTTGTGCGGGGCCGGAGATGCGCAGGTTTTTTAGGTTGAAGCGTGTTGATTTTGCGCTGGGGGGGTTGGGGCTGCGCTGCGAGAGGATGCCGCGGGGGCTGGGGGTTGGGCCGGGTTGTTGATGGTTGTTGTTGTTGTTGTTGTTGTCTCGGAGGCGGAGGGGCGCGGGGTGCGGGGCGTAGGTTGGCGTTGTGCTTGTGGCTGTGGTGATGGGGGAGATTGGGATGGTGGGGATGTTTTGTTCCTGGGAGAGGCCCGTTGTGCTGATTGCGGATGGGCGTCTGCGTCCCGGGGTGGGCATCTGCATCTGCATCTGCATCTGCATCTGCATCTGCATCGGAATCTGCGTCTCATCGACGCTCACACTCGGCGAGTGTTTCTTCGCATCATGATCCATAACCGCCGCATACAGCCTCTCCATATCATCCTGCGCCCGCTCGCGATCAGCATTAATAACCTTCTGATCAAACGACGACGGGCTCTGAATCTCCGGACTCTGCGGACTCGCCCCAACGCCACTATCGTTCTTCTTGAACTTCCTGAACCAGCTGGACGCAGGACTCGCCGGCGTCTTAACAGTCGGTCGCACGGGCTTTTTACTCTGCAATTCCACCTCCAGCGCCTTCGGCGGATCCAGCGCCTTGCGTCGCATTTTTCTCCCGACGGTGAGCAGCAGCACGCCCCAGATCAGGACTGTGAATACGTAGCCTCCGACTACGCCGCACACCTCGTACGGCAGCCAATCCCTCTCGCGCGTGGCGTGGTAGGACGCCGCGGGGCCGTCGGCAGGCGCAGGGCTCTTGTTGCGGTAGTTGTCGAGGAAATCGTAGGGAGCGGCGCGCGCGCAGGAAACGCTTAGGAGCAGGGAGAAGAGAGCAGGAGGCAGCGCCCTGGACCCCAGCATCATCTTAAGAAGGGAAGGGAAGGGAAGGGGGGAGGCGAAAAGGGCGACTAAGTATGTGACAGAAACAACGTGGATGGATGGATGGATGAATGGGGGAGGGGTACCGTTCAATGACGATCCGCAATCCTACGTATATTCCCGACGCTGAGGATCCGGGAGGGAATAGCAGGAAGTGTAACAGCAGACGACATGGTGATATGAAGGATGAGGGGGGGCGGCTGGCATGTTAAGCTCTACAGGGGGCGACGTCGTGAGTGGTTGTGCGGTGTGCAGGTGAAGAGGGCCGGGGGGTGTGATTGCGTGGGAACGGCGCTGGGCGAGGTGATTGGAAGGGTGTGTTTCCCAGGGCGTCCAGTCGGTGGGCGCTCGCAGCCGCCGGGGCGGGGTCGACAAGCGACGACCACATGGCATGGCAGTCTGCTCATCCGGTGGACGACGTTTGGTTACCACTCCCCGCTCTAGCGATTCATACATTTGTCTACTCAGCCTCACAAGACGGTGTTTCGTCTGAAGTCGTTATAATCCTACGTGCTCGTTCGCATTGAACCCCTCGCACCCTGAAATAGCCCAACCTCCTCGCGCAGATCGCTGTCCGCTCGAGGCACAGCAAACGACGGCCCGCATGCATGGCAAGGCGAAGCCGCGTTCGCGTTCGCGTCCCTGCACGTGTGTGAAATACCGTCTAGTCCACGAATTCCCATTGGCCAGGGGTATATTTTCTAAGCGCCGGGCACAGCGAATCAAATGCAAGCTAGACAACCTCATCACAAGCCACTCCGATACACGAGTTGCGATAATCACATAGGGCCGTCAATCACACATGGCCGTCAATCGGGTCGGGTGGCTCGGCAGTGATGGAAATTCTACGCGGGTTATGCGGGCCATCACATTTGTCTGGATTGCATCGTGACTGATGGATGGGCTTGTCTAGCGTAGCGTGCTGTGCATGTATGTGCTTACGGCTGAGAGTGATGGACGGATTGATTGATTGAGTACTTGATTTGAGTGAGGGAGGGAGTCAGATTGGGGCTTTCCCACCAGCGTCTACGTACGTCCATATCATATCACACACACACCACAACGCGCGTTCGTCTAGCAGGACCAGTCTTGGATAAACTGCCGGCGGCGTGGGCGAACTACCTACAGCACACAGGATCTGGGCAGCAATTCGGGCGGGCCATGCGTGGTGCTGGATTAGCGAATGCTAGCACACATATCTGCCCGAGGAAAGGCTGTGGGAGCTTACTCTGCCGTCCATGGTGCACGCGCCCAATACTTCACACCATCACACGTCGTATCGTACATTGGTAGGCTCCTCGCACGGCTTACTTACCCTCCGCCTTTGCGGTCAGCCCGCCGTCCAGCCCCGTAGGCTCCCACAGACTCTTTTCCTTCTTGTTCTGCACCCACAGGACGTCGCCTTTGAAGTAAGCCACGGCACCACCTCGTCCGGTCGCGCTGGCAGTGATGCGGAAGAGAGGCAGTCCGGTGATGTCGTGAGCCTCGCGGAGAGGGATCATGAGGAGGTTTTCCTCGCCGCAGAATTCTTCTACTACGTCTCTGAATGTTGCTTCTTCCACGTGTGGGGCGGGGCGTGGTGGCTCTTTGTTGATGGATTTCGATAGCTGCGGCGTCTCTGGAGAGGCGCGTGTGCTTTCTATGCGCGGCGCGGGTAGATCTGTGAGACGTGCGTCTCCGAGGTCTAGAGCTTGGTTGATGAGCGTGTATGCCTCGCCCCAGCAGGATGAAACTGAGGGTAGCGCGTTGATGTCGTCCCCGAGGTTGCCGAGCCACCACTTTATCCAATCCTCCACCTCCTTGAAGATGACGCCTTCGCTGGACAGCCATTGGTGGATGATGTCGAGGAACTTGGGGAAGAACTGCGCCTTGAGGAGTTCGCCAATCGTCTGATCTGAGACGAGGCCCTTCCAGGCAAACACAGCCTGGAGCGGCGCGAGATCTTGCTCTGCCGGGTTGATCTCGAAGTTGTCACGCAGATGGGTCGCAAATCGCGGGACTAGGTGGCTGGTGAGGAGACGGTCAATCTCTCCTTTCCCAAAGACCTTTCTCCACTGCTCCATGCCTGGCAATGGCCCTCGAGATAGGTCAATAGACTGCAGTGCGTGTCGAATCTTGCGCTTGACTTCGGCCACCAAGCCCGAGCCCTTGGGATCCAGATCGGCTGGCTTGAGATACGGCAGCCACTCAACAAGCCAGGTATGCGGGCTCTTCTTTGATTTGCGGGGATTCCATTCGTGGATAGAAGCAGACAGTTTGCGCGTGATTTGTTCCAGCACCCGCTTGGTGATGAACTTTGGCAGAACTGGCGTCCAAACCTCCATGAGATGGACCATAGGGTGGGGAGTCTTCACGTCCCACTGTGTCACTGCTGAGCTCACCTGGGGCAACCAGAGCTTCAGCATCATGGTTTCGTAGGCTGATGTTGTTCCGCGCTTGACGGGGTCTTCTTCTTCGATAGCAGTGTGAGTGACCAGCGCGTGCGACGGATGAGTGTATGCTTGAGAAGCAGCCCTTCGACTGCGCGGCTGTATGACGTTGGCAAGTTCCGAGAAAGACGTCGCCACCTCTTCAAGGGCACCATCGAGTGGGGACCAGGTCGCAATGAGTTGTGAGAAATGCGGATGTATGACAGCGATCGATTCACGATGTAGGGGCTTGGAAGGGTAGGCGGCGCGCAGATCTCTCAGGCCTGCGCAGACGTCCTTGAATGTGCTTGTGCGTAGTGATCCCAGCCTTGCATGTATGTCTTGTAACTCGTTCATCTGTCTCTCCAACGCTTCCAATTCTTTCTCCAGGGCATATTCTTGCGGCGCGATGGCCTTTGACTCGATCTGCAGCTCCTCGAACGCTTCAGAAAAGCTGTTCAGGTCTCGGCGCACGCGTGCTTGGAGGGTGTTCTCGAAGGGGACAACATCAGTCCCGCGGAGGGAGACGCCTGATGTGGGTGTGGATGCGCCCGTGGTCGCGTCGATGATGGACTGCAGGGCCAAAGGCACGTGCATGCCCGCTTCCTCAAGCTCGAAGACGGTCTTCTTTGCGCGCGGGGCTGTTGTTTGGGCTTGTCGCGCCCTGGCCTTCTTTTTCCTTTCTTTGCGCTCTTCCTCGGATGTGTCGACGTATTTCTCGCCGTTTGCCTCTGCCTTCCTGCGCTCTTCGCGCTTCTGCTGCTCGCTCTTCTCGCCCACAATACCAACACCCCCCTTGCTGCCTCGCAGGACTACTTGGATGGGTTCCAAGATACCCTCTCCCTCCCTTCCAAGACCGCCAGTCCCCCTGTAGCCCATCTTGGCCAGCATCTTCGCGCCGAAGCCCGACTTGAGCGCGGTGCTGCCATCCTCTGGCTTTGGCTTCTTCCTGGGCTCCTGCCTGAAGGTGGGTTTGCGTTTGAGGCCCTCGCCGTCCATTTCGAATGGGTCGGTGAGTGGAGAGGTGGTATGCGATGCGACGGCGTGTTCGGGGAGGTTGAAGGTGGGAGTAGAGTTGCGATGATCTCTATTGACAGGCGCCAAGAAACGGGCCGCCCCCATGCCTGTCCGGTGACGCTATTCTTGGACTCAGCCCTGTGGAGTGGACATGACTTGGAGAGCGACTGCGACTCTAATTCCTTTTCCCCTGGCCGCTCCCATAACACACGTCCCCACATTCCGGAGTACTGGAGTATCGGTGCATTCAAATACTGGACGTCTGGACTGCCCGACATGGCCACGCCGCCGCCTCTCGTCCTCACCCGGTCCAGAGACCAGACCGAGGCCAGCCTGCGCCATCCCGTGCCCGACCTGCAGTCGCTGCAGGGAGCCTACGTGGGCAACATCGAACGCCTGGAGGAACATGCCGAGCGCATGAGCGAGAAGGGCTCGGACCTGGGCGAGGAGATCCGCAAGCTGCACACCGAGTTGAAGCAGTCGGACAGTCGCCGCTCGTCCTTCATGTCCAACCAGCCCTTTGAAGAGCCCATGCGCCAGTTCAGCACCCGCAGCCGTGGTGTCTCCATTAGCTCGCATGCAAACTCGATCGTTGACGTCAATGGGACTGCGCGGTGGGGCGGCTACTCGCCCGCTGGCTACATCACCTCACCCGTCGGCTCCCAGGGCTCAAACTCGTGGGCCAATCCTCCGCCGGCCCCCGGTCAGCGCCAACGCTCAGAGTCAAAGACGTCGCGATTAGGGCAGATTGTGCACCCTGAGGAAGTGGAGGAGGCGAGAGACGTGTTCCCAGCATCGCCCGACTCACCCCGCTCGGCTCCATTTGCTGGCAACCGATACGAGTCTCCGCCTCCGACCGATCGCCGCGTGGTATCCTCTTTCACGCGCAAGTACGAGGAGATTGCCCAACAGATACAGGACGGCATGGACACAACCGACCAGCCCTACCACGAAGGCTCCCAGTACCGAGCCCACCATGACCCCTACGATCGACCGGCCACGGCAGCTTCAACAGACACCACACAGCAGGCCCGTACGCTGTGGCATGACTTTGACGGTGCACACGCCCCAGACACCGTCCCTGAGGAACCCGAGCCATCTCACGGCGGTGGCAGTCGCCATTCATCCTTCATGAGAGGGCTTGACATGCCCTCGCAAGGCGCACCGCCACCTGACGAAAACATGGTCTTCTATCCAGCCCCAGTTCCGAGAATGTTGAACCTCCCGAAACGGCTGTCACAACTGCCCGCCTCCGACGTGCAAGCTCGACGACGCACACAGATCATGGAATCAATACAGGCTGAAAACAGAAAGTCTGCCCACATGATGGGAGATGTAGTAGATACTAGCAGGAAGAACCGGCAAAGTATGGCTAATCTTCCTCCCGCTCTGCGAGCGAGTGTCTACTTCGACCACCAGAATGGGCCTTCACAAGAGTTCGCCGTCAAGGGGGAGTCTGCAAAGGATACGCTTGACAGCATTCTCGATGCGTCGGCACATGCACCTGTTTCTGCCTTTGTCGATCATCCGTATGCTGGACATGTCGGCAACGAAGTCTACGGACAAGAAGACAAGCGCAGAAACTCCAAGTTCCCAGAGCGGCCCAACCTTGCAGAGACCCGGAGGCGAAGTTCTTTCAACGTCCTAGATACCAAGCACGGCTCGAACGGTGCCAAATTGAACAAACTGAAGAAGCGTAATAGCTCAGCCGACATGAATGTGCTGGTCGTAAGAGCGAGTGAAAATCGGATGAGCCTGGGTGCCGAACTCGACGAACACGACGACTACGCCAGAGGCCCGCCAGCTGACGAGACATCTGGATCCAAGGCGCGGTATTATGCAAAATCAAACAGTCAACATTCAGGGGATGAACACAGTCATCATGAGGGCGACGATGACGAACGCAGCCATCATGAGGAGAGCGATGGTGATGAGCCTGAAGAAGGCGGGGGTGAGGACGAGGAGGTAGAGGAACAGCTTTTCGGCGCTCCAACCACGCTGCTTGCCGAACTCCAGATGCGCAAGGCAAAGCAAAAGACTCGCAACATGAACTACGCAACCATGTTCGAGCAGGGCATGCTGAGCCAACACAGGACACTCCTCCAGCTCGACGACGAAGCCGAGAAGGAAAAGCAGAAGCGTATCCGAAAGAAGGTCCAGCTAGCGTGGGAAGCCCAGGCCGAGGAAGACGACTCGGACGACGACGTTCCACTCGGCATTCTCTACAAGCAAAACAACCAACGCGAATCCGACTGGGACCGTCCAATAGGTTTGATTGCACAGCGTGAGCTTGAAGATAGTGAGCCGCTCAGCCTACGACGCAATAGGCTTGTTGGGTCAAATCCAAACAGACTAACAACAGCGAGTCCACTGAGGCGAGGAAATTTCCTAGGAACGTCTCCAAGCCAGCAATACCTCAGCGTCCCAACCTCAACCACACCTGGCGCAGAGTCGGAAGAAGACACCGGCGAAACACTAGGCGAACGCATGCGCCGCCTAAAAGAAAAGCAAATCCTCGACTCGGCGCTCGGCTCCGACCCCCGCAAAAGCACCGTGAGCGGCGACTTTGCCACAGAAATGCTCAGCAAGTTCGGCGTCAGCGACAACAACAACAACGACGAGAAAGACAAAGACAGCGCAATCCCAGCCCCGAAACCCACGCCCTCCCCCGGCGCAGACGGCGAGGAGGAAGAAGAAACCCTCGGCCAGCGGCGCGCGCGCCTCCAAGCCGAAGCCCTCGCCCGCGGCGACGAGCCCTCCACCACGCGCCCCTCCCTCCCCTCAAACATGAGCATGGCAGACGTCCTCTCCGCGAACCCAATGGACTCGCACAACCAGGCGCGCACCATGACCGACCAGGCGCTAATATCACACCTCCCGCAGGGCAGCCTTCTGCACCAGAACGTCCTTGCCGAGGAGCGGCGACGGACTCAACGCTTGAATGTAAATTCGCGCACGTCCAGCTACGGTATGCATGATTTTCTTGATCCGCTGGTGAGGAGCGCGCCGAAGGTCGAGCAGGATGAGGCGCTGGCGGAGAAGATTAGGAGGTATAAGGATGTCATGGCTGGGGTGGGGGTGGGGGGGTCGCAGCAACAACAGTCTCAGAGTATGATGTATCCGGGGCAGATGATGCAGGGGCAGTCGCAGATGATGGGACTGCAACAACAGCAACAGCAGCAGCAGCAGATGATGATGCAGCAGGGTATGATGTATCCTGGGCAGATGATGCAGAACGGCATGCCCATGAATATGATGCAGAACGGTATGAATATGCCCATGGGTATGCAGATGAACATGCCCATGAATATGCAGATGCAGATGCAGATGCAAATGGGCATGGGCATGCAGCCTATGATGATGGCGCCGCCTATGCCGCCCCAGCATCGCGAGATGATCGATCGATGGATGCAGGATGTGCGGCAGTGAGGGGTTGGCTTGTGGGCTGTGGACTGTGTATGGTTTCGCCTTTCTTCGTGTAATTCTTTTATTCTACGGACTGGGATAGGGACTGGGATAGATGGGCATGGCTTGGTATGGTATGGCATCTTATAGTATCTTATTTATATAGCGAGGCGTAGCGTAGCGTTGTTTATTTCATCATATTTCACCACATCGCTTCGCATCCCCATTATATCGGTCTTTAAATCTCCCTTCCATCTTTATGAAAACCCCATTTTCCATGTGATAAATCTCGCTTGTATATTTTTTCCCCTTCTTCCCGTCTTCCCACCTTCCATCATAGTCCATTATGTTGCCCACACACCGCCAAGGAGAAAACAACCCCTTTCACACACACACACACCAAAACATGCAGTTTGAAATATTGCATGTCATCCAACTTCTTCTTCTATTTTTTTGCGCTGCTCTCTGCTTGTTATTCCATGGATGGATAAAAACACAGACAGACAGACAGAAAAACAGACAGGCTTGAAGATAATAAACCCCAGATTCCATCTCGACATCTCAACATCTCCATCTCGATAACGAAACACGGCGTTTCATTACATCAGATTACATTGTATTGCATTGCAGATTTCCCCGCAAAGTAAACGCTGATAAGGGGGGCTTTGCGGGTACGCGGGGGGTTTGTGGTTACTTGGTGTGCTGGTGCGGGGGTGGGGGGTGTTGTGGGGGTATTTTGTGGGTTGGAATTAGATGCGCTGTGGGTTTTAGGGGTTGCTGGTATGCTGGTGTGTGGGCGTGTAGCTGGTGGTTGTTGGGTTTGGGGGGATGTGTATTCTGGTAGATGATATTGGTGGGTGTGGTTGTTTTGATTAGTTGGGGTGAGAGGGGAGGTGAGATGAATGGGCATCTGTATGTACGGAAATTTATACTCTTTCTCGCTAGAGTTATGCTAAACATGCACCCCATATAGACGACTCGCATAGGAATAATAGCAACGCACTGTTGAGAAGATACCAATGAGATACTATTGTAGAAACACACATAGAAGATATATACAAGATGTGCTTGTGGGGATGGGTCTGACTAGCACTACGCCGTTGCAGTTCAAGTATCTGAAGAAGAAGAGGTGCACGACCAAGGCTCTCCTGAAGTCAGAACATGATCCCAATCTATCTCCTGCTGTCCATACTCCTCTTCATTCTCGTCTTCATACTCCTCTTCGCCGTGGAAAGCATATTGCACCGACTCTGTGATCAACGACTGGGCTGCGGAAAGAGCCTGTGTGGCGATATGGGAAAATGTACTCATGGTCGTTGGAACCGGGTTTAGGGGCGCCGCAGTGACAGTGACAGTGAAGGTTGTGGTTGAATCTGAAGTTGTTTGAGGCTCCTTTGTGTGCGGCAACGAGTATGTGTTGGGAATGACGGGCAGTGATGCGTATCCGAGCTGCTCCATCTCCTCTTCACAGTCGCCTTGGCATCTTAGGAGACCAAATTCCTTCTCTAGCTCCTCGTCCGTGGGTTTTCGCGACGAGTTCCCTTGGTCGATGTAGATATCTTCCGGGCTCAAGTCGGGCCTATTCCATTCATCTGTTGGTGATTTGGGACTGAAGTCGCGCTTATTCCATCCAGCCTTTGGTGTATTGCTTCCTATGCGTTGCGGTGAAGGAGGGTTGGGATAGAACGGCGTGTTTTGTTGGCGAGCTTGATTTGCCTGCCGAGCGTACCATGGATCCCCGAAGAGGAGAGCAAAACCGGGGTCGTCGACCAGAGCCTCGGGCCAGCATGGGTTCATTGTGAGCCCCTGATCGTCAAGATCGTTAGGTATTGCGTTAAAACCCAGTCTAAAGACCCTGTCTACTAATCGAACAGTCTCAATCCAGACTTCCGTGACCCTACCATTACAAACTGGTAGATCGTGGTCGCTAGTGGCTTGTTGTATGGTCCTAGTCTGGACTTTATTAGGGCATACTTTTTTGAATAGTTGTCCTGCCCTGCTGTTTCCCAGCCTAGGGCTTAAGCGAATCCACACGTTTTTGTCACGGCCTTGCCAAACCGCTGCTGGAGGAAATTCGTCGCGTTCACAATTGACCTTGGCTGCTCGCATCCAGCCGGTTATCCAATCTGTATGATGACTTGTATAGTAATCATTCTTGACCTCCCGAATGTCACCCTGGCCAACGCCTTTTTCATCGCCACAAGTGATGCTAGATAGCTTCGGTCTGCGGCTTATGACTGAGCTGTAATGGAGGCAGGCTTGGCTCATCCGATCATATTCACAGACTTTGTCGACGAAGACTGAGTCCGGGGGTTGTAACCAAACGCTTTGCGTGATCTTTTTAGGTCTCAAGCGCTTGGCCAACTTGGTGTTCCTCTTCGAGCATTTAGCAGTCTTCCCTGGAGGCTTGGTTGGCTTTGCGGAAGGGCCGCGATCCTTCTTGGTTATCTGTGGCTTGTCCACCTTGACGTCGTAGTCTTTTCCTTGAAACTTGAAGATGGATTTACCTGCTTTAGCGAGGCCCTTGGCACAGAGGTTTGCTAGAGCTGGTACCGCTGCTTGTATGGCGAGTCTGACCAGCCAACCTAAGCGAAGCACATTAGCATATTTAGAGTGAGACAAATGATATGGAAACTTACCAACCAACGGTATAAAGGTGAGAGGTGTCAACGCAGCAGTGATTGCGACTCTGCAAAGTTGCTTTGCAACAATCTCTAAAGCTGCCGCTTCTGCGGTCTCCAGGGCAAGTTCTTTGGCTTCATCCTTCATCTTGTCTTCAACCTGCTCCTTAGTGATAGGAGGCTTGAAGCCCGCACAGCAATAGCTCTGAGTACCTCCGGTGCAGCTCTGGTCTTCAGTATCCGAGTGGTGGTTGGTATTTTGTGTCATCTCAGTTTCGCCGTCCGCGCATCCGCCAGAGCAGGGGATACCTAGCCCACGATATCCGCGCCATCTGCATTTGCCCATGATACTTCCTTTGGCGCAGCACAATCGCCGGAATTCACCCTTGACGCAGCGATCCATCGTTGATAGGTCTCCAGGTTGTCCATTCATTTGTGAAGCCTCGTGCTCTCCCGGGGCACATTTCTCATTGCACATAGTCGTATAGCAGACACCCTGGGCAGCCTCATCCTGATAAAGGACCTCTGCGTCGGCAATATCCCCTTCAGTCCAGTCGTCGGGGTAATTCAAACTCTTCTCCTTTTGGTCGACCTGATCAATCGCCCAGACCATCAAACCGCCTACAAAAGTGCGTGAGTTGCGGAACTTCTTCATGGTGATAAGATCTCTTACCTAAGCATCGAGAGTTGGCAAATTCCTTTTTCTGCTTGAATGTGTCTTGGTCGTCGTAAGATACCCATTGATCATCGTCCCAGTGGATCCCTTGGGAGATTGCGTCAGTACACTGCTTTCTTTGCAACGGACGTTGTCTTTGACATACATTTCACACCCGCCTTTTGGTCATGAATAGGTTTCAGGTTCTTCTCCTTGATGATCTCTTGAATCTCCTGGAGTGTAAGGATACCAGAAGCCTTGGAGCAACGACCTTCTTTACCACCCCCAGAAAACGTGCAAGACCCGTCAGGCTTGCTGCAAGAAGCGTCAGTAAGAGTAAACGATCGACCATAATCTGGATGAATGACGTCAGAAAATGCCAATGCCAAACTAGGGAGGTGTGATCTTACAGCCTTTGCCGAGGACAGCCTTTTCTGGTTTTACTCCAGCACGCCAGAGAAGGTCCAATGCAAGGTTAATTTCTGTGATATTGGTATGCGATGCAATCTTTGGTCCGATCCATCTTGACGCGGCATCCCAAACACCGTGAAGATCGTAAGTCATGAGGTTGAACCAGTTCACGGAATCCTGGTGTTTGGCTAGCTCGAAATGCTGCAAATACCAATAAGATGCCGGTAGCGTTATGCTATAGCCATATTTGGAGCCAAAGGCATCCTTTATGTCCTTAGATAGGAGAACATAATTAGCAGAATCCTCCGCTTTACCACCGCGGTCGTCTTGCAAAAGTCAATAAACCTGTGTCAACGAATCCAAAAGATCAGACCTGACTTACCTGCAGTTGGATACTCCCAATCCAGATCCATACCATTGAACCCATAAGTATCCATGAACCTGATTACGTTGGTGATGAACGTTTTGCGATTTGCTGCTGTACTGGCCATGTTGCTGAAAGCTTGTTGATATGGACCAGCTGAACGTACAAACAAGCACCATAGGTCAGAGAGGCAGGTAAATATATGTTGGATATCAGAACTTACGATCATTGAAAGACCAGCCACCGACACTCACCCAGGTCTGCAATCCAGGTTTCTTCTCCTTCAACTTCGTGAAACGATGTAGTAAGCTGCCTGCATTCTTGTCCATCGGCACGATCTCGAAAGTTGCAGGGTTAAAGAAGACGAACGCAAAGTTGAGGTGAGTAAAACCATTGAGGTTGAGATCTTCGGGCTTGACAGCACTGCATGCCCTTGTGTTCGCCCACGACTCATAATATCCGATGTTTATGCCTTCGACACTGCCACCATTCCTGCTGCAGGACGGTCGCTTGACATCGCCACAGCCTCCAAAGCTCTTCTGGCAGCCATCGTCGCAGAATTCGGAAGTTGAGCCGCAAAACCTAGAAGCTGAGGTTAATGATCTGCAGGCGAAATGTAGGAGTCGGTTTACTGGGTGACGTACCCAAACTTGGAGCAGCATACCCCAAGTGGACACTTCTGGTTACCAGGTGTGCCGTACTGACCGCACTCAGCCTTAGCATCGCAGTTTGAGGAACAGTTCCCGGCTCCACACTCTGAGGGCGAGTAGCCACAAAGTCCGGAGACCTGAACGATTTTAGCCCTGGCCTGAAATATAGGGATGATTGCTTACCTTGCTACAGCAAGCCCCGTTCACACAAGGCGTCTGATCATTGCAAGTTCCTACCGGTAGGTCGAGAGTTTGGGCAGGAAGGTCGTTTTGCAAGATAGCAAACGCAGAATTGAGAAGAAAATACGAGTTCTCAACTTCACTCTCATTGGTTTCATTAGAGGAGAATGAACCGTTCTGACAATGAACAGAATCGCCGAGCAACCCGAGGGCCAAAGAGAGGCCGTAGAAATAGATGAACCGCATGGTCAAGAATTGGAGATTCTGGAGAGAACCTCAAATGTCTAGAGAGTAAGACACAGTCTGGTGGAAACTCAAGAGTATATAAGACATAGATTCCGACGGGCGGTTTTCCCGAGACATTGTATGCAAGGCCTGGCTATTCATGATTCAACATCGTTTCTCTCCGCGGAACTCTATACCTGCGTTGGCATGTAGGGGATATTCGCCTCACTCAGGTCATGCACCGCTAGTATAAGGACATCTTGAGTTAGGTTCAATCCTGAGCACTGATGGATGTGATCACTATTGCGTAAACCTCGGTTTCTGAAACTCTCAACGACACCCAAGACTACTACAACTACACTTACCCATGTGAGGTAGCTTGGCGTTTCGGGGCATTTTTCTTGTTGAGGCAGGTGAAGGAAGTTTTAGTGCACAAATGGTCAAATAAAGTGCATACGATAGATGGAACACAGTAGCATAGGCCACTTTTGCCAACAAATCCTACCTAGGACAGGAACATTAACACTAAGGTACAAAATTAGGTAATTTACTCCGCAGCTTTATCAGGTAAAAAATACAGAAGAAAGACTATATTTTATACTGTAATACAGTGTAAAACGTAAGGTAAATTTATATAAACTTAGTATAAAATAACTATAGTTTATTATTAAATAGGTAGGTAAATTTATACCCTATTTTATAATAAGTATATAAAGACGTTTACAACTATTATATATTAAATTATACTATAAATAGTATATTTCTTAATTATTACAGCCTAGTAAGTACGTTAGTAGAGGTATCTTTATACTGTATAGAGTCTCTATTATTAGGTAAGACTCTAAGTGCTACTACTATCTTAAGCTTAATTAGGCAGTAACTCTTAATACTACTATTAATATCCTAGAATACTTTACTAGGTAGTTAAAAGATACTAAAGATCTAGTTAAAGCCTATGTTTATTATTATTAGTATTTTAATAATAAGTTATTTAACTTACTATGTAAATAAACATACTTCTATCTAATAGAAAAGAGATATACTCTTTATAAGAAGCTTTTCTAATACTATTTAGACTCTTCTTTTAACCTATTACCTTTAGAGTTTATTACTAGTAGAGTAATTATAACTGCTAAGTTAAGTACTATTCTTATTATAGTTAGAGCTAAAGTAGAATAAGTATAATTACTAAGTTAAGTACTATTCTTATTATAGCTAGAGCTAAAAGAAAAGATATACTCTTTATAAGAAGCTTCTTTATTACTATTTAGAACTTTATTATAGTATACTTTCTAAGAAGTATAAAGTAGTAATAAAGGGTATTCTCTCTATTAGTAAAGTTAATACTAATATATTTAACCTCTTTATTAGATAGATATATAAGAAGAAGCTATTAGAAAATATACTAATACCTTTCTTTTTAGTATATTATATCTCTATTAAATATTAGTCCTACCTTATAGCAGATATACTCCTAGCTTCTAGATAGAAAGATACTTTAATAGAAAAAGCTTCTTAAGTACTATTTAGGCTTCTTCTAAGGTACGCTATCTAGTAAGTTTAAAGAGATAGCTAATAATATTATCTTTATCTACTAAGTTAATACTAATGTATTTAATATCTTTATTAACTAGATAAAAAGATACTTTAATAGAAAAAGCTTCTTTAGTACTATTTAGGCTTCTTTTAAGGTATACTATCTAGTAAGTTTAAAGAGATAGCTAATAGTATTA
>NW_022985015.1:105764-107565 GCF_010015815.1 Dothidotthia symphoricarpi CBS 119687 | reverse complement strand
CTACCTTAAAGACTACTATAGCTAGGTTATTATTCTAGTAATAGCTCTATATTACAGATATCTAGTCCTAGTTAAACCTACTACTTTTAGGAGTAACTAGCTTATATGCTAATATAGTAGTAGAACCTACTACTCCTAGGTATAACTCCTATATTAATACTATAAAGATTACTACTAAGTCTACCTTAAAGACTACTATAGCTAGGTTATTATTCTAGTAATAGTTCTGTATTATAAATATCTAGTCCTAGTTAAACCTACTACTACTAGGAGTAACTAGCTTTCTAGGTTATTATTCTAGTAATAGTTCTGTATTATAGATATCTAGTCCTAGTTAAACCTACTACTCTTAGGAGTAACTAGCTCTCTAAGTTATTATTCTAGTAATAGCTCTATATTACAGATATCTAGTTCTAGTTAAACCTACTACTCCTAGGTATAGCTCTTATATTAGTGCTATAAAGATTACTACTAAGTCTACTATAAAGACTACTATATCCTATAGTATAATATTTTCTAACTAGATTTCTTATTTTAGTATAATTAAGACTGCTAGGATGCCTACGCTTAGTAGAAGTTAGCTTTCTAGTAATAAGGCTTTAGTAAAACTATTTTTATAGTAGAAATAACTTTAGGCTTTTTATCTATTTAGATTATTAAGAGTGTAGGAAATTAGACCTTTAGAAAGCTACTTATAAGGAAAGTAATACTAAATAGTATATTTAAACTATCTTATTTATAGAACTCTTAGAATGTAAATAGCTATAAATTAATAAGGTTAAGTAGTTAAATATAATTAGTACTATAGCTATAGATTAATAAGGTTAGGTAGTTAAATATAATTAGTACTAAAGGTATATATACTAAATATTATATAGACGTAAGGTACTAATTATATTTAACTACCTAACCTTATTAATTTAGTCTTATAAGATTTAACTTTTACTGCTGTTAAGGTAGTTCTATAACTTAGTAAGTATAAGATTTAACTCTTACTGCTATTAAGATAGTCCTATAACTTAGTAAGTATAAGGTCTAACTCTTACTACTATTAAGGTAGTCCTATAACTTAGTAGGTATAAGGTCCTACGTACTGTAATTATAATATATTAGCTTAAGTATAGGGTTAACATATATTCTTATATATTAATTATTAAATATAATAATATTAGTAGCTGTTAGGTTTCTAGTCTTCTTATATTCCTTAATAACTAAGTGTTTATAGTAAAAATACTAATTAAAGGCTTACTTCTAATTAATAAGCATTATCTATATATTAGATTCTAATATTATTACTTTAAAGTATTATACTATTCTAGCTTTATATTTTATCTAGATTAACTTAACCTCCTCTTACTTATCTTAGAAGACTAGACTATTAAGGTTAAGAAGAAGGTTAGAGTATAATATATTATTTCTCTTTAATTAAACTAGCTAGTAGGCTGTATTAATTATAGCCTACTTTAAAGGTAGTTTAATAACAGAACTTAAGCCCTCTATAGTAAACTTTACAGCTACTAATTTATTAAGTGCTAAAAAAGAGCTAGAGTATAATATATTATTTCTCCTTAGTTAACCTAGCTAGTAGGCTGTATTAATTACAGCCTACTTTAAAAGTAAGTTAGTAATAGAATTCTGCTCTAATAGTAAAGTAGATATCTATATTAACTTTATACTAGTCCTTAACTTTAAACTTATTAGAATACTGTTTAAGAAAGTTAATAGTAACTTATAGGTTATAGTACTACTTAGCCTACTTATTATTCTTATAATTAAAGGGCTAGTTATTCTTATAATTAAA
>NW_022985015.1:13925-105629 GCF_010015815.1 Dothidotthia symphoricarpi CBS 119687 | reverse complement strand
GAAAGTGCTAAACCTTATATCTAAGGTTAAATATATAAAATATATACTTAGATAGTAATTCTAGAGAGGTTATAATAACCTATATATTATTAAAGCGCGTTTAGTAAATATAGAGAGAATATAGCCTATATTACTTATCTACGTTACGTAGGTTTAAAATATATATAGTAGGTTTATAGAGGAGCTTATTTTCTACTATATTATACTATAATATAGTAGTAGTATATAGGGCGTAGCTTACCTTGTTAATATTTTATTATAAGGTGTTTACTAAGTAACTATATATTTTATAGCCTATCCTGCTTAGAAAGAGCGTATTTATTAATAATAAAATAAGACGTACGTATTACGTTCCTAACTTAATAATAAACGTAGGCTACGCTAATAAGATCTATAATTTTATTAATAGTTATCTATTATATAGTATTATCCTCTTTATCTATCTTATAGAGATATAGTAGCTAGCTATTAACTAACTTTAGTAGCTATACCTTTTAGTATCTAACTATACCTACCTACTTAGAACTATTATATAGGTCTTTAAACAACGTAATAACTATACTAAATAATAACTATATTAATTACTTATAGATGTTTAGTAATAGGTCTGTATAGTATATAATAAATACTATACTATATAAGTTATTACCTTAGCTATAAAAGGAAATTATACTAAGTTTTAATCTATTTAGGAGGATATAATTCTAAAATATTACTATATCTTATAGTAAGGTTCTAGTATACTAAGTAGCATTAATATCTTTTATCTTATCTAGCTTCTATTACTATTAAGGATTTATAGGTATACTTATCCTATCTATAAGGTTATACGCATTATCTTAGGAATTATTATTATCTTAATACACTATATTATTATCTCTAATAAGGTCTATACGCTTATTTCTACTCTACTTTACGTAAATACGTTATTTCTAAATAAGTATATTAATTTCTGTACTTCTATACTTATAACTAGTAGACGTAGTAAACCTCTTTACTGTATAGAGAAATTACTTAAGTAACTATTAGGCGTAGTAAGATAAAGGACTAAAATCTTATATATTCTGCCTAAGGTAAAGTAGGTAATAATACTAAACAGTATATAATAGTAGTAGGTCTAGATCTTCTTAATAATATAGATCCTTATACTTATATATAAACGCCTATACTTATTTCTTAACCTTATTAATATTATGTTTTATAAATTTATATTAGCTAGTATATTAAAGAAGTTAGTAGTATTATAGAAAGTTATTAGAGTATATCTTTAGTAGGAACTATTATATTACAGGTATACTATATAATAAGAAAAACGTCTACTATTTATATATAGTCTAGTTAGTATAGTTACTAGTTACACGTAGAGAAGTACTAACGCAGGCTAGGACAAAAGTATAAAAAGAAGTTATACTCTAGTTTATTAGATTCTAGTTACACTGTAGAATAACCTATAGATACTTCTTTACTTTATAACTCTTACTTTAGTATTTCTTCTCTTTCTATAAATAAAATATTAATTTTAGGATATTATAGTTTATAGAGTATATAGTATTAATAGGAAAGCTCCTTAGAAAGTATATAGTAGGTAGGTTAAGGAGTATAGATTAGTAGTTAACTCTTCTGTCTTTCTTTAAGTTATTAAACTCCTTATCTCTTATTACGCCTTAAGAACGCTTAATCTTATTAATATAAGCCTTAAGGTTATAGTTAACTTCTACTTCTAGATTTAGGCTATTTAGGAAGAAATAGTTACCTTTTCTTTTCTATATCCTAGAAAACGTGTATATCTAGTAACTTTATTTTAACTTCTCTAGACTCTTTATACCTATTACGTCTATAATAGTAGGACTATCTCTAGTAACTAATATAATATAAGCTTTTAGCTAGAAATCTTATTTAACAGCTCTATTATATACTACTACTTTATAATATAACTTATATAGCTTAGTTATAAAAGGAGTAAGCTACGTATTAGTATATATCTTATTAAACCTGCCTAGTATAATATAGGTAGTAAGGGCGTTAGAGGCGTTATCTCTTGTCCTAGAGTATAGATTTAATATATAAAGTATAACTAGTATAATACTTTAGTATTTTCTTAGGTACTTAATAGTACTAATTATATCTAAGGTAAGCTATAGCATAAGGTTACGCGTATCTTAGAAATATCTGTTACTATAGTATTTGCAAAACTAACTTCTATTAAATATATTATTCCTTAATCTATAATTAGGCGTAGATAGATTAAAAGTAGCTCTGTATAATAAGAGCTACTATAACCTTAATATATAACTATACTAGAGACAGAGGTGTAGTAGAAGAGAGATATATTAGAATACATATCTTAGCTAACTATAATTATTATACTATATCTTACTGTATAAGAAGTAAGTAGATACTACTAGAAGCTTACTAATAAATACTATATACCTGTCTATACAGTAGTTAATATATTAAGGTTTAATTACATCTCTAATAGCGTTGTCTAATACCCTACGTCTAATCTAGATAAGGTCTTCTATATTAATATTATAGTATTTCTAGATTACCTTACGTATCTTCTTTACTTTCTATCTTAAGGTACTAATAAAGGTATTAAAGATCTTAAGCGCTTATTTATAAATACTATTAGTAGAAAAGTAGTCTTCTTTATAACCTATATAGTCTACAGCCTCTATTACCTTATGTACCTAGTCTACTATTTCTAGTCTATTATTATTATCTGCTCCCTATAGGGCGTTGTTATAGAGTAGGATAATATACTTAAGTAACTCTACGTTAGTATTAGTTAAGCTATTATTATTATCTAGACTGTTAAAATCTAGTATATCTAGTTAGAGTTAGTTTTAAGAGTTAACTTTAAGTATATCTGCTTTTTCTAACGTAAATAGAAACTCTTTATTAAAGTACTCTTTTCTATATTAATAGTACTATTAATAATTAACAGTATAGTAAGCGCCTTAGTGTAGTAGTAGTTAGCACTTACACTAAACCTTTATAGTATTATTAATACAGTCTAGTTACTATTAACCTATAAGTTATAAGCTGCTATAGAGTATATTAAATATAGTAGTATCTATTTCTATAGGTATACTAGGTAGTTATAGGATGTGTATTAGAGTACTAAGAAGAATAGGATACTTTCTATTAAGTAGTAGTAAATATTTTATTAATTATCTTATTATAGTTACTAACTAGACTATTAGAGTTATTATATAAGCCTAACTAGAAGAAGATTATATCTTAGTTAGCTTAAATTATATAGGAGACTAGTAATATACCTACTTATTATTATTTCTAGTATTAATACAGTACGTCTAAATAACGTAAGTTAGTATAAGTTTTATATACTATATATATTAAGACCCTTAGAAGTATAGATTTCCTACTAAGCTACTCTTATAATTCTACTATTTTCTTCTAACCTATTACACTTATCTATAAGATG
This sequence comes from Dothidotthia symphoricarpi CBS 119687, assembly GCF_010015815.1. NCBI lineage: Eukaryota > Fungi > Ascomycota > Dothideomycetes > Pleosporales > Dothidotthiaceae > Dothidotthia > Dothidotthia symphoricarpi. The sequence goes on along the minus strand of NW_022985015.1, from coordinate 102,181 downwards.
CTGTATAGAGAGACGCTAAACGTACTATCTACTAAACTTATATAACCTAATATAACGTTAGCTACTAATGTAGAAGCCTATAATATACTATATACGCCTCCTACTACTCTGTTTAAGTCTAGTAGGTCTGCGTTTAATAACATTACGTATAAGTATAACTAAACTAGAGATAACTACCCTAATAATAGATTTATATTTAAGTAATTTATTAAGCTATCTACTATACTAGCCTACGCCTTCTACTACGTTAACTTAGACTATACTAATGTCTCTATATAACTTATAGAGGAGATAAAGGTTATAAATTACTTACTAAAGAGAAATATTACAGTATATAAGTAGAGTATTTCTAGTTATACTATAGACTGTAATAAGTATAGGTAAGTTAAACGTAGTACTGTAATCTATGCCCTTATACTCTTTTATCTAGGTAGAATTTATACTACCTAATATATAGACTATAACGTAGATAATTATATTAGTTAGTTAGTTTAACTAAATACTAGTACTATATAGATTAAAGTAGTATAGGAAAAAGATACTAGTTTACGTCTAGGACAGCTTATAAAGAATAATACTTATAGTATTAAGTATATCTATACTTCTACCTTAGTAAATAGTGTTATGTATAACTAGTACTTTCTTATATTATTTACTTAGCAAGACTGTCTTAACTTAGATACTAAGATATATAATATAGGCGTATATAAGTATTTATAGTATAGTCTGTCTACCTTAAGAGGTTTATACTTTATATAAGAGACTTAAATTATATAAAAGATTAAGATAGTACTAAATAGGAATATAAAGAGCTGCGTTTTATAGATAGTAGAAGTTTTATATAATAAGCTTTCTAGAGTTACTATTAACTAGAGGATAATTCTGTAATTTAATTAGCTAGAATAATAATAATACTACATATTTATAGTAGGCTAGTATTACCTATTCTATATATTTATTTCTTAGTTACTATTTTTATAAATTTTACTATCTATTCTATATATAAATTTTAGCCTGCGTTACGTTACTATAACTTAGTTAAAACGTTATAAAAAGCTTAAAGTTTCTAGAAGGCTATAGTTACGCTAAAACGCTAATTACTAATTAGTTACTTTTAATTTTACTACTTATAGTAAAAGCTATAAACTTCTATAAAATACTAAGGCCTAGCTACTAGAGTTTATACTTAACGCTGTAAGCTGTTAACCTCTATTACTATAATACTTTATACCTATATACCTAACTACTAGCGCTTATTAACTATAATGCTTGTGCCTAAGGTAGTAAATATTTATAAGTTACTAAAGGCTAGCGTATTATAGAGTAAGCTAGGTAGGTAGGTAGAGTAGAGAGGGGTACTAGTAATAGTAGAGGTATAGTAATAGACTACTAGGAAGTACTTTCTATTACTAATACTTAATTATACTAATACTTAAGTAGGTCTAGTAAAACTCTTTATTCTAATAACTATTAGGCTGCTAATACTAAGAAGTATACCTTATTATCTATAGATAGTTAATTACGCTAATATATATATAGGTCTAGCGTACACTCTTTAAGGCTTAGTAATAAGGCTGTTAACGTTAGGAAGTACTTACTTATCTTAATAATTAATTACGCTAATACTTAAGTAGTTCTAAATAAACTATAACTCCTAGAGAATAAACTAGGTTACTAAAGCCCTAGAGTATAAACTAGGTTATTAAAGCTCTAGAATATAACTAGGTTATTAAAGCTACCTCCTCTTTCTATCTCTACTATATAAGACTTAACTAATATAAAGTAGGTAGTGCCTATATACTTAGTATAACTCTAGAGTATACTAAGTATTAAAGCCTAGATATACCTAGTTAATATCTAAAGTATACTAAGTACTAAAGCCTTAGGAACACCTAGTAAACCTCTAGAGTACACTAGGTATTAAAGCCTAGAGCTACCTAGTTAAATATTAGAGTTAACTATTTAAATTATCTTCTATAAGCTTACTAGATATCTAATATACTACTAATACAGTCTAACTCTATCTTCTATTATAGCTAAGTAGTCTAATAAGCTTTATATTAATTTACTTTAAACTATCTTACGCTTTAGTATAATTATAGTTCTATACTAGTAGTCTCTTCTTCTATATAGTAGTTAGCTATGTTAACTCTAGCTAAAGACGCGTCTATATAGGAGTAAGTTACTCTTTAGTATTTAATTACAGAGAGGTTAAGGTTACTTAGTAGTACAGCGCCTATAATAGATACTTATACTAAGAACTTTTTATACCTTTATAGTTACAGCTCTATACTAGATTTCTTCTATACCTATATTACTTAAGCTCTAGCTTATCTAGTGCTTACGCTAGATATAATAGCTCTATTAGTAACCTTATAAGCTGCTTACTTTAGTAGGTAGTAATACTTATAACCTAGTAGTGTACTTAAGTTAAATGTATTACTTAAACTATATTCTACGTACTGCGTAGTAGAGGTATAATAAGGTCTTAAGTTAAAACCTACTTAATATTTTAGGAACTATAATAATTATTACTAATTATACAGCTAGTAAGGTACTAAGGTATATATTTCTTAAGCTAATACTACTATGCGTAATCTTTATTAGTAGAGTTTAGGCCTTTATTAATAAAGGTACTTAATAATAAAGGTTCTGTTTATTAGATATCTAGGTAAGAACTTTGTTATTACTTACTATATGTTAGCGCTACTTAATAGTTTATTTAATTAGAGAGCCTACTAATTAATATAACCTTAGTAGTATAGTATAGTAGGTATATTATTAGACTTAACCTTTAGTCCTTTCCTTATAAGAAGCCTACCTATAGGTAGAGTACGCTATAGCGTGCTTATATCTCTTAATAGTTATATCTCTTAAAGATAGGTCTCTAGATACGTCTACTCTACTACGTATACTATAGTATATATAAATATAAAGTAGTATATTATTAGTTAATAGATTTAATAAAGCTAGGCTAGTGTACCTATTATAGTACCTATATATATATTTATAAGGTTTTAGAGTTCCTCTATAGAGATCTTATAATTTAGGATACTATATTATAACTACCTCTAGTATAATTATTAGTTATTAGTAATAGAGTAGGTAATGTTAGGGCCTTACTTTTATAAGGGTATAATATAGTAGTTTAAGCTTACTTAAGGAAAAAGAACCTAACAGAGTAACTTACTATACTTATTTATTAGTTTTATACAGTCTTATATTTTAGATTACTAATAATATAGGATCTCTTTAGGTATTCTTATTTAGTAAGATAGATTACCTAATATCTTAGAAAGTATATAGAGAACTTTAGTAGCCTATATATTAGCTTAATAGAGAGTATACTAGGTATTTAAAATAGTTAGTTTTAGAGGTAGTTAGCCTTTAGGCTAGTATACTTTTAAAAATAGTTAGTTCTAAAGGTAGTTAGCCTTTAGGCTAGTATACTATAATTTTGTCTTAATTACTAGGGTTTACTCTCTTAAAGATAGCTTCCTCTACGTAAAACTTAAGCGTAGGCTCTAAGTATACTTACTTAGGAATTATAAAGCCTATATATATAATATAAGGAAGGACTAGACTACTACTACCTATTAGGGGTAGGGTTTTATATCTAACTGCTAAAGTCTATTATACTAAAAGAGAGAGGTAATACTACCTTAATAATAAAGACTTTCTATGTAATACTCTACGCTTATAGTAAGATTAATCTTTAAAGTGCTAAGTTTACTTAGTTTAGAATTTAATAATAACTATAGTCTATTCTATTAGCTATTAAGATTTATTAATAGCCTTAGGGGTAGAGTCTATTAAACTTATTACCTTATAGGTAGTAAATTAAGGGACTCTTTTATAGTTATAGCTATAGAATGCCTATAGCGTTAGAGAGCGTACGTGTTGTAAAGCCTCTTATAATAGAGAAGGTTATATAGTAACTCTAGTACTCTATACTGCTTTATAGGTACTTTAGAGACGTAATAGGCACGTTTTTTAGGTATAATTAGTAGTATATAGAGTAAAATAGGTAATTTTAAGAGTAAGTTTAGGAATATATTAGATAATCTATAGAGACGTGTTTAGGTACGTTACTAACGCGTTATAATATACCTAAAAGGCTTAACTAATAGAGGTATATTTAGGGGTATAGTAAGCGTATTAAGTAAGTAGGGAGTATTAGTAGAGGCGTAGTAGACGTTATAAGTAAGGCAAATTAACTTAGCGTTATATACCTATACTACTAGGCTTAGGTTGTGTTTTTTAAGTTTATAAAAGTAATACAGTATATACAGTTATAAGCTAGCTATATTAAGTAAAGATTATAACTATTTTATCTTATATAGGCCTTGCTTTTTAAGCTGCAGTACTATAAAATATACCTATAATAAAGTGCTAAACGCGTATAGGTATATAAAATAACTTAATAATAGTAGTTATTCTTACGCTAATATTATACTAGAACGCATAAAAGTATTTACTTATAAGATACTAAAATATAACTCTAAACTTACGCAAGAACTAGGACTAATTTCTAAAATAATAAATAATACGCTTATCTATAAATACTAGTGCTGTATATACTACGTATATTACTATACCCTTCTCTTAGTATTATTAGCTAGACGCTACCTAACTCTAAGTTTAACCTATTAGATACTAAGTATTTACTCTGTATGTTATTAAACTATAGTAATCTCTATTATAGGCCCTTCTTAAGGCGTTAAATACTAAATTAAAAGGCTAAAATTTAAGCTGCTATATATTTATTTTTGCTAAAAGTAGCCTCTAGCTCTGCTCTCTTATATTTAACTTTAGACTATAGGTAGTTAATCTTCTTCTTAGTAGCCTCTATAAAAGTAAATAGTTAATCTTTATTATTAGAAGATAAATCTTTGTCTATAGCGTAGATATATAGAGTATTACTGTCCTAAAGGCTAAGCTAATTTAAATTAGAACTTAAAAAAAAGTAGATAGGTTTATATACTTACTATAATTAGCTAATTAGTAGAATAGATAAGCCTACTATAAAAGTACTAGATAAGTCCTATAAAATTATACTACTAATACGTATAGAACGTATTTATAGTCTATAGAAGTCTTAACTACTCTAAGAGGTTAAAAATACTAGTACTCTTACCCTATATTACCTAAATATAGATAGTAGTAGAGCCTAGTATAGAGAATAATAAAACGCGTTAACTATATAATAACTAGGTATAGTTACTAGACGCTAGCAAACGTTACTTTAAGAAATAATAAGGATAATAATAAGAGCACTCCTACTAAAATAATTATACTGTAGACTAGTAATATTATAAGAGAGTAGTAAGAATAAGGGTAGTAAATAAGATTTAACTATAGGTAGAATACTACCTTAAGGTATAACTAAATAAAAATAAACTAGATTATAAGGTATTAAAGGGCGTTTATATACTAGGCCTATATAGTAATAGTTAACCTTCTACTAGATAAGAAGAAGATAATATTAACCCTATAGATCTACTACTAAGTTATTCTACGTAATTATACTAATTAGAAGCAGGTATAATATCTAGCCTCTATACTTATCTAATACTAACGTAATTATATATAATAATATATAAAAAGTAGGATTAAGGAGATTTAGAGACTTATAGTAATATAGATATATAGAGTTTCTTATATACTTAGACTAGATAGAGAGCCTTTATATTAAAAAGCTTTAAGTATTTATAACCTAAGTATCTATATTATTATTATAACGTTCTTGCCTAGCTTAATATCTAAATACTATAATAATAGTAGAATATTCTAATAAAGAGTATAATTAATCTAAAACTATAAATTCTAGACTCTTACTAGATAAAATTGTACCTCTAATATATAGTAAGAAATATAGGTAATATATAATCTTAGAACTATATAGAAAGTATACTTAACTTAAATTAAGTAACTTTAAACTTCTAGTAGCTTATATTACTATATATATAGAACTCTTTATTTTAGAGTATAACTATTTTAAATTTATTATAGCTTAAGAAGAGAAGAATTAGAAGTAGTAGGTTTATTTAGTATATAACTTATAATAGTGTATAAAAGACACTTATAAATTTAATAACCTTACAGCAGAGTAGTTTATAATAATGTAAAATACTGTATTATAGTACTAGCTGTTTATATCTAAGTATTTTAACAGCAGGTAGCTAATTAAATAGGCGTTATAGATAATATAGATAAACTATAAGAAAGCTACTACTTAAGTAGAAAAGAGTAGGTTTACTAAGACTTATATAAGATTTGTTATACTAATATAGAAGACTAGTAGAAGAGAAAGAAGACTAAATTATATGTAGGTTACCTAACTTATATAAAGAAGTCCTAGGTCTTCTAATTAATTATTAACTAAGGGCGTCTAGGGCTAGTAAATTATTATATTATATTAGTCTATATAAGAGGTTGCTCTATATCTAATATTTTACTAAAGTTTACTAGAGAAGGTATAAAGAATATATTAAGGCAGAGATATAAGACAGGATAGCTATAGTTAGAGAGTAGAGTAACCTACTAAACTTAAGTTAACTAATAATGCTACTTATACGTAAGTAAACTAAGAAAGTATACTCTCTAATATTAAGCTCTACTTTTAGATATATAAGGCTATCTCTAACTCCTTTAGTATATAAGAATAAGTCTAGGGCTAAACCTTATAATAGGTTTAAGGACTTAGTGCTTCTATATAGTATAACCTTATACTCTAATAAAGGTATATATCTTAGCAGTTATAGCTTATATAATCTAAATAGGCAGCTAATATAGAAATACCTATCCTAATTAAAGAGGTAGTAGTTAAATACTATTACTAGTTATCTCCTAGTAAGGTAGGGAGTTTTTTATAGAACTACTATATCTACTACCTAGTCTAGCGTAGATAAGCTAAATAATATTAAATCTTTACTTACGTACCTTTCTAGTATAGAATTATAAGGGTTATAAGATTATTAATATTTAGCCTAGAATAGCTAGCCTAGTAGGGACGCTAAATTACTATAGGCGCTTAAAGATAACTACTCTATAGATAAAGTAGATGCCTAACTAGGTTCTTAACTGCTATATAGAGTACCTAACTACGTATTAGTAAATGCTAGTAAGTATATTAGTAATATATATAAAGCTTAGCAGATCTCTAATATAAGAAACGTCTTCCTATAAGATATATAGCTAAAGGTTAGAACCTTATAGAATGTATTAGTATTAGAGATATTCTACTCCTTAGTAATAGATTTCCTAATAACTACGTAATATATAGTAATTTTAGGGAAATTTAAATTATTAGTCTAGAAAAGGCAATTATAACTAAATGTAAAGTTATAATAGACCTTACGTAATACGTATAATATATATAGCTAGGCTAATAGTTAGTTTAACGTATGTAAAGACTCTAGTAGTAATAATATAAAAGAGATTCTTAAGCTATCTAATATTAAATCTAGTAGTAAGAAACGTATAATATTATTAAAAGCTACGTTGTTTTAAAATAATTACCTTATACCTACTAACCTAGGTAATATAAGAAAGAATACTATAGGTAATAAAGATAACTAAGATAATAGTAATACGTTTAAGACTAGTACAGATAATTTAGATATATATAATAAATAAACTAGGTCTTTATAGGCTTAATATAGTGTCTTAGAAGATAGAGCTTTAGCTTAATAGCTAATAGATAGGATATATATCTAAGATTTTCTTTACATTTACTTAGAGCGTACGTAAGTAACTAGTTAATATTATTATAGATCTTCTAGTTTAGCTAAAAGCTCTTTTAATTAAGTACTTTAACTTAAAGTATAGAAAAGCGCTTTAGAGAACTTTATTAATTACTTTTATACTAGTATATAGATTTCCTTATATAGGTAAAGGCTTATTTAATTAAGAATCTTAATAAAAAGTATAAAAAAGTGCTTTAGAGATTCTTACCTATTACTCTAGTAGTAACTATACTAGTAGTCTAGTCTAATATTACAAAAGACTATATACTTTAGGCTGTTAAAAAGGCTAGCTTTAACCTATTAGAATTTCTTTAACTTAAGGATATTATTATTATAATAGAACTAGAGTCTACTATATTATATACTTTAAGACTTTACGTAGTATAGTATAAGATACCTAGTTTATAATTAATAATAGATTTATTATTTATAATATAGGTAGTAGAATAGTAGATCTTATCTTATACAAAGTTATAAAACTTTAGCCTACTACTATTAAGAAGACTATAGTAGGAAGTAGTAATAAGTATAGTAGTAGTTTTATTAATTATACATTTTTTACAGCTACTAGAACGTTAGCTAGGTACTATAGACTTTATAAGATTTACTAGTATATATACTAAAGATATTCTCTATATATTACTATCTAAAAAGATAGCTAGAATACTATAGGACTTTACTTTAAAGGTTAAGAGCAGCTTCTTAGAGAAAGGTATACTATATAGCCTTATATAATACTGTACGTAAATCTATACTATACTTAGTAGAATATAGCGCTAGCTCTATAACTACAGCTACTATAATAGTAATTATAGTAACTATTATAGGTAAACTAGGTAGTATAGACTTAATAGTTTTAGGTTATTAGAGTAATAAGCTAGTAACTATAGTAGTAGGTATATATATAGCTGTAAGTATAAGCAGTACTACTACTACGTCTACTACAGCTATAGTAATAGCCTTAAGCTTAGTATACTTATCTATATCTATACTAATATAACGTAGTACTAGCAGCTAACGTATATTAATACTACTTAGAACTAAGATATTATAAATATATCTAATTACTTAAAATAATATACTTTACTTACGTAGAGTATTATTTATAAAGTTCTATAATAAAGAAGCCTATAATAGTAATAAGTTAAGTAGCGTAAATATTTAATTTTTTACTATATACTTTTCTATTAATAGTAAGTAATCTATATTATCTATAATAGGGCTATAGGTATAATTATTTCTATTTAGATCTAGTGTCTTCTAAGCAGTTTAACTACTTTATAGCTTACTCTCTCCTAAACTCTCTATTAGGCTTAAACTTAGTAACTAGTATTATAAAGTTAATATAGTAGTTTACTAGATACTCTATACAAGATAATTATATATAACTATACTAACTTCTACTATAGTTAGTATACAGAGTCTTTACCTCTCCTAGAAATTATATAGAATATTACTATTATTAGTACTTAGTATCTAGGATTATAGTATAAGGCTAATAAAGTAGATCTTATTTAATATAAAGTATTAATTATTAAATTATTCCTAGGCGCGTTATTTACTATTATAAACCTCTAGGTATTTATAAATAGTTAAGTTTATTAGCGTCTCTTATATTAAAGTAGAAGCTATAATAATAGGTATAACTTATATAATAGCCTAAGTAAACGCTACTTACTAACTACTGTTATATAGAGTTTTTCTTCTTATAACCTTAATAAATACTATTTAAACAGGTAGGTTTAAGTAGCTAATATTTCTAGAATTATAGGTATTTTTATTATAACTAAACGTTACTACAGCTTAGCCTACGTATATATAACCTTACTCTTATATACCTTTACCTACTTTAACTTATTTATAGTTATTTATTAACTCTAACCTTTTAATCTCTTTAACTTAGAAATAGCTATTCTTAATTACGTTCTCTATTATCTATAGTCTCTATATTCTATCTAAATAGTAATTAATTAGTTACTACCTACCTCTACGCCTACGCTAGTCCTAATTACCTCTCTACTTATAGTAATAAGTATAGAAACCTCTACTACTACCTCTTATATAATAGTATCTACTATATATCTTACCTACCTTACTCTATAAGCTAACCTTAATCTAACCTCTTACTTTTAGTATTAATAATGCTAATTACAGTTTATAAAATAACTATATTAATAGCTACTAATAAGTCTTCTCTAACTATATATTTATATATAATAATAATAAAGTAGGTCCTCTTATAGCTCTAAACAGAGTAAGCTTAGATATAGCTATACTACTAATGCCTAGTACTCTTAGAACTATAGCTTACTTCTAATAGTAACTTTAGGCTATTTTAGTTAAAACTTACTTCTTTCTATCTAATATATACTACTATAATATCTCTACTTTAGGTATCCTACATAGTCTAAACAGCGTCCTAGCTGTAAATAATTAATATTATATTATTATAAATCTCTAGACTAGCATTAAGTATAGCTATATAGTCTTTATAATATTTCTTTTATATTATACTAGTATAGTAGGTTACTTAAGTAATAACGCTACTACTTAGTACTTACTTAACTATAGTAGAAACCTAATTATTATACTCTTTACTACTAAGTATAACTCTAATAGCGTTATTTTCTAGCCTAGTATATTTAGGTTAAGTAAGGGCTTCTTTATTATTAACTAGTATAAAGTTATATTTTAAGCTACTTATAAATAGTTTACTTATAGTAATATAGCCTTAATATAGCATTTAATCTATTAGGCACTATACTAGAATATATAATTTAGTTAAGGCTTAAAAGAAAGAGGCAGTAATTATATAATAATTATAAATAAAAGTCTATTTTTATTTATTCTACTCTCTTCTCTTTATAAAGATTTCTTATGTAGTAGTAATTTAAAAGTAATAAAGTATATAAATCTTTTAATATTAGTATAAATTACCTAGAATATTAGGTAAATTTAGCTAGATGTAGTGTAAAAGTATAAATTTACCCTTATACGCAGTGTAATTTTACCTAACCTAGTGTATTTTACACCAACGCGGTACCTTAGTGTAATGGTTAGTCTCAGATAATCCCGCCTACACTTTTTGCGGCGCAGTATTTGCCAAGCATTTTCGCCTGGTGTAACTGGCTGTATAGATTGCGAACCGCGGAATCAAAGTTAGACTCCACCTAACATAGTATTGATTTTACAGCTTGTACATCATAGTCGGGCCTATGTTTGTGGCAATAATCGCTCTCATCCTAGTACCCAGTGTGAACTTTATGCAGTCTGGATCACTGTGAACCCGGTAAGAGTGCTTTTTTCATGTACCAACTCAGGGGCAAAGACCAGAAGGTTACACCTAGAGCAGGGATGTTCTTGCCCATGTTTTCTATTGCCGAAGATAGAAAGCACATGATCTGTGTTTGGAAAACCTTACCAGACCGTGAGATCCCCCGCCTCAAAATCGATACTCACTCTTGAAGGTTTCTTCTCAGAGTTCAGCCTGTCAACCCCATAAGCTATATGTACTATCTTTGCAACAGCAATTTTGACCATATCTCCGTTTCGCCGTACTTTTGTCAACATGAGTTCGATATCGTTGGCTTCAGGGTTCAATCTCTATCCCCTCGTTCCACCTGATACGATGTCACAAATCCTTGGAATTTCCCTTGGCTGTCTTGCGGCGTTGTAAGCTTTTCCCAAATGAGTTTGATAAGGGAATTGAAATTGACATCGATCAGAAACACCACTCTACCTTGCGACAATGATCTAATGCAATGGACACACAAAACTGACCAAATCTACTGGGAACTGGAAGATGTAACCACACTCTGCACCTCGAGCTGCGTATCTAGTGCAGAAACATGGAGACAGAGTGTTGAGACAGCCTGTGCGAACGACCATCTTCGATCTGGGGAACGATACGTTCCTGCTGATACACTGAGTGGTCGTTTTTCAGAGGGGCTCAACATGGCCTGTATGCGGTCTTCCGCAAACCAATGGTGTTTACTCGAGTCTTACGAGTGGACTGGATCAGACGTCGTCCATGTAGACTGTGAAGCAGATCCTACAAATCCATGGTGTCTCAACCGTGCCGATTTCGGTGCGAACCAGAGTCGTATGTCAACGCTTTATGACGACGATTTACTGTGCTCGGAATGTTTCCTCAAGGTCTTACATGCTCGAGTTACCTCGGACTTCTTACAGGACACGGACTTCGGTGACTATCTAGTCGACGAGTTCCAGGATATCCAGAACGTTTGCCAAACAACTGTGGGTGAGCTCGTTACCAGAGTCATTCCAGGCTATGCGCATGTCACGGACGGGGCTGAGATCGGCCGGCCAACGAATACCGCATCGCCGATAACCACTGACCCTACCCCGACTTCGACTACGTGTGCAGGCCGTACTATCGACGTCCGTCCGGACCGGGAAGAAGACTTGACCTGTCATGACATCGCAGAGAAGTATCAGATAGCGTCCGGCGACATCGCTGTCGCTACTAACAGCGAGTTTTGTGATTCCGAAGCCGAAGTCTGCATACCCTCTCCATGCGACCTGTACCGAGTTTCCCGGAACGATACGTGGTAAATAATTCCTATGCCTTCCATAAAAGATCTAAATTAACTGTAGAGTCTATAGCGAGACAATAGCCCAGTCGTTATCAAATGTAACTTATGAGGTTAGCCTGGCTCAGGTGGCTTCATGGAATCCCAATATCCTTGGCGCGTGTGATCACCTGGCTATGGGTCAGCTCATTTGCGCAGGGTACGTTACCATTCTACCCTTTCAAATGCATTGCTGACACGCTATTATCGCAGGCCTCCTGGAGGCGCATGGATCAGTCCACCATCTTCAGAAATTCCCGACGATGGGGACGGACCAGTCCGAGGTGGGCCGGGCAGCACTATATCCCTTCCTATCATAAACGATCCCAGTACAGTTCCTGCCGACAAGGTCCAAGAAGGAATTCCTTCAGACTGTACACGCTGGATTGTAGCCAACAACACCCAAGCTGCATGTTGGAAGCTCGCGAATGATGCGAAGATCACTATGCAGAGACTCTGGGAGCTGAATCCTGTTTTCGGCAAAAGCGGTGAGCACTGCGGTACTCAGGTCTGGCTGCACTACTATTATTGCATTTCCAGGAATGGAGATGGCACAGACACCACTCCTACAATGTCTAGTACAGTCCCAAGTGCAACCACACAAGCGCCGAAGCCGACGCAGACTCAATCCGGTATCGATCCTAATTGCAATAAGTTCGAAAAGTCAGACGAATCAGGAGACACTTGTTGGGGAATTGCTAATCGCGCCGGCATCGAGTTGTCCCAGCTCTATAAATGGAACACTGTGCTTGGAACTGATGGAGAGAATTGTAACACGCAGTTCTGGCCAAGCTACTACTACTGTGTGGGGGTTGTATCGTCAACGACAAGCCAGTCGCCGACAACCACTGTGACCGCACCATTGCCTACCCAAACCCAGGAAGGCTTCCCTGCAAACTGCAAGAGGTGGGTGGAGGCTAAGGCGGGCGATACTTGCTGGGGGATTGGGAACGATAATGGTGTCGCTTTGGAACAGGTATATAACTTGAACCCGGTTCTTGGAGTTGACGGAGGAAATTGTGGAAATCAGATGTGGCCAGGGTATTTTTATTGTCTTGCGATTTAGAATATCGTCGTTGGATATCAACCCTCGCTTCTAACAAATCTACGGCAATCATCATGACGTACTTGAATGCGTGTGAAAGGTCCGAACAGTAAAGGTCTTTCAGCGCCTAACATTATCCGGATGTACTTTCCGAACAGCCTCAAGGTACTCTTCTGTCCTCAAAGCGTTAGGCCAGCCATACTCTCTGAGAAGACGGCTAGCAATCTATACACACATCCATGTCAGCCCATCAGTATCACATAGCCCAGCCACTTCCAAAACACTCACCTCTCCTTTGGGGAACTCGCAGGGAAGCACCTCATGGTACCAACTCGCTTCTCCCTTTGGCACCGGAACGGTTTTGAGGGACTCCATTTCATCGTAAAGCTCGTCGAAGAACTCCTGAATATCGCGTGGTTTCGCACATCCCAGCCAAGGCTGCTCCTCTGGTGCAGTATCATCAACCAGATACGAATCCATGGGATAGATGATGCCTAGTGGAGATATTTAGAATGTGACATAACAGTGGAAGAAACTGCCATCTCATCGCACACGCTGTTCCCATACCTTGATCGGTGTCGATCACCCAGTAGATTGCATCTCCACCATGGGTCAACGAAATGAAGCTAGGCGGCCAATCCCCAGGGAGGGGCATGAGCAACGCGTCAGATAACCCATCTTCACGGCATGCCTCTACTGTCAGATCCTCTAGGATATCACTGCCATGGAGGTATGAGATTGATCGCGTCTCTATGTAAATCTCATGTCCTCCTATGCCGATGCTGCTGTTGAGATAAGGCAGGTGTCGCAAGAGATCGATGACTTTGTCCGAACGACCAAACGCTTGGAGTAGGTCGACGGCTAGCTGGTCGTCACTCCATCCCTCAGGAGGTGGATTTTGGACAATATTGGCGTCGAGGTAGGCGGCACGGATAAGCAGATCATAATGTCGTTTAACGCAATTTACGACGACATCTCGATTGTAAGGCATCGCGAGGCGTTGCGATGTTTGAAATGGGGAAATGGAGGAAAAGACTGAGAAGTCGGTGAACTGGAAACGCAAGAGAGGGGCGCAGTCATTGGCCCATAGATCACGTGGAAGGATCACACGTGATTGAAACAGCAAACGCGAGAATCAAGACGTGAATAGACTCCTCTTGGTGCGAGTGCGTCCAAGTACCTACTACCTAACAGTCTCTACATGCCATCCTGTTTCTGGCATCCTTCCAGCAGCCTCGAGTTCCACCGGCGGCCCTGGCACAACATTTACAGTCCGCGAATCCAGCTCTCCAGGCTCGTCTTCCACCTGGACTTCGCTCCGCTACTTCCCACCCAAGAACCACTTCCGCTTCGCGAGATCCTCGTCCCCGCCTTGCACCTCCGGCACTGCCCTTCCCTCCACTTCCAAAGCACCCATCAGTTGTCTCTTTCTCCTCTCCATGCAAAGCCACAGAACAAGTACACCAATGATTATAGCTCCCAGTACAGCTCCAACGCCAATCCCTGCCTTGGCACCAGTGCTGAGCTCAGAACTACCAGATGGCGGATTCGTTTGCGCAGGGAGACCCGAGATGCTGGCTGGCTTGGGCGACGCTGTGTCGAACGAAACACCAATCTTCTGTGCAAGTGACGAAGCGTACTCGGTAGAAAACACAGTCAGACTTTTGATCTGCCAGGCCACGGTGACGGGGTCAGCATGCGCTACACGTCCGTCACACTGTCAAATCTGCCAGAGTAGTCTTCGAGATGTATCTTGCGCTGGGGTTGGTAGTGATGAACAAGTTTGATATGGTTTCCCACATGACCGACGTTGCACTGTCGTCAGAAGCGGTTGTTGTGTAAACTCGTGATACCTGGAGAGGGGCTGGTATGCTGCTCCCACAGAGAATGCGAGTACGTCCAATTCCGTAGGTCTAGTATAGACCATGACGCCTTTTGATGTTTTCATACGAACCTCCTAAAGCAAACACCTTGAAAGTATGTTTCCATTGGCGTAGTGCCGTCCGAAGACTGAGTGTGGGGATACACAGTCACTCTTGCGACTGTCGCCCTTCAAGACATATGACCAGGCTGTATATAGCATCTGTGACGGTGTACGACAATACTTGTACACCGTATCCGATGGTACTCCTGATCCGGAATTGATGCAATCGGAAATGATGTACGACCATCTTGTATTTGATCTCGATGAGCTGATAAGCCATCTGTTGGAGCAAAAGCCGGGCAGTGAAGTTGCCGCCGTCAATGCTATCGCGCCTCGTAGTTAATTACTGCTAGGCCACGAAATCGACGCTGCATCCGCCTGGGTGGTGATATCTGTTTTCGGAGCCGACATTTTATGCAATCCAATATGTATTGTGAGTGTTCTCGTCACCAGCTCTGGAACAGCAGCTGGGAGTGTTTCATGAATGGTAAGGCGATCAAGTGCACTGCCCTAGTCGTCTCTGCCTAGAGAATTGATATCGATTGTTGCGAACAAGTGTCTAGCTGTTTCACGGTAGGTCAGGTTCGAGGACATCATGAAGTTTACTAATGCATATCAGATCGCCAAATTGTAGTCGTAAAGATTCATGAGAGTGGCAGAAAGTAGGCTAACAAGTACTAGTCTAACTTGATCAGATATACTGATTTCACCAAAATCCGCGAGCGATTTCTCGAAAACATTGAGCCTACACATCAACCCTAGAAGTCATACATATTTCGGATGCTGCAAAACTCTCAGCACTGGCATTGATAGCCACACCAACGCACGATGAAAGAGATTGCTAGCGGAGAGTTTTGCTCACGTGGGATGCGACTTGAAGACGAGATTTGTCTCAAAATGTCATGCTATACGTACATACATGCGCAGCAATGACTACCACAACACAATCGTTTACTTGAAGCGCTGCTCAGCGACCTTCCAGTTGATAACCTCCCAGATAGCCTTGAAGTACTCGGCCTTGCGGTTCTGGTATTGGAGGCTAGGAGTTGTCAGTAACCCGCTATCGCATATTCGGACATCCAGCATAAACTTACTAATAGGCATGCTCCCAAGCATCAACACCCAGGATGGGACGGAATTGTCCAACGACGGGGTCCTGGTTTGCATAGGTTCTGATCTGCACACTCCCTGTCTGTGTATCCTGCACCAGCCACGCCCACCCACTGCCCTGGATACCGGCCAACGCCGTGTTGAATTTCTCCTTGAACGCCTCCATGCTACCGTAGCTATCGTTGATGGCCTTGGACAGCGCACCTGAAGGGGGCTCGCCGCCGCCCTTGCTTGTAGGCGCAAGGTTCTCCCAGAAAAGGCTGTGGTTGATATGGCCGCCACCGTGGAAGTTAATCAAAGGCTGCAAAGCAATCTGGGCGGCGATGTCGTTCTTGGCCTTTGCTTCGGAGATTTGCTCGCTGAAGTTGTTGTACGAAGTCACGTATGTGTTGTGGTGGTTCTTGTGGTGCAATTCCATGATCTTGCCGCTGATGGAGGGCTCAAGGGCGCCATAGTCGTCTATATTCGTGTGTTAGCTTATACGACTGTCAAGGTACGGGGGTTTGTACATGAGAGGTCGGGCAGCGTGGCCTTTCCTCGCACAAATGTGGTTGCGACTCCAGCACGGGAGACTTTGGGGACAGTTGCCCTGGCAGCCGAGCGCAGAGCAGAAGTGCGGAGAATTGTGGTGTTCATGATGTGTGGAATTGATGTTGAAGTGTGGTGGTCGAATGATGCTCAGGTGGAGTTAATCGTGTTGACGTGAAGCTCCGGCTGTGGTTGTTCGGAGAATATAGGCCGATTTCGTCATCTTCGTCAAAGCTCCACCCTCCATCGGTTGCGACAGCCGGCCGATGACAGCGCGCGCTACACCACCGGCTTACGCGACATGATGTATGAGCGCGAAGACACCTAACTCTATCTATTAGTACGAATATCAAGATAAGACCTTGGTTTGGTGCAATACGTCGATGGAAAGGACCGCGAACATGGCCTGCGGCCCCGCAAATTGTCCCGTG
The DNA here is from genome assembly GCF_010015815.1 of Dothidotthia symphoricarpi CBS 119687. Taxonomy (NCBI): domain Eukaryota; kingdom Fungi; phylum Ascomycota; class Dothideomycetes; order Pleosporales; family Dothidotthiaceae; genus Dothidotthia; species Dothidotthia symphoricarpi. The sequence goes on along the minus strand of NW_022985015.1, from coordinate 84,803 downwards.
CGGTGATCTCGGAATGCCCACAAGGCATCTGGGCAGCAGTTTCTTCCGTTCGCGTGCCTGCGAACGCTTCTGACGTACCTGATATATCTCACGCGATAGACTGGTGATTGACTCTCTACTCCGCGTTCAACTTTACTTCTATTAGACATCAATCTCCCTCCCCCACATCTGGAGCTACCCCGCCATCGCTATCATCATGGCTCCAAACAACATCGTCCACTTACCTAACGGTCAAAATCTGACTGTGATTCCTGTGTTCGGCGGTCTCTTCTTCAAGGCGAACGATCTCCTCAACTCACACTCTCCCTTTCCGCCCGGTTGGACAATCGTGTTGAATTCGGAGGACGAGATAGACCCTGAACAAGAGCAGCAAGATGAGAGCGACAGCACAACCCCCCCTACACCCAAGATACATCGTTACAAACGCCCTACTCTCCATGGCGACCACTTGTACATCTCATCCATCTCAAACCCAAGTAGCAGTGACTACAAAGCTGCTGCATCGCCCACCCGCCAGATCGCCATGATGCTCTGGGCAACGTTGTATTGGTACTTCCACCAGTACGAGCCGACAATCCAAGTCACAAATGACTTCTCGAAGAACACTGCCGACGCAGGGAAGCCAAAGGGGGAGTGGAGGATCAACATTAACCGCGAGGGCGTTTTCAAGGGCAAAGTAGTGTTGCCAAAACTTGAGCGCATGGGCCTGATAGCATGTGAAGACTCGACAGTAGGGTGCGCGCAAGACGCAAAATGTGCGGATGGCTGGACGAACATGTTTGTGAGCCGGACAACGTTTTGGCAGTTGGATCCCAGGATCTACCTCTTCACGCTCTCGCCCATGTCCCAGTCTCCTTTCTCAACAGGCTCGCCATACCCTTCGAGGCCGTCGTCTCCAGTACCTGGATCAGAATCGCATCAGGAAAACCAAATCGAGCAGTCTTCTACGGGGTTGTGGTCACCTACAGCGCCAGGACCGTTCCATTCAAGTTCGCATCTCCCGACCTACTATCCACCGCCGCCCGCGCAGTACATCTTCTCCAACCACGTCCGACATCCCATACGGCCAAAACCACCCAGACAGGGCGAGATGTTCTATACCAGGTACATACCCAGTGTTGGGCAGTACCTCTCCTTCCGAGTGGCTTCCATATCGTCCAAGGCCCTCCGTCATCGCGGTCCAGTGTCCACAAACATACCCAACTCTCACCGTAAGAGTTCCAGCGCCGCATCAGATTCGCTCGTGCCTACTTTCGGTTATCAGAGCGCTGAGCATTCCGACTCCGAGTATCTTCACAAGTGGATGAACGATCCACGCGTATCGCATTTCTGGGGCGAAGCTGGTCCGCAGTCTCACCAAGAGGAATTCCTCAGGAATGGGTTGCAGTCGAAGAATTCTTTCCCCGTGATAGGCTGCTGGGACGGAAAGCCCTTTGGCTACTTTGAGATATACTGGGTTAAGGAAGACAATATTGGAAAGTACCTGCCCAATGTGGGCGACTATGATCGAGGGTTCCATTGCTTGATCGGTGAGCAGGAGTTCAGAGGCGCACACAGGGTCAAGCTGTGGTTGAGTGCGCTGGTTCACTACTGCTGGCTTGCAGACCACAGAACAGAAAGGGTCATGCTGGAGCCGCGAGTTGATAACGAAAAGTGAGCCGTTGATCGTCAAAAGTTAGTGTAGATTGGAAGCTGACAAGCGACAGACTGGCGCGATATCTCCAAGAAGCCGGCTTCTACAAGGAGCGAGAGGTAAGTTTGCCACACAAGCAGAGCAATCTTTTTAAGATCAATCGAGATGTTTGGAAACAGCCAGCATTGTAGTAGGGAATTTGAAGGTCAGTCGACTGATGATAACTTGGACATGACCTCACGGCGAGGTCGAATATGGAAATACCACACGTTTCAACTTAAAGTTTTTGATAGGGTACGGATAAGATGATCTGGGACCTTAGAATGATATCCAACACTATTATCACGCGTCTTTCAAGCTTGCTCTTTGATGTGGGAAGTCGCAAGACCCAAACCCCAAGAGCTCATGCGACGGCCGACATCGGGCGAACACGGAATAATTGAAGTGACAAGATGCATTTGCACAGCCAGCGTGATATTCAGAAATCCCGCGTTTAGGCGAGGTGGTGTAAAAACAGTCGGAATATCTGTAGCCGAGCGCTTGCATTGCACCTTTGACCAAATGTCGAGTTTGAGGAGAGTCGTTTGTTCGCGATATATGACGTCGCCAAAGAGGGACCCCGCTGTAAACGCCGATCGAACGGTACCGCGGAGAAAAATCTACTCCTCGCATTCATCGGTCGTCGATCGGCGATAGTGACTGTGAAAATTAGTGGTAGGAGAAAAGATGTACGCGAACAGGTGAGCCCGATCTGGGGGCGCAAGTGTGGGGCTGGGCATTCAAAAATCAAAGAGCTCCACGTGCGGCGGCTTGCATCACAATTCGGGTAGAAAAGGAAGCGTCGACCTCCCTTGCAACAGACGACAGGCTCTCTTTGCAATTCTAAATTACTTTCTTCTCAACCTAGTAGACCGGTTTCTAGACAAGGAACACACAATCGCAAACTAGCGAGTGCATTGATCAGATCCCGAAGCGGACTCACACATCTACAACCAAAGATGGCTTTGGACCAAGACACAGTGCTGGACCTCCAGCGTCAAATCAGCAGCATGAAGACCCAAATTGGCTCCTCGGTCTTTGACACCTACCAGACTTCCCTGACGGGCCGCTACTGCTCGCCGGAAATGTCGCAACTCTTCAGCCAGCGCAGCCGACACAGCACGTGGCGGAAGCTGTGGCTTTATCTCGCAGAGGCAGAGAAAGAGCTAGGAATTGAGACAATCAGCGAAGAGGCGCTCAAACAGATGAGGGAGAATCTGATGGTTACGGACAAGGATTTCGAGATTGCGAGAGTCGAGGAGAAGAAGAGGAGGCATGATGTTATGGCTCACGTGCATGCTTTTGGAGAGGTTGCGCCGAGCGCGGCGGGTATCATTCACTACGGTGTATGTGTTTTCTTGTGATTGTTTCGTACGATGTGGGAGTTGGGGATTATTTCATTGGGTGTGATGAGGACGGAAACACCAGATCATCCACGTTTCTATTTTCTGAAAATATTGCTGACTTTCACTCAACAGGCGACCAGCTGCTACGTGACCGACAACACCGAGCTCATCCTCATGCGCGATGCCATGGACATTCTCCTCCCCAAGCTCGCCAAAGTCCTCTCCAACCTCTCCAAGTTCGCCCTGCAATGGAAATCCGAGCCCACTCTCGCCTACACGCACCTGCAGCCCGCCCAGCTCATCACCGTTGGCAAGCGAGCCGCTCAATGGGCCCAGGACCTCCTCTTCGATCTCGAAACCATCGAGCACGTCCGCCAGACACTCCAATTCCGCGGTGCCCAAGGCACAACCGGAACCCAAGCCTCCTTCCTCGAGATCTTCAACAACGACTCCCAAAAGTGCGACTCGCTAAACGATCTCCTATGCAAGAAGACCGGCTTCCCCAGCTGCTACCCCGTCTCCACACAGACATACACGCGCAAAGTCGACCTCGTCATCGCCAACGCCGTAGCCGGACTCGGCGCCACCGCCCAGAAAATCACAGGCGACATCCGCCACCTGGCCGCATGGAAGGAACTCGAAGAGCCCTTCGAAAAGGACCAAATCGGCTCCTCAGCCATGGCCTACAAGCGCAACCCCATGCGCTCGGAGCGCATCTACTCGCTGTCGCGCGAACTCATGTCCAAGCCCGCGAGCTTCGCCAACACGCTGTCCGACCAGTGGATGGAGCGCACCCTCGACGACAGCGCAATCCGCCGCATCGACATCCCCGAGATGTTCCTGCTCGCCGACGCTATTCTTCTCTCCCTCGACAACGTCACTTCCGGCCTCGTCGTCTACCCCAAGCGCGTCGACGCCCGCGTCCAGGAAGAACTGCCCTTCATGATCACGGAATCTATCATCATGCGTCTTGTGGCTAAGGGCGAGTCGCGCCAGGAAGCTCATGAGCAGATCCGTGTCCTGTCCCACCAGGCAGGCAGCCAGGTTAAGAACGAGGGAAAGAGCAATGACCTCGTCGATCGTATCCGCAGCACCGACTTCTTCAAGCCCATCTGGGCTGATCTGGACGCCATGTTGGACTCGAAGCTGTACACTGGCCGCAGCGAGCAGATTGTGGAGAAGTTCTGTGCTGAGCTCGACGGGAAACTCGGGGAGTACAAGGCGTATATTGAGAAGGCGGGTGTGGCGGAGCTTAGCGTGTAGACAGACGGAGGGTAGACATGTATGTTTCCAAGGAGAAGTTTTTCGTTCGTGTGCTTCGGGATTTTCAACAACCAGGCTGTGTTTGGCACAGAGGATTGGAGGGGAGTATAACAAAAGTGATGCGTTTATGAGTAACGGTTATCAGAGTTGAGAATCATGATATGACAAGATGAGGCGCCGCTTTCCTCTTCCTACCCTGTACCTCCGTGTGAAATATGAACCCCAACAGCAGTCCAGCCATACTGTGATACGCATGTTCAGACGCGCCTAAGTAAACTACAGTATCAACCCCATTCAGCAACAAAGACACCCACCCCGATCCCTATTACACGTCACCCCACTCCCACTTCCCCTAGTCGACCGTCTGCCTCTCCGCTGCTCCTCCACCTTATCAACCCGCTGTCCATCCGTCTCACCCTCCGGCTCCGCCTTCATATAATCAAACTCAATCGCGCGATACTGCGCACCATAGCTCCTCCAGCGCATCTGAAACGCAATAAGCACCACAGGCAGCACACTGACCAGTTCGCCCAATCCCGCCCACTGAGGTTTAATCCTGACCTGTTCCCCAACCTTGACAAATGCACCCGCGGCAAGAAGAATAGCGAACAGATTGTAGAACGCCGACCATGCGAAGTTGAGCAAGATGCGGCGATACGCCGCCCGCGAGATATCCAGCAAGATGAGGATATCGTGCAATCTCGTCGTCATGAGAACGACGTCTGCAGCGCTCTTGGCCACGTCTGAGCCGTGGTTGATGTGCACGCCCACGTCTGCTTGTTTGAGGGCGACGGAGTCGTTCGTCCCGTCGCCGACGAACATGACGGTTTTCTTGGGCCCGGCGGAGCCCTGCACGTCTTTGACGTAGGTCAATTTGCCTTCGGGTTTGCAGCGCGATTTGGTGTGCTTTTTGGGGATGTTGAGGGAGTGTGCGACGTCGTCTACAGAGCCTTGGCTGTCGCCGCTTATCATGTGGACGGTGATGCCGCGGGCTTGGAGTTTCTCGACGACTAGCTCTGCGGTGTGTCGGGGACGGTCTTTGAGCCGGAATGTGGCGCTTAGGACGCCGGAGATGGTAACGCATAGGAAGCTGCAGGTGGATTCTTCTACTTCAATTTCGAGCCATTGGGGATTTCCGGCGCGGATCTCGTCACCACTCTCTGCGTAGGTACCTACGATGCCTTCTCCCGGCACGCTGATGATGTCATTCATCTCGAGAGGTATGATGAGCTTCTCCGAGTCCATGCGAACCTCTCGCTCAAGATGTCGAAAGACGGCTGCAGACACCGGATGCTTGATGTCCTTCAGTAGGCCAAGCAGCATCCCCTTGACTTGTGCAGCGTGACTACCGTGATAGTACTCATCGACAACCACCGGAGACCCACAGGTGAGGGTTCCTGTCTTGTCGAAGACGACATCCGTGACACTACGCGCGATCTCAAGTTTCTGAGGGTCTCTGAAGATGATGCCGAATCGAGCTGCCACACCTCCAGCGATGAGGACAACCATAGGAACTGCCAATCCGATGGCGCAAGGACAGGATACAATGAGTGTGGCGATAGCATAAGTGATGGCCCTGATGGCGGCGTCTTTCCATGGTCGTTTGTTCTGAAATTTGTCCACAAGCAGCCAGATGAGGAAGACGAGGAACCCAATGGTCGCTATCGTAGGAACAAACCAGCCCGCTACCCGGTCTGCCAGTGCTTGGACTTTGGGTTTTGTCAACTCCGCATCCTCGACCATTGTCGCTATCTTGTGGATGGAATTCTCGTGAGGTAGAGCAGTCAAAGTGACAATGAGCTGACCCGATCCGTTGTTAGTACCTGCGAAGACCCTCGAGTTCACTCCTTTAGCGACGGGTATAGGTTCGCCTGTGATCATTGATTCGTCGATTTCTGATCCGCCGTACAAGATCGTACCGTCCGTGACAACTCGGGTGTGCGGTGGGACTTTGAAGACATCCCCATACTGTAAAAGCCGGGCGTCGATTTTCCTCGCCTCGGGATCTGCTTGTTGCTTCGACTTTGGCAAGACAAGAAGCGCCTCATCAATTTGAAGCGAACGAAAAGACACGGACTTTGCAGCTCGATATCGCGCGAACTCGTTGATGACGCGGCCCAACAGTATCAACGTGACGAGGAGAGTCGAAGCCTCGAAGAACGATCCTGTCTCCAGTGGCTTCTTCCTGATCCGGAAAACATATGATACGACACTGAAAGCGTACGCAATCGTAGTGCTGAACGCGATCAAAAAGTCCATCTCAAACACACGAGAGTGATAGAGAGACCGCAATGCGCCCGGAACAAACTCAGAAATAGCAACGATCTGTACTACAGTCGCAAGAGCTAGAGAAATGTGCGCATAAATCAGCTTGTTGTGGTCAACGGGAGCCCATGCGAGTACGATGACCGGAATTGTCAAAGCAAGCGTGGGAAGGAATATGTACAACGCTCGTCTCGTTTGTTTCGCTCCCGTAGCAAGACTGGAGTGATCCGATGGATCCGTCAGATGTAAGTGCGGGTCGAATCTCTGATAATAATTGAACAAGTCGCGAGCTCCAATTTGTGTAGCATCGTATTGAACTCGCATCAGATAGTGGGACGGAGATGTGTGCTTGCAGCCGACGACAAGAAACTTTGCTTTCTCTCGAGGCTGTGGGTCAGTGTGGCCATCTTCTGCTGGAATTGTGCTATTGCGTCCACTCAATAGTCGAGCAGAAGTCCAGGACTGTCTTTCAGGCACTTCCACCAGAGTGATTCCATGCGGCTGCTCGACACGTTGAATATGTGCAGCATCACTGACGAATAGCTCCAGTACTTGTCCCGTAGGCTGGTTATGCTCTTCGAAAGTGTACCCCGTGGCAGTCCCTAATTTCTTAATAACAGCATCGACAGAAAGGCGACTCACGTCCAGATCGAACTCGACTCGGGCCAGAACAACGTTGACTTGATGGTTTTGGATAGCTCGAATGCGATTGACAGCTCGGGAAATGCCGCCTTCACAGCACCCGCATTTGAGACCGCCGATACTGAGCACGATGCGTTCGAAATTGGGAGGGCCTCGCTCGAGATCGTCGTCTTCTGTGTCTTTCGCATCTATATCAGAGTGTTTTAGCCACATGCCCTCACTCGAGCTGTGAGATCTTGAGCAACAAATACCCGAAGAATGCGAGTGAGAATCAGAGACCGCCGCTTCCTTGCCCTTCCCATGGTGTACATGGGTTTCTTTGGTAGTCTTCTCACAGTCTGAAACAGACGCACTATGACAGTTGCGAGAACGGATGAAGGATGGAATCCAAACGTGGTTACGACGGCTCCGACCCGAATTTTGGACCTTTGTGGTCATGATGAAAAGCACCTAAAAGTACTGGAAGAATGTTATCGTTCGTTCGGCTCGGTAACCCTACAGGTTGCACCCGTAACTGTTCGGCTCGTAGTCAAACAGCGGCGACGAGGTCGTTTGATGCGTGTAATGACGATAGTATTGAATACGGTAGCAGTGATAAATGTCGATTTTGGTGTTCATCGTTGAGAGGTTCGAAGTCGGATGTTTTCTGCTATTTCGGGTCTGGGTGGCACCTTCTCTTCTGTATCGGTTTCCAGTCGCGTCTCGATTGAGGGGTAAGCGTGCAGTCCGTCAACGGTTATATGAGGAAACCACAGTTCTTGTGTGGGGTAGATTCTGGAAGCATATTGGGTCCCAGGGATTCGAACGAAGAATGACGGCAGTGACCAGTCTTCCACTGACGGATGCACCAACCCGCCTGCGATGAACACTTGTATAACACAATGTCTTAGCAATAGAACACGAGCGAAATTGATAGATTGGAACGCATATTGATCATCCCGGCGTAACTTCCATTTCTAGAGCGTCCACTCTGTCGGTACGAGCAGCTTGAGTGGAATTTGGTAGTGTTACCTCGATATCATTCTATGACGCTACGGAATAATACGCACAAAAGTGTCAGATTAGTGTTATGATGAGATGATGGCCATGGCGGCCGCGAACTTTGGTTGTTCATTATGTGCAGAAAATGTTCACCCAAGAAACGATGATTCGGGGGATGATAAAAGCCCGGCGCTTTGGTTCTTTAGTTGGTACTGCACCAGACTCGGGGTATTTGCGATATATATTAGTATATAATTATAGATGTTTCTGCGGTTTGTTGTGGATGGTAGTTGCAATTGAGTTTCAAATGCGACTCAGTCCTCACGTGAGAACGCGAAACGAACGGAAGGTGCGTCATCGATCTCTCACGTCGAGTCAATCTACCGTAAAACTCCTGCTCTTTCGTTTACTGCTAGCAGGGGTAGCGGCTGTGCTAAATAGACGCTCTAATAAATATCCCTAAATAGTACTTAGACTAATATTAGAATCTACTAAAAATTTTATTAGTATAGGAGCTTAATCTATTTTTTATCTTATCTCTAATAAGCTTATAAAACTTATGTAATTTATTAAATTTAGCTACTTATATATTAATAACTATAGGCCTCTCTTCTAAAACTCTAACTAATAAGTAGGTCCTGCTTAGTAATCTTATAGTAAGTAACCTTATATCTAACTATTTTAAAAAGCTTTATTAGAACTATAGTAATAAAACTATAAATAAGCTAATTAGTATAAGAGCTACCTACTAAAAAGCTCTAGCGTTATTAAGGACCTATATAGTCTAATTAATTTAATAAAAGATTAAGATTATCTTCTACTTTATATACTATTAGATTAAATATAATATATATAAGCTAGGTACTGCGTAGAAGAAGTAGTACCTTAATAAACTTAAGTATAATAGTTATTAGCAACTACTATTACTTATAAATACTACTATTAAGTTTAAAATTTTAAAAACTACTATAGTAGATATATAGTAGACTTAGTATAAGATAGTTATAGTAAGTTATAGTAGGTAAGTAGTAGTATTAATAAATAGTTATAAAAGGTATTCTAAGTTTAAGCTTAAGTTATTTAAGTAGTTTATTAAGTAATAATAGATAGGATAAAAAGTTTTATAATACTAGTTTTACTAAAGAAAGAAGATTATTTTTAAGATATTCTATAAGTATAAGCTAGATAAAAATAAGTAAGTTAGTAAATATAATTATTATATAAAAAAAACTAGAATTACTAACCTTTAATAGAAGCTTTAGTTTATATTTTTAAATAGCTAGTTTAACTAATTCCTCTAATAATAGGATATATTCTAGTAATAACTTACTTACGCTAGTTAGTATCTTCTACCTTACTACCTTAAACTTATAAATTAATTTTTTTAGTTTATTTACTAGAACTTACTAGTCTAGATAGTAATTAGCTGCTACTAGTACTTCTAGCTATCTAATATTATTAATATAAATAAAGTACTAATTTCTTTTAAGTTCTTTAATAGGTGTACTTACTATATTAAAAAAAAGTATATAGTTACTAGTAATATTACTAACTTTAGTTAGGCTAAGTACTAAGCTACCCTAGTATTATACATATTTACTAATAGTATACTAAGACTTAAGCTAAAGCTTATTTTTTATAGTATAGTAAAAGGTAAGCTTAATAAAAAGAAGTAAGTTAAATAAGACCTTTATATTACTATTAAGGTTAATCTAAGTATGTATAATAATAAGAAGCTTTTAGTTAAATAGTTAGATAAAGAACTATTTAATATATTAGAAAAATATAATAACTTACTTATAATAGACTATACTGCCTTTTATAAAATAGATATTATAAAGGTAAAACTTTAGAAGAAATATATTTATCTTATAATAATACTAGGTAGATATACTAGACTACTTTAACTATTAGATATAGCTATTAATAAGTTATTTAAAGTATTACTAAGAGAGAAGCTTAAGTTAATATTAAATAATAATACTTTAGAGGAAAACCTAATAAAATAGATAGTAATTTTAGTATAGTAGATAATAGTAATAAAGGCTGTTACTAATACTTAGGATAACTTAAATAGCTAAAAAAGATAGCTTATTAAAGACTTCTTTATTTATACTAGTATTACTATTAGCCTTATTAGTACTAATAACTACTTAATTAAGATTAAGGACTTTATTAATAAGGTAGACTTTACTAGCTAAGAGATTTTTAAGAATATAGTAAAAGACCTAGTTAATATTAAAATTAAAGAGAGTAATAATAATATATTTACCTACTTACTACTTAAAGATAAAGGTAAGATACTTACTTAGTAAAAAAAGAGTTATAAAGCTATATTAGTACTTAATTTAAAGAATATAATAAGAAGTAGAAATATACTTAAAGGTAGCTAGATAAATAAAGCTTACTTAATAGAGTAACTTTTAGTAAAGAATACTAAAGGCTAGATTTAGTTAAATCTTATTATTATTAATAGTACTAGGAATTCTTTTAGCCTACCTAAAATAGCAAAGCTAGAGGAATAAAAAAAGAAGAAAGAGATAAAGCTGTAATTAAAGTATAGTAATAGGTAAAATATTAAAATATTATAATAAGCGTAGGCGTTAAAGTTATAAAGTTATTTAGATTATTTAAATAAACTTTAAAGTTTAAAGTTTTTAAAGTTTTTAGCACTATACTAGTAACTTAGTATTACTTAATTAGGTAAAACGCTACTATAATTTAGTACTACTTATTATATTAGTAAAGAATTAAAAGGATTTTAAAGCTTACTCTATAGTATTTACTACTATTACTTATATTTACTTTTTATTACTAAGCTTTATAAATTTACTACCTATATATATATTTTTTAAAATACTTAGCTAAAACTTAAGACTTATAAAATATAGCTTTAATTATAGGTATAACCTTAATATTTAAATGCTATATCTTATACAGTACTAAGTAGCTAAGCTATATATATAAGCTATACTACGTAACTAATATTACGTTATATACTAAAAATTAAAAAAAACTTAAGTTTAATATATATTAACTCTAAATTTAAGCTTAAAATATATATTTTAAGAGCTATAGTTTAGTTATTAAGCTAGAATTAAAAGGAGTAATAATTATTTGTATGTATAGTAAGGTAAACGCAGTATTTAAGTATTTACACTAGCTCTAGTTCCTGAAAACCTATGTCTAGCAGTAAACGAAAGAGTAGGAGTTTTACGGTAGGCTGCCAGCAATCTTCACTCACGTCGCCCCAACACTCCCACCTAGTGTACTTCTCGACCCCGGACCGCATACGCTATGAGCGATATTGGCTCTGGTAGAATCGTCGACCGTATATCTCCACGCCGCTAAACCTCCATCTCCGCACTGTGCGCCCAGGCAGTCGCAAAGAGAATATGGCCGGCGCGCGAGGGAGACTCCACAAGAAAACAACGGCCGCGGCTACTCCACGACGATCATCGCGAAGAACAAAGGCGGCGCAGCAAGATGAAGAAGTCCCAGATGTCTACCGTGAGATGCTGTACGAGGAGCGCGCATCCAAAACTGGCAGCGTAGACGATGATTCGAGGCCGCTGAAGAAGAGGAAGACTGCACCATCACAAAGAGCAATAAGTCCTGTGTCTCCACCTTTGGAAGTAGAGCCCTCCAGAGACCCTGTGTCCACCGTGTCGTCGCCAGCGCCAGCGCCATCGCCAGTCAAGGCCTCGTCACAGCTACCGTCGCACACTCGCGCACAGGCAACTGCCACCAGCGAGGTCGATCTTGACGAGGAACCACATACCAGCGGTCGTGTGAAACAAACCATTATAGACTCGGACGAGTCAGACGACAGTGATGTCGAGTGGGAAAATGCGCTTGGGGACGGTGAAGATAGCGACGATCAGGATGATGGAGAAGACGCGGCACCTGAGATTGGCGATATCAGCATCACGATAGGAGGCAACAAGAGCATAGAAAATGAATCCAAGAGGAAAGTTCGTCGACGGGCAATTACGTCCGTCGACAAGAAGCGACGTCTGGATATCCACAAAATGCACGTCTTATGCCTACTCTACCATGTCCACCGAAGAAATGTCTGGTGCAACGATGGGAGGGTGCAGTCCGCGCTACGAAAACTGGTGCCTCCGAAGACTCTAGCAAATCTCGTACCCAACCCCGACTTTACACAATACCAGACATCGAAACGTTTTGTCGAGGGTATGAACGAGCTGAAAATACTGTGGTCAAAACGATTCAAGGCTACTGCTCAGGGTATGTACAAGCCACGGTGGGCAGAAGCAGATACAGAAGCTCGTCCATTCTCTGACTTTGACGAGCTCGACGACCCCATGGACAGGGACGACTTTCGTAAGGCTGCACACACATTGCGAGGCTCGCAAGACGTTGGAGCTCAGCTATTCTGTGCTCTCCTTCGTACTATCGGCGTAGAAGCCAGGCTTGTGTGTTCACTACAACCTCTACCTTTTGCGTCTGCAGCCCAGCCCACCACACCGTTGAAACCAACTTCTCACAAGAACACCATAATCGTAGATCCATACAACAATAGGGAAAGTTCGACGCCCTCCAAACCCAAACCATCGGGTCCATCTCGGCCCAAGAAACTCTCCCGGCTGGAACGCATCATGGGCGAGCGACACCCTGTTCTGCATAACACAGGCACAGCTCCAAAGAAGCAAAAGGCTTTCCACAGCCCGTACCCGGTCTACTGGGTTGAAGCATTCAACTCTGCACATCAGAAGTGGGTGCCGATCGACCCGCTATCAACATTCACCGTCAACGCACCCGAGAAGTTGGAACCCCCTCTCAGCTTCGCCCAAAACAGCCTCACATACGCCATCGCATTCGAAGACGACTACGCCGCAAAAGACATCACACGACGCTACGCCAAAGCGTACAACGCAAAGACGCGCAAATTTCGTGTTGAATGCACCTCCGACGGCGACAAATGGTGGAAGCGAACAATGAAGTTCTTCAAACGCTCGCTCAAGCTCGACCGCGACCAAGTCGAAGACGCCGCACTATCTCGTAAGGAAGCCGCAGAAGGCATACCAAAGAGCGTGCAAGACTTCAAAGGCCACCCCGTCTACGTCCTCGAGCGCCACCTCCGCCACAACGAAGTCATCCACCCCTTGAACCAAGTCGGAAAAGTAAACTGCGGCACCGCCATGACCCCCAAAATGGAGCCCATCTACCGCCGCAAAGACGTCCACATCGTCCGCAGCGCAGACAAATGGTACCGACTAGGTCGCGACGTGCAAGGCGGCGAACAACCCCTCAAACACGCAAAGCCCAAGAAAGGCCGTCGACCCTCCATCAGCATCGGCATGCCCATCGACCCCGACGACGATGAGCAAGAAGACGACCTCGGCACCCCCCTCTACGCACACTTCCAAACAACCCTCTACACCCCTCCCCCCGTCGTCAACGGCCGCGTCCCCCGCAACGCTTACGGAAACCTCGACCTCTACGTCCCCTCCATGTGCCCCCCCGGCGGCACGCATCTGCGCCACAAACTCGCCGCAAAAGCCTCGCGCATCGTAGGCGTCGACTGCGCAGACGCCGTAACAGGCTTCTCGTTCAAAGGCCGCCACGGCACGGCCGTCATCCAAGGCGTTGTCGTTGCCGCCGAATTCTCAGACGCTGTCCAAGCCGTCATCGAGGGGCTGGAGTATGAGGTCGAAGCCGCGGAACTGGCTGCTCGCAGTGCTGAGGCGGTGAGGTTGTGGCGCCGCTTTTTCCTTGGTCTGAGGATTGCGCAGCGCGTTAATGCAATGGTTATTGATGGGGAGCGCGGGCCGGGCGGGGATGTGCAGGGTGCTATTACGAGGGAGGATAGGGCGCTCGCGGAGGCGGAGATGGCGGGGGGGTTTTTCCCCGAGGATGCGGAAAGAGAGTTTCCTGTTGCTTTTGCTGGGGGTTTTGCGCCCCATGCTGCGGTTGAGCATGCAGATGCGGATGACGCTGGGGGTGGTGGTTTCCTCCCTGAATCCTCACCCAACCCCGAAGACGAAGACGAAGATGAAGAGCAATCCGAACCCGAACGCAGAGAAGTGCATGCGGAGAGACGCGTACCCGCACTCCCCCGCGAACATAGCTTCGAAAGCTCGATCCTGGACGCGCATGTCTTTCGTGTGCCGCGGCGGATGGGGCGGGGCAGTGAGGTTGTTGTTGAGGAGGACGAAGACGAAGATGATGGGGAGGATTCGTTTGAGAGTGATTTCTCGGATGGTGATGTACCGCTACCTCTGGGAGATGGTGGTCAGAGTAAGGAGGGTGGTGGGGAAGGGATAGAAGAGGGGATGGAAGAAGAAACGGGAGGGGGAGACGGAGAGGGGGATGTTGATATGGTGGATGTAACAGCACCACTACCGTCACCAGCACCAGCACCGCCATCCCCTCCATCGTCAGCGTCAGCATCAGCATCAGACACAAACTCCCTCCCGCTCGAGGACCCCGAGGACGAAGACGCCGACCCAGATTGGCTTGTAGACGCCACATAGCACATATATCACCATATAGCCAAACCACTCAATACAACCTCGCACATCACATTCATCCCACCACTATGAACCCTCCTTCCCCTTCAACAGCTCATCCAGCCCCCCCACCCCGCCCTCAAACCCCCCAACATCATACTCCTCAGGATACCGCTCAATTATATCCCTCAACTCACTTATATGCGCCCGCTGCTCCTCCGTAACCTCCGCCCAAACGCCCTCAAACGCATTCTTTAGACTAGGTTTCCCCACTTTCTCCGCGCGCTCAAACGCGCTTAGCACTTCCTTGCGCAGCGCACTGCGTAACGCCTTGTCTTTAGCGTCGTCCCACAAGTGGTTGAGTTCGAGGTACTTGCGCAGCCGTGTGATGGGATTATCGCGGCGTTTCCAGTCCTCTACTTCGACGCGCTGGCGGTATGCGAACGAGTCGTCCGAGGTGCTATGGTGGCCGACGCGGTAGGCCATCATTTCTATGAGGAGGGGACGGCCGCCATCCTGTAGGGCGAGGGAGCGCGCGGATTTAATAGCGCGACGGACGGCGAAGATGTCGTTTCCGTCGACGCGCAGGGTGGCGATTCCATAGCCCGCGCCGCGACTCGCGATGCCGTCGCCGCGGTATTGGTCGCTTGTGGGTGTCGAGATGGCGTAGCCGTTGTTGCGGCAGATGAAGATGGCGGGGACTTGGCGGGTGGCGGCGATGTTGAGGGCGGCGTGGAAGTCGCCCTCGCTGGCTGCGCCTTCGCCGAAGAAGCAGACTGCGATGCGGGGCTCGACGGCGGGGTTCTGCATGTTTTGCAGTTTGAGGGCGTAGGCGGCTCCCGCGGCGTGGGGGATTTGCGTCGCGAGTGTGGAGGAGATGGTGTGGATGTTTAGCTCTCTGCTGCCGTAGTGTACGGGCATGTTGCGGCCTAGGCCGTTGTCTTTGGCGTTCGCGAAGAGCTGGTTCATGAAGTCGTCTAGTGTGAAGCCGCGTTGCATGTAGACGCCGCATTCGCGGTATTGGCAGAAGATCACGTCGGCGGGGGAGAGGGCGCTGGCGGAGCCGATGGATATGCCTTCTTCGCCGGCGGAGACCTGGGGGTGTTAACGATGATGTACAGATTGGGAGGGAGTGGATATACCATGTAGAAGCTCAGTCGTCCCTGTCGCTGGGCCTCGAACATGAGGAGGTCCATGATGCTCACTGTGTCTGTCAGTCATGCAGTGTGAAGATACAGTCGAATAAACCAACATTTGACCATGTTTTTGTACAAGGCCAGCGCCTCTTCATCGGTAGTGTCGACGCCAATCTCTTTGTCCAGTATCTCCCCATACTGGTTCATGACGCGGTACGTAGAGATGGCCTTATTGGTCGCCGGCTGCAGGAAGTCGAGTGTGTCGGTGAACTCGCTGTTCAACGCGCCAGGGAAGAGAACTCTACCTCATCTATCAGCATCTGTATGTACAACAACTTCATCTTGGTGCATACTTCTCAGCAGTCGGCGTCGACGCAACGCCTCGGCATATCTGCCATACAGGCGTCACCCTCGCACAGCCATTCAGTCTCGACGACGCCTTCAAAAGCCCCTGAGACCGTAGTCTCCGCGACGCATAGCGAAAAGACATTTTAGCAATACCAGGCCCATCGCTAAGTGCGGGCGGCGCGGGTATTTGATCTCAGATGCTCGCAAAGTCCGGGGTAGTGAACGGGGGAGTGAGCCGACGTTGGCCGTGCATCAGCCGCACCCCAGACGGGGACCGTGCGCAGAATAATTATAGACAGACGTCAGCACGTGCTAGCGTGCCTCGAGCACATTCACGCCAAGCTCTCTCATCTGGACGGCGACAATTCACCCCCACATCGCATAACCATGCAGACGACACGGTCACGAGCTGCGCGCCAATTGCTGCAGAAGAGTAGGAGGGGTGTGGGTGCAAGGGAGTCGTACCGCTGTTTCTCCTGCACAGCACCCACGCAGCAGGCGACGCCGCCGCCGAAATCTCCGCAAGATGGACCTGGAGGGACGACGCACTTTGGCTTCGAGACGGTTGCCGAGGCGCTGAAAGAGCAGCGAGGTAATTACCCCCCTCGACCTCCCCACACCATCCACCCCATCATCTAACAAAATCTAGTGAAAAACGTCTTCTCCTCCGTCGCCTCCTCCTACGACTCCATGAACGACTTCATGTCCCTCGGCATCCACCGCCTCTGGAAAGACCACTTCGTGCGGTCTCTAAACCCCGGCCGACACCCCCTCAGCACACCCCCCTCTACCTCCACCTCATCCCCCAACCACCAACCAGGCTGGAACATCCTCGACATCGCCGGCGGCACCGGCGACATCGCCTTCCGCATGCTCGACCACGCCTCCACCACCAACCACGACGCCCACACCCGCGTCACAGTCGCAGACATAAACCCCTCCATGCTCCTCGAAGGCCGCAAGCGCTCCCTCACCACCCCCTACGCCCACTCCCCGCGCCTCGACTTCATCGAAGCCAACGCCGAAGACCTCCACATGATACCCTCCGCCTCCATCGACCTCTACACCGTCGCCTTCGGCATCCGAAACTTCACACACAAGGACGTCGCACTTCGAGAAGCGTTCCGCGTCCTGAAACCCGGCGGCGTATTCGCATGCCTCGAGTTCAGCAAGGTGAATAACCCGCTGTTTGACGCGGTGTATCAGCGGTGGAGTTTCGGCGCTATTCCGCTTATTGGCCAGATGGTTGCGGGCGATCGCGATAGCTATCAGTATCTTGTTGAGAGTATTGCGAGGTTTCCGAGTCAGGCCGAGTTTAGGGGGATGATTGAGGATGCGGGGTTTCTTGTGCCGGGGAAGGGGTGGGAGGATTTGACGGGCGGGATTGCGGCGGTGCATAGGGGTGTTAAGCCGTTGTAGATGGGGGGTTTGTGGGTTGTGTATGTATGTATGTGTAGGTGAGATGTGTAATGATTTTATGTGGTGTGGATGTTTATATGAGGTCGCTGCACTAAACCAACCCAACCTAACATACAAAACTCAACACCACATGCTTGTAGACGCATACCAACACCTCCTCCGCCGTTCAAGTCCTTTCACAATCCATGTAGTTGTCGACGCTCTCCTTCACCGCATCTTCACTCCGCATATTCGCCAAAATTGCCCAGTGAATCTTCATCGGTTACTCATTGCTCTGTTCTGTTCTGTTCTGTTCCGCTAATCTATTAGAAGATCGTTTTGTTGGTGCTGTGTTTTCGCCTTGTTTGCGTACATACCTAAAAACTGTGGAGCGATAAGTGATGTGTTTACTTCCCTCTCTGTAGCTTGTGTTTCCACGGTGCGCGATTGTAGAGTTGTCCTTGTACATATCATGATCGTCATCTGTGCATATGTGCAAGAGGTGGGGATTTAGCTAATACATCTATATCACCAAAGCATCCAACTTGGCTATCTTTTCTTTTTTCTTAGGATGGGGTGGGATTTAGCTGAAGTATATTCGTCTAGATGAGTATTGGTAGATGAACAGTGAAAGAGATATATAAATACAACCCACACATTCTAAGTAATTGTACAACATTAAACCCGTGGAGCAGGTGTAGGAGTAGGCGACTGAACAGCCGCAGCCCCATCTTTCCGCGCCCCACCTCCCCTGGCACCACCCCTGCCTATCCGGCCTCCCCTCCCTCTCCCTCTCCCCCCTCTATCACCCCCATCCTGCTTAGCCGTCGACTTTTGCGCATTCACAACCGGCGCTGGACTCGCATCCACCTTCTTCTCCTTCCCCTCGCCCTTCCCCTCACCATCCTTCTTCCCCCTCCCCCTCGCCCTCCCCTTCCCCGCACCTCTCCCTCTCCCCCTCCCAGACCTCTCCTGCACCCGCCTAACCTCCTCCTCCTCCCTCATCGCCCTGCGACTCTCCTCATCCCACCACGCCTGAAACTCCTGCTCCTGCTGGATCTCCATCAGACTCCTCTTCGCCGCGGCATCGCGAATCGACACCTTCTCGGCTTCCTGCAGCGACAGGATCTCCATGATGCTGAGGTGCTGGCTGGGCGATGTGAGTGAGGTTGAGGGCTTGGGGATGTGGCGGACTGAGCGTGGGGTGGGGATTGGGGTCGTGGAGACGGACATGCCGCGTTCTGAGGCTGAGGGGCGCGGGGGCGATGCTGGGGTGTCTTTTTGTTGGGGGGTGGTGGAGCTTTTTCGCGCGACGGTTTGGCGCATGGTGAGGTGGGGGGTGCTTGATGCTCGGGGGGGTTGTGGTTGTTGCTGGGGTTGTGGCGATGGGGCTGGTTTAGGGGAAGGTTGCACGATGGGAGCGTTGCTGGGCTTGCGTTGAGCGGCGGCGGCTTGCCAGGGAGATACAACGGGGGGTGTTGGCTGCGGGGATTCTATCGGCGTTCCCAGCTGCTGGGCTTGTTGCAGGCGCTTACGCTCCTTTTGCGACATCTTGCTGTGCGAGGAACTCGCGGCTTTTTGCTCGCTCTCGCTCCGCGTCAGGCCCAGAGTTAGGTTCGACGGCTTGTCGCTTGAGGTCTGGCTCATGATGTCTTTGAGGTCCAGCTTTGCACTCGCTAAGGGTGTGGCGCCCCATGGTCGATCTAGTGTCCTCGTCTCTTGCACGGCGGGCGATTGGAGAGGAGTGAACTTGACGGGAAGGTTATCCTCCTCACCAAGACTATGAGGCGACAACTGGCTTTGCCGACGGACTGACGACCAGGGAGATTCCGGAGCCGTGAGCTCATCGTCTTTCGATTCCGTGAATCGTTCTTTGAATTTCGGGGGCTTGATCTTCTTCAATAAACCGCCATCACCATCATCGTCTTCCCCTTCAGACATCTCAAACATGAGGTCTTGGACCGACTGTCTACTCTTGAGCTGCGGTGTTAGCGCTGGGCTGCTGGGCTCGATCCTGCCGACTTCTTTCGATGCTCTCCTTCGCGTGCGTTGGCGGAGGGGCGAAGTGGACGCTTCTTCCAGGCTTTGCGCCCTGAAAGATCCAAACAGGCCGTCACCATCTGCGTATTTGTTGGAGAGTACGATGGCGTCAATCTTAGCACGCTTGCCTCGCTCAATGCGCTCAGCGAGCTCCGGATATCGGTCAAATAGAAGTGCTTCTGCACGCCCACTCCTGGCGAAGGGCAGATATGCAAGCTGGTTATCGCGAGCAACCTGATTGAGCTCCAATAAAAGATCCTCATCCAGCTCGTCGAGAGATCTATATACATTAGTAAAGTGGATACATTATGGTGACGAAACTTACCCATTCTGCATCACTGCCTCCAAGCTGAGACAGACATACTCCAGCGCTGCATCTTTGAACTCGGCAACCGAGCTCGGTGCAACTGCTGTGAGGAGAGAGCACACGTTCCTGGCGTTGACTGTAATACTGTAAGCTTGGCCCAACAGCACGAGTAAGAATACACACCATAGCGACCAATCAACCTCTGACAAATTTGTGAAAGACGGTCAAGCATCAGCTCGTTTGCCACGGACATGACGTCCATTACATGATCAAGGAGTTCATCCAACGCAAGCAGATCATTGAGGTCCTCACTTGTAACATCATCGAAGATCTCTTCCCCAGCGTCGGCGTAAAGATGACGAACAACGAGTTCGAATAGATGTGTTTCCACATGCGTCAGGTCGATTCGTACGAGCGAAGACTCCTCCGTACGTCTCCCGGAAAGCCATTGGCCTCCGGCACGACCTCGGAAGAGACCCTCAAAGAAGGGACAGCGTTGACAGATGATGTCCGAGTGAAGAAGCATCTCGCCGTCTGCAAGATCGACGATTACGTCCCCACTTTCAAAGAACGTTCGATCTTTGATGGCGAGTTCCAGATCCATGTGAAGAGACCTTCGCGGATTGACCATCTGGCGCACGGCCGGCTCAAGCTGTCGCAGCTCCAGTTGAGAAGCGACCTTCATCAATTCAGTTCGCACAGAGCGGTATCTGTACGCCAAAGTAGGGTAGTGCCGAGTGACGTTCCAGAAATCAACGACTTGATCAGTGTAAATATACAAAACCAAGTTGAAGATGGTAAGGAAGTCCAAGCCGTGGAAGAGTACCAACAACTTTTCGCCGTCTTGCTTGATGGTCAACAAATCAGGTATGATATGCTCGGAGCCATGTGCATGGAAATTGATTATCGCATCCCGGAACACTCTGGTACGTCCAGCAAGAATGAACTCGTGAATGGGGATGCGGATGTCAGAGAGTGTAGTCCCAACTTCCACATTATACGTGCGTTCCGAAGATGTCGATGATCGTTGCAAAATCTCAGCGACTTCCTTCTCCAAGTCTCTCGATTTCAGCGTACGTTTGCGGAGAGCTTGCGCATCTGGCGACCGATTCCAATACCTGGGGACAGGCTCTTCGTCATCGGACGTCTCTTCATAATTTGTCAAGTCGTAGAAGGAAAGTAGTGGCGCAAGATCGTCCCAAAGACCTATTTCATCTACACCAATCTGGTCTCTCGTCACGTTGCAGTCCTTGCGCACGGCTGCATAAGCCCCAAATGCAGAAGCTCGAACGGCGATGACGCGAGTCAGACCAGACACGCGCTGGAACTTGTAGTCTTTTGGTCTTGTCTCTGAAGCGCCTGTGCTGGTCGCGTTCTTGATCGTCACTCGTTTGGTTCGTCTCCACACACTGCCAACGTCGGTGGTCAGAATGATCGATCCGTCCTGATCAACGTCAACATCTCTTGCTGCCATTTGACTCTTCTTCGAGGACCATATGCGATAAGGCGCGGACAAAGCTCCACGAATCTGCTTTGGGTTGGTCGTCGAGGCACTGACGTCTTGTGTCCCTTCCAACCGTCGGTTGACTGTGACAGTAAACACTTCGCCAGACGTGGTCAACGCGCAGATGGTGTCGCCACCAGAAGTAATCTTCTTGACTTTGTTCGGCGTTGTGTCGTACTTCGTTGTCAGCCAACTTTCCTTCAGGAAATGACTTGTGAACCCGTCCAGGGGAAAGCTGATCTTCGAGTAACCATAATTTGCGAAGACCCAGACATCGCGATTCTCCAAGAGACATATAGAAGCGCCGTCGATTGCTGATACCGAAGCGATGGATGAGGAGAACAAAGAGGCTGCGATCTTCCGGGGAATGATTTGCATTTCGAGGGACCGGGCGTCTGAATCGACAATGCCAAGTTGGCCTTCATTCTTGCCAAAAGTGTATAGAGACGTTGTAGTATGTACGACTGAATGGATTCGGGACGCCGCAATGCCTACCACGAGTTCGCGCTTCAAGGGCCCAAAGATCTGTCGAGGGAGCGTTGAGATAGGGTCGTCATCTTTCAATACTGGTTTCGGAAGAGTGTAACCCAGCTGACCAAACGCGTTGTTCCCCCACGAAAAAACCTCTCCCTCGTCGGTGATAGCCAGTGTATGATTTTGGCCAAGGGCAACTGCAGCAGTCTTTTTCTGGCCCATTCCACCGCCTTCAATGCAGGTAAATTGATACCGAGTAGTCTCGTTGCCCGTTCCCAGTCGACCTCCAGGACCATGACCGCACATGTAAAGATTCGACACAGGATCTGCCGTCAAAACAGCAGTATGCAACTTTGACATCTGCACGTCTTGAATGACGATGGGGATGTTGCGAATGTGAGTGGGCAAATCCACTGTAACCTTGGGTAGCGTTGGACCGGAATCTTGTGGAGGTAAGCCCATCGCAGCCCAGTATTGATTCTGTCTTGCTCGATGCTCTCTGTAAAACCTCTGGAGGAGGTGATCCGGCCTTCGCAGAATGATGCGCTCAGGGAATTGGCGGTCATCTTCGTCACCGAAGCCTAGTGTCACGTTCTTGTTGCTGCCAAAGGTATACACCTCGTCGCCTCCAAGCAAGACCGTCGGAGTGATCAGTTGCCTGCGCATCTCGTCGTCTGCGTCACCACTGTCGCCATGCGCCATTTCATCGTCCGAGTCCGAGTCCGTCATAGGCGCCTCATCCGGTCGAAGAGTGCGGTCTTTGATCGTCATCGCAAACAAATCGAGAGGACCATAACCCTCGTTATCCTTAATCCTAACCAGACCTCGTGCATGCTGATTAAAGCCACCAGACCCCTGGCCAAGAACGTCCTGTGCGTCGCGATTCAGGATGGATCGCGCAACTGCAATATTCCCGAAGTAGAATGCTCTATGTAGTGGGGTCCAGCCGTTTTCCGCGTCCTGGATGTACAGATCTGTCCACGGGTGTTCGAGGAGAGCTTGCGCAAATTCGACGGCATTCTCAGACGTCGATGATGCGGCATGATGCAAGATGGTCATCCCCGCTGCGTCGCGACTGTTGATGTCGGTCCGCGTTAGAGAAACACCAGCACCAATCGTCCTTCGACTTTTGGCGCTCTGCATCGGCGAGGCGTTATAGCTGCCAGGGCTGCTGTTCACCGCCGGGGCATGCCCTCCACTCTGCCAGCCTGCCAACCCTTTTTGTGTTCCCGCACGGAACGTATGCGAGGTGGATGTGAGGACATGTCGGAAATTGTCGACATCATCTTCGAGGAAGTATTTCCAGAGGTAGCCGCTCATGTGCTGGATATGTTCGGGAGTATCCTGGGCTTCTACAAGTAGCACCTCGCTATGACCTTGAAGATCAAAGCTTGTTTAAAGGCGCTGGTTGTGAAGCGGGGACGACTCCAAAGGAGAGGGGCGCCGTGCACGATTGCGGGCGATTTGTTTACTGCTCGACCTGATGGTTGCGAGTGTGCAGAGTATAACTGTGTGTGCGGCGTTGTATAATTCGAATGTGAAGTGCGCTCGACGGGGTAGAAGCGAGGTGGCGATGGGATGTGGTTGTTGGTGGGTATCGTGGTCGTGAGATGAATAGAGGGGCAAACGGGTCGCGGCTCGGATGGAAGGTTCGCAAGGTTTACGCGACTGCTCAGAATTAATCAGCGAAAAGGCGCGGTCGCTGTGTGCTGCTCTCGGTGGCGAAGGGTGCGGCGTATCTAGGTGTCAAGATCGATGACGAAGCTCGGGATGAGGGGATGGGAAATTGCAAGGCGCGTTTGCTTGTCGCGAGGGTCAATGTGAGTCAGAACAAATCTATTGTACCTGCCGATGCTTCGAAGAGAGAAGAACAGAAGTTAGTTATGTTTGCTGATGGCTGGTGAGCATGTAGAGCAAGGTGGGATGTCTCCTCGACTCATCACCACAGCCAATGAGAAGTGCACGACCTCCTTCCATGACTTTCCGGAGGTCAACATCACTACGCTGGAGCGATCATGTAACAACGGTGCTATGGTCATAGGTACGCAGGACCTCGGATGATATAAAGGCTGTATCGAGGAGCAGTAGTAGCAGCTATGCTTGGAAAGCCATTGTGTATAAGTACTCTATGATTGGCGGTGAGTGATGAGTACGGGAGGGAGCAAAGATCTAGGGCTTGGCGTGATGGAAAGTCACTGCTGTCATTTCTGAGCGCGGAATGACGAAAGACAGTCTTCAGAATCCATACATGGCCAATGTTGCCAGCATCTCGCGTCAAGACGCAGCTTCTCCCGACTCTCGCGCACTGCCAGCGAGAGGCTCTGTGGAACGTGGCAATCGCCAAATATGCACTCTGTTCATGATTTACCAAGAGCTTGTGCACGCAGACTCTCATCCGGTCTCTACAAGATGATCCAAAGACTAGTTGCCAATCCTTGAACCTGGTACCAGTCTACATAAGCGTCAACTGCATGCAAACAGGTGGATAATACGTGTCGCATGTACAGCGCTCCTCGCAATGGGTAGATATAGACGCCAACCGCAGAGATTGTTGCTTTTTCATGATAAGACGCACTCCTCGGAGCGATAATGATGCAAGAAGCCAGTTGAAGGAGGCCATGTCACTGACCGCCAGCATGTTGAGCTGATGCTGTACAACGGACGTATCTGTCCACGCGGAGGTTGGGCTGCCCAGAGGCACGACAAAGGCGGTGATAGCAGTTACACGGGGAGCTTAGGGTGAATCGTGTGCTACCGGCCAACGCTCGCTGCGGAGCCTCGACGGGTTGAGGCTGTAAAAATAAAAAGGTGAAGCGTCGAATGACGCACGGCTGGCAAATGGCGTGCAATGTCGCGGGGATGACGGGCGAGGATTCACCAGTAGCTAGTGCCAGTGCGCAGTTGCGGGGACAACGGCTGTAAGTTGCGCGTCCCGATGCAGCACATCAGCTCGATTGACGTGCTCGGAGGTGGATGGAGCTTGAAGCTCATCGCCGGAGCTGGGGAATGGTGTTCTCCAAGCCGTTAGCGGCGCACGCTCGAGCGTTGTGAGGCTGCAACTCCACAGCTCCAAGCAGACGTCAGTCAGGCTTGCTCCACAAGCAGAACAGCTCCATTTGCGCCAGAGCATCGACGGAGCACGAAACCGTCGAGGTACATGCAGCCCTCGACGCCCTGGCCACGTTTGCTCCTCTCTTCTGCGTGGCTGCTGTGTCGTCCCTTGGCCTGTCCAGACTGGAGCTATCTGCTATCAGCGAAGCGTCATCCGGAACAGTCACAAGATCGGGGCTCAACGGTCCTTGACTCAGCCCTCAGCTTGCCGGGCCTCTCTTGACCCATCCAGTGTGCTGTGTATCGAGTCTGTATCCCAGTGCATCTCGGCCTGCATCGAGACACTTATTTCAGCCTTATCTCCGCGCGCCTGAGGCTCCGCTGCATCGCCGCTCTTCACCCTACTCGTATAAGCCTGGATATCACTGCTGTTGCCTGAGTGCGCCCACACCCTCGAGACATTCCCCGCGCGTGGACCATTGGGGTACTTGTCCTGACTGCTTCCTGCTCAGCCGACTGAACTCGTGATGGCTTTCATCACTCGCCTCTTTCCGCCGCAACGATAATCGCCCTAGACACCCGCACTTGATCACAGACACGCGATACACCCTGTGCCTGTTCCTGCAGAGGGTCGCCCGCCATGCATCCATACCAGCGCCCCTCCCCGCGCACAGCCTCGGCGGCCAACAACCTCCAGACGAACCCTACACGCACCAACAACCAGCGGAATCAGCCCAGAGAGGGCTCCCCATCTTCCGACACAGCTTCCTACAGCGACCGCGGGGGAGAAGAAGGCGAAGGCGAGATGGTGACCCGCGGCGACCACCTGGCCGAGTCGGACCAGAAGCACTACCAGAAGGTCAACCAGGTCATACAGGTACGTACCAGGATGCAACCAGCCATGGGAGATGTATGCTGACAGGTCCCAGAACTTCTTCACCAAAGCAGCCCTCACCATCGTCTCGTCCCGCGTCATCCTGCCCCAAGCCTACAACAAGAACGGCGACCTCAAGCAGAACAAATGGGTGCGTCGTCCCTCCCCATCTCCACATTAACCCAGCTAACAGGCGCTGCAGTTCAACGTCGTGCTCGACGACACGGACGTCCTCCAGCAAGACCTCGCAGAATGGAAGACCATGGACGCCATGGCCGGCTTCCATCCACCCATGTACATCGAGGTGTACCTGGACATCAAGGGTCTCGGACACAAGCAGTCGCTGGTCATACATGACGAGCACGGGAAGAGATGGGACGTGGCTGGAGCCATGAATGCTGCCGAATCCACTGGCCGGCCTCTGAGTCGCGCAAGCAGGCCTACGCAGGTTGTACTGGAGCGCTGGAAGATACAAGTAGGAGACAAACACGTGGTGCATCCCTCGGAGCTTGATGACCCGCTGCCCAACGTGTACAAGAAGGCAGTTGTCCTCTTTCGATCGCTATATGCCTATCTCCGCTTCATACCGGCGTTCAAGTACTACAAGAGCATGGCCAAGCAACCCGCGAACCACCCCGCGCTCAAACTCAACTACCGCATTACCAACGGCCAGTTCAAAACCCCACACACAGACACACTGAGCCTACCACTATACCCGTCCCCGGAAGCCATCACCGAACAGCAAGACTTCACGCCTTCCAACTCCCCTATCGGCCCGTTGTGCATATCGGTGCAGTATCGTACCAACTGCGAGTTCAGCGTCGATGATTCCGAATCGCTTCTGAGCTCCCAGTTCATGGGCCTGGACGACACTTATTTCGAACAGTCGCATCGTGCAGTGCAGACGCCTGGGTCCGCTCCCGTCGACAAGATCAATGCCCAGGAAACGCCTGACGTTGGAACAGCTTATGGTAGTCTGTCAACGTTTCACCAGGTTGGTCCCCCAACAGGAGCGAGTCCAATATCGGCTCTCCGAGCTGTTCGAGACATGCCATCATCTTCGCCCACCGAAACTCCGCCACAGAAGCTTCCACCAAACCATCGAATCGCACAAGGCTCAAAATCCTCCCTTCGATCTACAGAAGCACCATCATACCCCCGACGAACGTCCGTGTCATTCCAACCGTTCAAAGCCGGGTCGCTATCATCGTCGCCTGCTCCCGGTTCTGCTGTTCCCCCTTCTCCAGGCAGTTCGTTTGGAAGGCCCGGGAGCTCATTAGGTCGGACTGCCACCACAAGCGCGTTAAATCAACCGCGCAACCGAACATCACTCACTGCTCTCCCGCAAACAGCGCTCAGAACACCTTCACTGCCAAACGAGGCCGCCTTTGCTTCTTCAGCATCAAGTTCGCCAAAACCTGCACCAATAGCCCGTTATAGTAGCAGCTTTGGTCATAGAAAGAACAGGTTCTCTACGGGTGGTGCAAACAGCAAGACTGAAGACGATAATCTGAGCAGTGGCAAGGGTAGCGTGGCCTCATCCATACAAAGAGGCTCAGACGTCATGAATGACGGGTCCGGCGGCAGTTCAGGAGAGGTCAAGACGGACGACGAGAACATCTCAGATTTTTTGAAGTTGCTAGAGGCCAAGAAGGACTTGAAGAGCTTTACACGGAGCGACAACGCTGCTCGAGATGCCAACATGCGAAAGACGACGGCCCAACTGTCCAAATACCAACGCATGAGAGATTCGCACACGGCACTCTCCGACTCGGTATCGTCATCCGTGATGCTCCACCAGACTTCGCCATCTTCCAGTCGACGACTGTCCAGCGTACCTGCAATGATTGCTGGCACCTCTGTATCGACGGCATCCTCGTTTGGAAAGCCCATCTCGCCCCACACCCCACACACCCCAGCCATTCCTTCTCGATTGAGTGCAAACAGCATCATCGAATACGAGCCACGCCCTCACCGAAGTCGGAGCGGAGCTCGACGGACATTGCGTGAGCCAAACGCGACCAACGTACGCCAGCAGAGCGAGGACGAAGACCAAAACGCAAACGGCATCAACATCCCCACCTCGCCCCGCCCCTGGAACGTCTCCCGCCGCTCCAGCTCCGTCTCGCAGCAGCACCGCAACCTCCCCGAAGACGAACCAGACCTCTTCGGCATGCGCTCCACCAGCCTCCCCACCGAAGAAGCAGAAGGCGCAAGAGACATGCAGCGCCTCACAACCCGCAACCTAACCTCCAGCGGCCTCTTCACACAAACAGAGCTCCTCGCAAGCGCTACCCGCGACAAACCCCAACCCACAAACCCATCCGACGACGCGCAGCCCTCCCCGACTTCCAACTTACCCCCTAAGCGCGGCGTCAGCTCCCGCGGCCGCGGGGGCTTCTTCTCCCATAGCTCGTCTACCAGCCTGTCCACCGGCGCTACTAGCTCGACGGAACGCCAGAGTCGATATAACTTCTCCAGCCGTGGCACCGCCGCCGCCGACGACGACGAACCCTTGCTCTTCCAGATGAGCGAGATTGGCGCTGCGGCGTCACGACGCAGTATCGAGGAGGGCCGCGGCGGCGCGAGTACAGGTAGCGCGGGGAGGAAGGGGTCGCCGTGGTTGAGGTGATGACTTATTGTGTTTTTCGGCGTTGATTCGGCGTGTTTTTTCAACATCTTCACTCTTGGCGTTGTTTTTTTCTGCCTGTCTTTTGTCTTTGTTTGTTCATCTACGCTACTTACCAGATTGATTACCCGCTTCCTAGCTTGCTTCCTTGTTTGTTTGGTTTTTATAATGGCGTCGCATTTGGGCGGGGAAGGGGCTTTTTACGTTCACTCGTAGGTTGGTTGGTTTGGCGTTTGTGTCTTGTGTCTTTTCTATGCGTGCCAGATGGGGGGTGTATCGGTCTGGATCTTTTTGTGCGGGCTTTCTTTCTTAGATTAGTGGGTGTCAAGCTGGATCGGATGGGATGAGATCATGTAGGGTTGGTGGTTAGTGGTAGTTAGTTAGTAGTAGTAAGACGTGGGGGAAGAGGGACTGAATATATCGTATTATTTGCATACTCTTCGTCTGTATGTCTCTTGGTGAATGGAAGGAGGCGTTGTGGTCTCCATCCTTAAGGTGGGTAATTTGCATCACACATAGGGAGAAAAGGTGACCATGTAACCAAGTCAAACGACGGAATGTATTACTTACCCCATCCCTATCATAGCATACAGTACATAACACAAAACTAAACCCAAGAGCAAAAAAAAACCAAGCTAGCTAGCTAACGAATCTGCCATTCTATCATATCGTATTATACAAGGACACACACATATCCTCTCCTCTCTCCTTCAGCTTTTCCATGCGCGCGCGAAAAAAAACCCCAAGGCAACGAATTAACCCAACCCAAGAAAGAAAACCTAACATCCACATCCACACAAAACCATGAGCAAAGTCAAAACCTACGCGCTCCTCCCCATAACCTTGCGATAATAATCCGTGCTCAAATGGCACGCATGCCTAAGACACAAATCCTCCGTGAGCGGCAGGCGGAGAATATGCGATTTATTACCATTCTGTACTTTCGTTAGTCTGCATTCCCCCACCACATCTCCATCTCCAACAAGTGAAGAAAAACATACCTCCGTCTCCGCAACACGATTCGCAACCACGCCCGCAATCTCCATAAGCGCAACACGCTCCTCAATCGCACAAGATTCCAGTCGATCCCGCGCGGCAATCTCCAGCGCCTTCTGCAGCTTCGCGAGCAAGTCGTCGATTTCAGCGTCCAGGTCTTCGTCGACGCGGTACGTGGAGCGCTGGGCGGACAAGTCGATGAGCGCCATGTAGTCGAAGTAGATCTG
Organism: Dothidotthia symphoricarpi CBS 119687; assembly: GCF_010015815.1. NCBI lineage: Eukaryota > Fungi > Ascomycota > Dothideomycetes > Pleosporales > Dothidotthiaceae > Dothidotthia > Dothidotthia symphoricarpi. Next base: position 55,174 of record NW_022985015.1, on the reverse strand, counting down.
GCCGCCCTGGGCCCAGCCCTGGACTGGTTCGGCGCGGCGCGCGACGGCGCTGCTGTGCACGGAGGAGGAGGCGGATACGGGGCTGTTTGGGGGGGAGGGCACGAAGCCGTGCATGAGGTCGCGCAGGGCGTCGTAGTCGCGCGAGATGATTGCTTCGGGGCCGACTTTGCGGCAGAGGACTTCGTGGGCTTCGTTGAGCTCGTCGGCTTTGATGAGGTGCGTGGCTTGGCGGACGGCGTCGTTTTTGGTCTTGGCTTGGAGGGCGGCTGCGGCGTGGAGCCAGGTTGTTGGGACGTGCAGGTCTTGGGTGAGGTAGGTGTATGTTGAGTCTGTGCCGACGAGGGAGTAGGCGCTGGAGTACTGGTTGAGCAGGGCCTTGATGTAGTGCTCGCGCATTGCCGGGGAAGACAGATGCGCATACACCCAGATAGCCGTTGTCCAGTGCTGCGGCGTGTGCAGCGACGCGGCATATGTGAGTGTGATCTTGTCGCCGAGTTCAACGAGTGGAGTCTCCATCTGCGTGTCTCTTGCGGGAGATGCACGGATAGTCGACATGAACGAGTCTTCGCCAATGCCACCAAGCGTGGGCATGCTGACCTTGCGCTCATCTGCTTCACTTGCATCTTCTTGTCGCGACTTGAACAGCTGGAACAGCTGGAACGACAAGCGAGCGTTCAAAGGGTGACCCGAAACGTTCTCCGGAGCCAAGACGTCTTCCAGGTTCGCAGAGACATCCGCTTTGGACGAAGTGTAAAGCTTGAGGATGCCCCAAAGCAAGTCCTCACGGTTCTCCGCCTGCGAATCTGTCCAGCCCATATCCGCACTCGCCTCAACGAACCAAGGTACAGGCTTGACGTCCTCCTTGCCTTCCTTGACTGCATCTGCAAACTGCGCAATAGCCGAGTCAAGAGACTCCTCAGCCATGGTGCCGTACCAGAGACGAAGACCGAAAGCACGCCGCCAGTCTAGCGCGAAACGACTTGAGATGTTGAAGGTGGATGCCCGGTTCTCTCTCCCCGTACCCGTCTTGCCTTCGGCCTGCATGCAGTTGCCAGAAAGCAGTTCATACAGAGCGCGATGTGAATCTTGCATCTCGGACAGCATGTCCAGGCGACGCCACTCCTCGAGTTGACTGGTCATGCTCTCACGCATACTGGCGTCACCACCGATTTGTGCAACCATCGTGGCCAGTCGAAGATCCAACCCTTCGATCAGGGCATGGCAGGCGTCGGCGACATTGTTGCAGCTGAGTTGTGCGATGGCTCGCTCCTCTGGCGAGACCGCTTGTTGAGCATGTTTCTGTGCATCACTCCAAACAATCTCCTTCCACCAATCGGCAAACTTCTCTTTTCTGTAGACCTCGATGTGTTCGACATCCACACCACCCGGTAACTTGTCAGCATCGTCGAAGAGAAGAGACAGTAACTGCCAGACGTGCTGCTCGTGAACACCTGCTGTTGTGTCGATCGCGACGGCTCTAGCCATGTCTGAAAACTCTACCGGGGCTGGGTCCGCCTGTAATGTCGCAAAGGGCGCGCCATCAGTAGTGAAGACTTTTGTGCGCTGCTTTTGCAGTGCTAGAGTCTCGGGTACGGCCTGTGCATAATCAGTATTGTGTGTCACGAAAAGATGGGATCAATCTTACATCAGCAAAGACGGGCATCTGCATGAAGCGAATATCTTTTGTGGCGCCGATGAGCGGTTCCTGGGCTGTGGGAAAAGCACCTTTCTCGAGAGTCGCAGGGCCCTTGTTGCCATAGATGAGGATGCCAGATTCGCTGAAGTGAGGCTTACTGCAGTTGTGAAAGTCTTTGTCGGCTTCGCTCAGCTGGTCGAGATCGTAAGAGGATTTGGGTCGTTTCGAGTAGGGTAACTAGAGACAAGAGTTTCAGCAATCTTGTCCCGTATCAATTTGTAACTACATACAAGATGGGCAATCTACGAAGGAAACCGTATATGGAAATCCAAACAACATTACGTCCGCCATCAAACATAATCAAAACGAAGAAAGGGGAAGGCAAACCTCAATACCGTGCGCAGCTCGCTTTGGAGACTGGTGCTTCTCCGTCTCGCCGAAGAGAGACTCCATCAAATCCATGGGTGTTGTGAGCGTTCGTCTGCCGACAGACTGTGACAACTTCAAATCAATGCTCTCGTGTTCTCGCATGCCATTGCTTTGAGTCTCGCGCAAGGCCTGGCGATCCTGCTTCTTAGGGCTGATCGTCCGTTGGAGTTGGTTCGCCCAATCGTCGTCAAAAACAGGCTTTCCTTTCGATGGAGTGCCAAAACCAGGCCTCGTGACCTGACTAGCCTTGAGGATCGATTTTGGTTTGAGCGACCCCCTGAAAGGATCCGACTCCTTAGCGGATGCTTGCTCCGTGGTGTGAATTGGTCCGGATACAGAGTCCGCCATACTCTGATCTTGGGCAAATTCGGATTCGCTCTCAGAATACTCAGCTTCCTGCTGACCATCAAGCGAACCCACGGAGCGATGCCCTAAAAAAGACTCGCCCTGTGATTCTTCCATCTCTTCATCTTCCTCATAGCTCACTCCGTCACTGAAGCCTCCGGGAACGCTGGCTCGCGCACGCATGCCCTTCTTGAAGTCGAATGTGTCGTCAGGGCTGGAGTAGTCAGGGCTGAGAACGGAAGACTCTTGTGGCGTGCTCGTCATCTGGCTGGTGTTGAGTTGAGTTTGAGCGGGTGTATCGGGGACGTCGCTCAGCTCACTTGACTCCTCATCATCCAGATCGCTGTACTCCTCGCCCTCGTAGTCGAGCCCGTACGAAGAGAAATGAGGAACAGTGAAGGTCCAATCGCCGTTCTGAGCGTTGTACTTGACAAAGGTGGTACCCTGTACTCGCTTGAGACGCTCAAGGTGCTTGACATCCTTCTTGCCAGCCTTGTTGCGAGGCCACGAGTTCGCCAGAGTGATAAGAGATGGTCGGTTCAGAGCAGTGCCGAGCGGAGGCTTGGGTAGGGTGGTGCACGTCTCGCCATAGACGGTAGCATTGCGGTGGTTCAGCTGGACGATGTCACCGTAGAGCTTGTCGAGATTGACTTCAGACAGATCAACAGGCTCACGCATGTTAAACTCGATCTGTCCAATGTTGTGGCGACCAACGACAAAGTTGCGAACTTCCTTCAGCTCTTGCTTGCTGGTCTTCCTCAGTTGGTCGAGAGTGGGGCTGGACCAATAAGCACCGGGTATTGGGTCCTCGTTCGACTGAGCATTGATGGACGACGATGACCTTGGTGTCAGAGCATCACCTTCAGTCACACGAGCCAACTCAGTACCGCTGCCCTCTGGAGAGCGAGTCTTGCTGCCTTCATTGCCGTTGATAGCCCTCGGAGAAGCATCTGCATCATCCCTCCGCAAAACCACTGCAGTCTCGCCATTGGAGGTAGGATTGACGTTCTCGTCGAAGCTAACATGCTTGGGGGATGCGTCATCAAACAGCGGGGTACGACTAATCTGTCGGTTGATGTTCAGCCTTTTCAGACTGCCGTTACCAGTGGGGCGTGCGGTAGTAGAGAATGCGTTTGGCGCCAGGATGCTGGTTTCCGGGTTGTAGTTGTTGCGCAGGTTGCTTGACGAAACGCTAATTCCAAGAGAGCGTGAAAAGTTTCCACTGCCATAGAGGCTGCTGGAGAAGCCTGCTCCAGACGCGGGTGATGCGCTGCTCGGGGTACCGTAGCTCGAGTACGAAAATCCATAACCACCGGGCCTCTTCGTTTGCGGTGTCAGGAGACGTGTGGACGCAGCGGGGTTCAGCTTGTGCTGCGGCAGGATGGCGGTCTTCTTGTTCTTCTGACTGCTCGAGAGTGGGGTTGCAATGGGGCCGAGATTCTGGGATGGTGCGGCAAGTCCAGCAAAAAGAGCATCGTTACCATAGGGGTTGGTGTTCATAGACGTGCTCAGCAAAGAGCTTCCAGAAGCACCAAACAGGCTGTTGTTGTTGGGTTGCTGATTTTGCTGCTGCTGGTTCTGGCTAGAGAACAACGAGCCGCCCAAGTTGGACTGGTTATTGTTGGTACTCTGTCCCATACCGCCAAATAGAGAGCCACCAGTGTTGTTGTTGGTCGTGGAGCCTCCGAACAGGCCTCCAGGCTTCTGCTGGTTGTTCTGGCCGCCGAAAAGACTGCTCCCGGAGCTCTGCTGGTTGGCTTGTCCACCAAGGCCACCGAACAAGCCCCCAGTGGAACCCCCTGTGTTGGCCGTGCTCCCGCCAAACAGACTGTTTCCTGCAGCGGCAGGCTTCGCGCCAAACAGGCCTCCTCCTCCAGCTGTGTTTGTGTTCGCCGCAGATCCTCCAAACAAGCCTCCAGACTGCTGTGGCTGGTTGACTGACTGTCCGAATAGACCGCCTCCGGTAGTGGTTGTGCTGGCGCCTCCGAAAAGACCTCCCGGCTTCTGCTGGTTCTGGGTGTTCTGGCCGAAGCCACCACCACCACCGCCGCCGAAAAGACCTCCAGACTGTTGTGTGTTCTGCGCTTGGTTGGTCTGACCAAAGGCGCCTGTGCTGGCGCCACCACCAAACAACCCGCCGCCAGTGTTTGCAGTGGCTGTGCTCCCACCGAAAGCAGGCGCAGCAGAAGCCTGGTTGTTTCCGCCAAAGAGCCCACCTCCAGTGTTCGACTGCCCAAAGGCGCCAGTGTTAGTCGAGCCGCCGAAGGGAGTTGAGGCAGTGTTGGTGGGGGCAGCGTTTCCGAAACCGAAGGGCTTAGCCTGGGCCGTTGTGTTGGTGTTGCTGCCACCGAAAAGGCCGCCCGCTGCTGGTGCTGACGCTCCGAATCCGCCGCCTGAGCCAAAGCCACCCGTCGTGTTGGTCGTCGAGGCGCCGCCGCCGAAGAGACCGCCAGTCGCAGGGGCTGGGGTAGCGGCTGCTCCTCCAAACAGACCGCCTGTGGCTGGCTTGTTCTGACCGAAAAGCCCACCACTGCTGCTGTTGTTCGCGCCGAATGCTGATCCAGTGTTCTGGCCAAACGCCGACGTCGAGGTGTTGTTGTTAGCGCCCCCAAAGAGACCGCCGGTGGTGCCTGTGTTTGCGGTAGCTCCAAAGCCGGTGGCCGCGGGGGTGTTGGTGTTGTTGGCGGCACCGAATCCACCAAACCCAGTGCTCTGGCCGAATGCGCCTGCCTGGCCGTTCTGGTTGCCGTATCGACGCCCCTGGTTGTAGTCGGCCACCCTCAGCTCTTCCAGAGAGTAGTTTTGGTACGGCTGCTGGAAGGCAATGGTCTGGAAGTGCTGTGTCGAGGACCCCGAGGGGCCATCCTTCTCGACGTGAGCAGCAAAGGGCGTGCTCGCGGTACCGTTGTTGGGCTGCTGAGCACCAGCCGCAGCGCCAAAGCCACCAGCCGAGCTACCGAACCCTCCCGTGGTGTTGGTCGCAGTGCCAAATCCCCCGCCTGTACTTCCACCACCAAACGCGCTCCCAGTCGTTGCTGCTGCACCGAAGGCAGGCTTGTTCTGGCCGAAAAGACTTCCACCTGTGTTGTTGTTGTTATTAGCGGCGCCGAATGTTGACGTCGTGTTGCTAGGTTGAGAGGCACCAAAGCCGCCGAATGTCGAGCCAGACGTCCCGCTGCCGCCAAAGAGGCCGCCAGATGTTCCGCCACCGAATGGTTTCGAGCCGAATGCGGTTGAACTCGCGGTGTTGTTAGCACCAAATCCACCTGGAAAAGTACATGTTAGCTTTCGCACTGGGCACACAGCTGATGACGACAAAGTCCACGCGCAGAATCGATAACACAATCGCAACCGCTCGCAATACAGGGAGACGCCATCGAGGCGAGCAGCAGTCGTGACCGCAGCCCGACAAACGCAAAAGCCGGGACGATGACGCGACTGCGACGCGCAAAGCTTTCGACGTACCTCCACCCCCGAAAGGAGAGCTCGTGCTGGTGCTGGCGCCTCCGCCGAACATGTTGCTTCCCGTGGTAGCATTGTTGTTCGAGCCGAACATGCCACCGCTGTTCGCATTGGAGCCGAAGCCTGGCGCAGAGGGGGGATTAGACACGGTTTGGCGAGAGCCGCGGTGCGGGTTCATCAGGCGCATCGTCGACCGTCGCGCGATGTCTTGTCGCAAGAATCAAAAGAAGAGGATGTACATACCAGTCGAAGCGTTGTTGGCGTTGTTGTTGGTCGCCCCAAATCCAAAGCCGCCGCTGCTAGCCTGCTGGTTGTTGTTGTTGGAGCCAAAGCCCCCAAAACCGCCGCCGAAAGACATATTGACCGTACCCAGCGGGTGTGCGCGTGACGTCTTGGTTGGCTAGCAATGCGCAGAAGGATGTTCGCGTGTGCGCGGTTGGTTGATGCAAGTGCAGCTGGCGAGGTGAGGTGAAGGAGATGCGAGCGTGCTGAAGAGCTTCGCGGGAAAGAAACGCGCTAGGGAAATGCAGCAAGCGCGGCGGGGCCTGCAAAGTAACGCAGTGGGATAGAATCTAAAGAGCGGAAGAAGCCTGAAAGCTCACGGATTAAGTAGTGAAATGCCCGTCACTGGAGTGAAGGGGCGATGGACTGCGTAGCACGACAAGAAGCGTTCTCCATGTGCACGTGCCCAGCGAGCTTAACCAAAGTCACGTGGTGAAGCTGGATTGTTCATGATTCGTCGAGGTTAAGAAAGTTATGTAGTCATTGACCAATGACGGACGATGTTTTTCAAGCTGTGGTGGCACTGACAGCTGCCTGCATAGATTCCTGGCGTTACCTATGGCTGCCTGGCATCTGCCTCTGCCTGAACAATGACAATGAACATTGACAACAACAACCCTCCACTTGACATTCAACCTCAAAGACGACTCTGATTGAATTGATAACCCCTCTATCGCCAAGATATTGCACGTCTGCTCTCACCGTCTGCAAATCCTTTCAACCTTGCTCCAACTCTACGAATGTCAACCTAACAGCAGCCCAAACCAAAGCACTCTAGCCCCATCACCAAAACGCGCTAAGCCAAGCTCTCAAGTTCGACGCGTCCACCTCCACCGCAACTTAGCCAAAAGTCACCAAAAACAACAACACCCCACTGCCACCTACGTCCTATGAAACTTAATCCTTGAATGTGTTAAGCTTGGACCACAACGACTTCACCTCATCCACCACACAACCCTCTCGTCCACCACACCACACCACACCAAACACCCACTACACGCACCCCCCCAAAATGGCGACGTCCACAAACCCCCCCCTCGCCCCCCGCTACCCTCTCTCCCGGCCCCCACCCCCGGCCCCCACCCAACAACAACCGCTCAACAAAACCGCGCAACGCCACGACTCCGACCGCCTCGAAGCCTCCCGAAAGTCCCGCACAGAACAAGCACGCCTCGACGCGGCCGCACAAAACAGCCTCGCACAGCTCTCCGAGGAACAACGCGAAGAAATCAGCGAAGCATTCAACCTCTTCGACCTCGATAAAGACACCTACATCGACTACCACGAGCTGAAAGTCGCGATGAAAGCGCTGGGTTTCGATTTGCCGAAGGCGGAGATATTGGGGATACTGCAGGGGTATGGGGTTGCTGCACCGGGGAACGCGGCGCCGGGGGGAAATGCAGCGCAGCCTAGACTATTGCTCAGTTTCCAGGCTTTCCAGACGTTGATGGCGCAGCGCATTTTGTCGCGCGATCCGCAGGAGGAGATTTTAAGAGCGTTTGAGCTGTTTGATGAGGGGGGGAAGGGACGCATTACGCTGCAGGATCTTACGCGTGTGGCGCGGGAACTGGGCGAGGGGCTGAGTCATGATGAGCTTGTTGCGATGATTGAGGAGTTTGATATGGATGGGGATAATGCGATTAGTCGCGAGGAGTTTGTGGGTATCTGTTTGGGATGAAGTGTTGGATGGAGGGCGTTTTTTTGTTTATGGCGGAGGGGTGAGATATACCAGGGTAGTTCAATGATATGAATCAGTCAATCATTCAGTCGAAGAAGCAGGTTGCGATAAAATCTCCCCATATATACACTCAGCAGCGAACTCAACGCAGCGATAACAAATCGACTAAGCAATCTCCCTACTGACCCGGCGCAACCAACTGCCCCCTCTTCGCAGCATCATGCGCCCAACCGCCCGCCAACGCCGCCCCTCCATTCTGCACACCATAATCCTTCATCCTAGCCTCGAGCTCAGGTCTGAAATGCCTGATGAGCCCCTGCAGCGGCCACGCAAACGCCTCACCAAGAGCGCAAATCGTGTGACCCTCAACCTGCTTAGTGAGCTCCTGCAACATATCAATCTCACGAACGCGACCCTGGCCCTTCTCGAAGCGGTCCATGATCTGGTGGGTCCACTTTGAGCCCTCGCGGCAGGGCGTGCACTGGCCGCAAGATTCGTGGTGGTAGAATTTGGCGAGGCGGGTGATGGCGCGGACGATATCTGTTGACTTGTCCATGACGATGACGGCGGCGGTACCGAATCCAGACTGCGAGTCCTTGAGCGCGTCAAAGTCCATAAGCTGGTCTTCGCAGATGTGCTTGGGCAGGACGGGGGTGGAGGAGCCGCCGGGGATGACGGCGAGGAGGTTGTCCCAGCCGCCCTTGACGCCGCCGCAGTGTCGGTCGATCAGCTCGCGGAGGGGGATGGACATCTCCTCCTCGACGGTGCAGGGGTGGTTGACGTGGCCGGAGATGGCGAACAGCTTGGTGCCCTGGTTGCGCTCACGGCCGAAGCCAGCGAACCAGTTGCCTCCTCGGCGGCAGATGGTGGGCGCGACAGCAATCGTCTCGACGTTGGCGACGGTCGATGGGCATCCGAACAGGCCAACGGCAGCGGGGAACGGGGGCTTGAGACGGGGCTTTCCAGGCTTGCCCTCGAGCGACTCGATGAGGGACGTCTCCTCACCGCACACGTAGGCGCCCATGCCGCGGTGGACGTAGACGTCGAAGTCGTAACCGGACCCGCAGGCGTTCTTGCCGATCAAGCCAGCTTGGTAAGCCTCCTGGATGGCGCGCTCAAGCACGGCAGCCTCGTGGTAGAACTCGCCGCGGATGTAGATGTAGGCGGCCGTGGCGTTCATGGCGCGGCCGGCAACGAGACAGCCCTCGATGAGCTTGTGCGGGTCCTTGCGCATGATCTCGCGGTCCTTGCACGTGCCGGGCTCGCCCTCGTCGGCATTGACGACCAGATAGCGGGGCTTGGTGTCGTTTTCCCAGCCCTTTGCGTTCATGAACGACTGTCACGGCGTCAGCGTCGTGTCTCCCTACGTTGTCGCCGAACTGCCTACCCATTTCAGGCCAGAGGGGAAACCGGCACCGCCTCGCCCGCGCAGCCCAGAGGCCTTGACCTCGGAAATGATCTGTGTCCCGTCAGCCCCAGCTCGCATGGCTCCCATCCTCTCACACTGCACACACCCAGTCGTGGCCCTTGAGCAGAATCTCCTTGGTCTTGTGCCAGTCGCCGTACTTCATGGCGCTCTTCAGGTCGGCGCCATGGTGGCCGTACAGGTTCTGGAAGATACGGTCCTGGTCCTTGAGCCCGCCATATGTCCGCTGCACCGGCGTGTCCTGCACCGTGGCCAGGCTCCTCTTCTGTGTGCGCGAGGGTGTGCCGGCCGTCGAAAGGCGAGAGGCGGCGGCGGCGGCAGAAGCAGCGGGCAGCGCTCGGTGGGCGGCTGCGCTGAGCGTCGTCGGCGCGGGGGCGTGTCGGGCGAGCATCGTGGGTGCCGTGTTGAGCGTGTCGCGTGCAATTGGGGCTCGGGCGAGCGTGGTCGTGGTCGTGGCGGGTCTGAAGTTCGAAGCGTTGATGACAACGCCAAGACATGTTCTATATGTTTGTCCTCTGATTGGCTCAGAGCAATCGTTGACACTTACACTTCATCGAGATCTCCTACATCTATTCGCTACTCAAACATCTAAGTATTTTGAGAACCCAGCAATAAAATGTTCTTGCGTCTTGAAAGGCTGGACTGGACTCGAACATCAATTCATAATATGAGATTCTTACGCATGTACCTTTGCAATTTTTCATCCTTATCTTCACACCTACATCCCGACCAGTTCTCCAGACGCCCAAGTAACATATATGATTTCGAAGGGCAAGAGAAAATGAACCATAATTTTTTATTCCGATTTTCTCGCTTGGCTATGTGCAAGAATCATATGCCAGTATTGACAAATACACACTCTGTACTTCTTAAGAACTCGTCAAATATATGTACGCTTAGTTTTTCGTCCAAACATCTCCATGAAATAAGACGTCGTTCTGTTCTAGATGTTTTTTACAGTCTAGGCAGCATCTCTACATTCTAGGAACTGAGTATGACAGTGTATTGGTGCTTCCTAACTCATCAGATCCTTCAGTCGTAGATTTAAGGAACAAGACACGAGAGTGTAAGTAATCATACGACCACGCAGATTCGTGCATGAAGTCCTAATACCAACATTCCACACAAACACACCAAACAAAAAGTCGCACAACATAGAACATGTACTTGAAAAGCATACTTCCAATCAACCCAGTCCCTGCCATGACATCCCAAGCCCCCCAGACGCTTCCCATTCGACACCCATACACCCGCACCCTCAGTCAAACAAGCTACAAAACGCATCATCCTCACTATCCGACCCACACCTACAATCAACAATCTCCTCTCCCACTCCATCCACCTCATCCCCCACCGCATCACGCCGAGGCTCCTCATCCGCAACCGCAGTCAATATCTCCCCGGCGTCCTAGTCTTTCAGTGCGTTGGCGAAGAGTACAATCCAAATTGGTTGGACGTCCGTGATGCTCGCGGCGCTGAGGAGCGCTTGCAGGTTCTCGGGGTGATGGGCAGGGCGTCGTCGGCGAGGACTAGGGCGGCGTAGGAGACGGTTTGGGAGGTGCGGGTCGACATTGGGTGTGTTGGGGTGGGTTATGGGGGTGGATGATTGGGGGGCTTTGGATTGAGGGGGGGTTTCGCTGTAGGTGGCGGGATTTGGATGGCGAGGTGAGGAAGTGTGGCGGAAGAGGTGCGGTGTCTTTATGCGGAGTGTAGGGAGGCGCTGGACAGGAGTGAATCACATCTCGCTGCGGGATATGTTCGATTGTTGAAGTTGCCACGACTGTGACTTAGAGCAAGAGTACTTCGATACCCGTGGAAGGTGATATGTCTCTGAGTCACAATCATCCAAAGCAGGTACCGATATGAGTTGATATGAGTCGAAGCGTTCTGGCCTTGACTGTACCTCTCTACGTTGAATGAAGTCACGCTTCAGGTCGTTGACTGCGGTTTTACTCTAGCTTCCTGGTTGTTTCGGAAAATGTAACTGGATCCCTCCTCGAGCGATCAACTTTCAAGTCGAAGACATCCAGCCGTTGGTAGCCGCCAACAACATCGTGGTACTGTTTGCCCTCAATGCACTCGTCAAAATCAATGTCGGCATACAGTATACCCTCTTCGTTCTGGAGATACTCGACATTTTGCGCTACCGTACTCTGTTCTTTGAACGTGAAGGTTGACAGTGGAGAGCCCGTGGGGTTGAGAAAAAATGTTGCAGCGCGAGGCATAGATCGTAGTGTCTCAGCTACGACATCAGGCTGGCTTGCATCATTCACGACTGCCTCAATCGCGTCTGTATTCAGGTGTCCAGAGCAAGCAACGCCAAAACACTTTGCTTCGAAGCAGTGTGCTGCTAGGCGCGTCTTGTTGGCAGCAAGATTGTCATAGTTCACACCACCTTTTTTGAGCGACTTCAAACCATCTTCCTCCTTCTCTTCCACCTCCTTCTGCGAAACTCTCGTCGGCCAAATCGCAGGCCAACTTGAGATATGCAGTTGCTCCGCCTGTGCCATCAACGCATACCGCGCAAGTGGATTAGTATTCTCTCCACAGATCAACGCTCCAACGCGACCAAACTTGGTATCAGCGACGCGCAGCCCATGGCCATCTCCAGGACTCCACGTCAGCTTCTCGAAGAACGTCGGAACCAACTTGCGATGATGTACCAGAACCTCTCCCTCCGTCCCGATGATCAAGTTGGAGTTGAACAGACAGCCATTGCTGTGGCGTGACTTCTCGCTGAACCCAATGCTGACGAGCGTGCCGGTCGATCGAGCAGCTTCACGCACTTCATCCATCTCCTCGCCATCTGCATAGACGGATTCCTGCACCATGCGCTGAAAAAGAGAATGGTTCTCTGTCGGCGGGCGTATGGAGCTCCATATGGGGAAAGCGGAAATGTATGTCTCCGGGAACACGATCAGATTGGCCTTGTTCAACGCGGCATGCTTGATGAGCGAAACGGCCTTGTCAGTCGTTTTCCGCGCGTTGAGGAAGATGGGAGATGCATGGCAAGCGGCTACGCGTATGAGGTGCGCCATGAGACTTGTTGATGCGGGAAATTGCCCGTGATGGGCGTGCCTGAAACTGTGACGTAGCGTTCTCGAAGTCGTGTTTTCCCCGCGTTTCAAACGTCTAACCGCGCTACAAACATCGTTTCATGGCGGTGTACACGACACTTGGTTTCCCGCCTTCGTTTTATCGGCTGGAACGAAACGTGGCGACTAAATGAAGTCTATGCACACAGAAACCAAGGATGGTTATATCACAATGCGATGGTCTCGTGATGCCCACCGGGTCGAGGACCTCCAACAGGTCAACAGGTGACGGTTGACACAATTAATGATACTTATCGCTGTCCTTTAGCTATGCCGTCCATGTCTCGCAAGATCGGGATTCTTTCGGGGAAGTTTGACACATGCGGTCACACAAGCCATGCGAGATGAAATCCTTCAAGGTTGCACAAGATGGATTAGGTTTAATTTCCGAGACTTGTTGATAGCGTCAACACATTTCTTATATCGACTTCAACTCAATTCTACTGGTCCTACTATCTGTTTTCCTATATCAGTATGATGGTTATATCAACATATGCTAACATCGCAATTGTGTTTTTATGAAGGACGCATATCATAAATTCACCAATCTACCGGAGTAAAGATGATGTTAGACATGGAGCACAATCAGGTAGTGATCTTCGATGAAGGATATTGGTGGTGATTGAAATTTGTTAACATATGGAAACTACGAGAGGTATATAATTTTGGACTACAAGCAAGACCAATACAGTCTGAACACCTTTCGCCCCAAGCTGCAAAACATCTCCATCATCTACTGGGACCACACATTTGTGGCAGCCCAGTTAACGTACTGGGGACCAATCTTCTTCAAGTCGGCAACACCAAGGTTGGCCGCGTCGTTCAAAAGCTCGTACTTCAGGATATCGATGACCTTCTCTACACCCTCAGCACCGTAGACGTTGGCGTACATGAAAGGACGTCCAACACCAACAGCCTTCACACCTAGAGAAAGGAGCTTCAGGATATCAGTTCCGTAGCGGACACCGCCATCGGCGTAGACCTCAGTCTGGGAGAAGACATCCGGGTCCTTGTTGTAGATCTCCAGTGCAACCTCGAGCGAAGAGGGAGACTGGTCAATCTGGCGACCGCCGTGGTTGGACAAGAAGATGGCCTTAGCACCGTTGTTGACCGCCTCACGCGCATCTTCAACAGTCTGAATACCCTTGGGGATGATGGGCAGCTTGGTCATGTTGCCGTACTTGTGGAACAAATCCCACGTGAGCAGGCTCAAGCTTGAGTCTGCAGACCCCACGCTGTAGCGCGCAGCACGGTGCCTGATACCGTCGCCGGGAGAGTCGATGGTCAGGACAATAGCCTTGGAGCCCACATCCTCGATCTGCTTGAACAACTGCTGTGTCGCGTTCATGTCATCGGTGAGATACACCTGTTGGAAGAACGGCGCCGTCCTGTTGCTGCCCGCAGCGTAAATATCGGCCATGGGCTTCGACGAGAAGAGCGACGCCATGTACAAGATTTGGCCTGAACTCGCACCCTTGGCGAGACCGAGCTCACCATCGGGATGCGCGTATCCACCACGGGCACACGGCGAGATGAAAAAGGGCGCAGAGGTGTTGTATCCGAGGATAGTCGTGGGCAGCGACGCCTCGACATTGGTGATATCGCGCAGGACACGAGGGCGGAGAGGGAACCGCTGGAACACTTCCAGGTTGTTGCGGTAAGACCACTCACCCGCCGCGCCGTTGCGGTAGTACGTGAATGCCGACGTGTTCATGTAGCGGCGGGCAGCCCATTGGAAATCCGGAAGCCCAACCATGGACTCTAGAGGTGGAAGTGTGCCATCGGGAGTGTTGCCCAAGGCATCGTCAATGCCTGTGTCTGGCTCCTCAAGGAATGGACGTGCTGCCAGAGCAACGGTAGCGAATGCAAGGAGTGAGAAGCGCATGATGAAAGAGTGACTGGGTTGAAGTGAATGAAGGAGGGAGAGACAAGGCTTGAATGCTTATTTCAGTGGGAAGCGGAGGGACATTTATAACAAGAAAATTTGGCCGTTTGCAACATTAGTGGCGTGAAATTTTGCTTGTATCGTGGTGGGCACTCCAAGGAACGAGTCGCATTGCAGCGCCTACCAATCTGGACCAGCCCTTCTGTCATTTCCTTCAGAATGGCCAAGGTGGGAAGGTCCTGCTCTGCCACAGCCAGCAATCTATTTGACGATAGCTGGTGACAGGGATTAAGTTATACGTCGGACCGAACCGATCTAGACAGTTGACAGGCCAAAACTCCAACGGTGCCGTCGCGCGACGGAAGCGGGAATTGCGCAAAGGATTATGGATCGCTTGATTGGTGGTTTCGGTGCAAAATCGTTGAAATACGCAAGATAAAGGGCCGAAACTGGCAGGCAGTTTGCGTTTCGTGTGCCTGTCGCGGTAAGGATGTGTCGTTGGATTCTGGAACCAGATAGAGTTCCTTCCTCATGCGAACCACTTCCATGCTTCCATATCTTCTGACAGGCGGGTCGCACGTCATATGTTTGCGAAAATTCTGAAACAATTTGTGAGTGAGGCTCTTATGTCTCGGCGATTAGTACACATGGGAGATGTGCCGGCGGCGGGCCGGATACAGTTCGTCGCCCTATCCGGTGTACTAACCAATTTGTGCATGAATCTCCGAAACATAGAGTACCAATACAAACAATAGGCAATCAAATATATTCACTGCCTGGGATCCTGTAGGAAAAACCAAGTTAGTGGCATACAGGCTGCGAGGTTTGGGATATTGATGCCTATCAAGCAGGTATGGTTTTGTCTGTGCCAGGTTCTTGAGGCTGTAAAGAGAAGTTTTGAGTGTCGCAGGATTGTCGCAACCCACTCCATCCACTCAATACCAAGCAATCGAAAGGTGTTATCTGTGGAGACTTTGATCCGTTGATTCGTGAATGTAATCTGGACTTTATATCTCGTGGCGATGTTCAGAAAACGGGCGTGTTGATAGGATTACGGTCAGAGGAGGAGCGGATGGCGTAGAGCTTGTGTCAAATTTTCGTTTGACGTTTGTGATGGGTTTTCGACGATGACCTCGTTCATCACGCCAAGTTATTGACTTTCGATCGCGAATGTATAGTACACGACACTTACAACGTATCAGGATTCCTTGGGTTCGTCTAGCAAACAAAGCAATATGGCGCGATCGTCAGCTTGCCGATTATGTTGCAATCGCTTCTCCATTCTTGTCCGGATTGCGTTGAGATATGTCGTAGACAATCCATGATAGTTAATATCGTTTCCGAGTGTTTCCTGAAGAGACGTCAGCCAGTAGCTGGATATTGGCAAACACCATGACTCTGGAGCGCTATCCGTCGTAGTTCTCACCTTTTATCAGTTACTGAACTCTGCATCAGTCTTCCCAAATGCGTAAACACAGCTGCAATAGATGATGACTCAGCACCGAGGTATTCGCAATCACGACCAATACATCCATACTACAAATATTGTGATGAGAGTACTACAAGAACGTCAACAATGGTTGTGAGCATTTTTTGTATAGAAACGCCGGATATTTAGAGCAACTAATGTTAGCTCGCCACGAACGATGCAGTACTCGAATTGATACATCAAGACTGATGGAGACGCAGACTTTGGTTGACATCGGTGTAGAGATCGTAATGGCGCAAGACCCTGCCAGCATGAGTGAAACGCTACCCTACCACTGATTTATCTTTGCCAATTGAAGGGCGAAGGCAGAAGTCGGATCGAAGTAGATGCATCAACACATGCGGAGATGAGAGCTTGAAGAAATATTGATACATTTGGCAGACTCATGATATGATGTGAACTTCAAGCTGCAACATTGGATGTTGAGATCTCTACCCGCCTGTCTCAGAGCGTAGAGCCGGCCGGGACCAGACGTGGCCTTGTGGAGCTGCAAGACGGTAGGACACTTTGGGATCTCGACGTGGGAAACGTCCGTAGAGATGTCTGATGCACAAAAGGCAAAAAATAGCCTCGGCCTTTCTCTGCAAGGACTGATCGCATCGAGATGGGAGATCGCATCCTGTGGCAAATTCGAACAGTTTATATCGTGTCTCTGTCGCGTTGTTATGACTGATAGGGCCAGATTATCGTACGATGTTTCAGAAACCTGCATAGTAGTTGTACTAGTATTCCTTTAGTCTTCGATCGTCGGACACACTAAGGGTATGTGCGTATTCCAGACCTTGGCTTCTATCGAGGCGTGGCGCGCCGGCGGAGTACACCAGCCCACTACCCATGTAGCATCGCTCGTCTTTCTGCAACACCTCAACCAACTTTGGTATGCTGCCATCATTCCCCATTGAATAGGTTTGGACAACATGATCGTGAGGAGTGCTGCGATTAGGTTTGCTTGAAACGTACATTTCGCGTGTCCTCTGGCGCACTTGGTCGGCTGACGATCCCGGCCAGTCGAAATGGCCAGACGACATCGCAATTATCAGCACAGCACCGGGATCGCCCCGGCGTTGAGCTTGCATCATTCTGCGATCTTCTGGACTCGCAGAATCTCCTTCGTTCTTCTTTGGCGTGCTCGATCGATTCTCACAGCCAACCTCAGGCCACAGCGCCAAGTGCAACTCTCAACGGCCTATTAACGGGCCCTCGGAAAAGGGCCAGTAGCTTTTTACTTTAGCTAAGCCACTTTTCTTCCAACTTCTTGCCCCTCGTCTACTTTTGCGCACTCCCTGGAATTCTTTGCTGCGACTGCCACGCCGTCCATGACGCGTGTTCTATCGATGCGCGCAAAACTCGATGCCTCCGGTCTATGGTCAGCGAACGCCATTTTTCCCGAAAGCGGATGCTGCCGTTCTGCGGTCTAAACATGCTCCACCTTCACCAACCTCACGCCCGACGGCAGTCGCGCCGCTTCTCGATGTCGAAAATGCCAGGACACCTCTCGACCCATGGTCCAAACAGGTGGCAGAGGCCGTGTATCCCACTAAGTCAGATCTTTGGGCGCCAGCACCTGTCCCAGAACGACCGGTCACGTGTGACGTCGACAAATATTTGTTTCCTATGTTAACGTCCAACGAGAGACTGCGGCTCACGGTGCTCTTTTATTACACGCATGGTGTCCTCGAAGACACTGAGCTCATGTCGCGACTCCAGGAAAAAGTTCATCTTGCGCGCGAAACTGCTGGGTGGGAATATGTTATTGCCGGTCTAATCGATCATAATACGTTCACTCGTATGGTGACGGTCGGACTCCCATTGGCAATCCTCCCACGTCGTGAGAGCACGTGTGCTCACACTCTGAACCAGCCAGCAGGTGTAGGTTTATACAGTCTCTTATACATGCCCCAACGCTGACTTTTGAAAGAGCATTTTCAATCTGGCGAACATGACAGAAGACTGGCGATTTCGGAAGTCGCCACACGTTGATCAAGGCGGGCTTCGCGCATATGCTGGCGCACCGCTGCGGTTTGAGACCGAGTCTGGCGAACACGTAGCGCTTGGATCCCTTTGTGTTGCCTCCAATTCACCACAGGAACCGCTATCCAAATCACAGCAACAAGCCCTGGCTCGCCTTGCTGACTGGATCGTTAGCGACATCGTTCACAGTGCGCGATCTAGACGTCAGCGGCAACGCCGGTGGATGCTTGAGCTGCTTTCGGTTGTCCAACAAAGGAGTGAGCAGGGCGCTAATGTGGAAGAGGTGATCTTGGAAATTCTCAGACAAGTGTATCCGTCGACTACTGTCAACATTCAACGTTCATACGATGGTATGATACAGTTTGCAGGAGGGCCATCGCTTCTAGCCAGCGAACTCGAGCAAGGTCTTTGGGAGGACTACGAACACTTCGACTTCCTCATTGAACATCGCAACCACGAAGATCTTATCGCTGATCGAGTGGTACGCGTCATCGCCGCGCAGTGCGCCAGTCAGAGCACACCGACTTTCCTTGTTGTAGGCTCGAATGACTTTCGTCTGGTCTTTGATGATGTCGACTCCTGGTTTGTGAATATGTGTGCGGCAAACTTGTGCCGCTTTTGGCAGAGTCATGCTCTCAAAGAAGCCCTGGCGGCGAAAGAAAATTTTCTACGAGGGATTACTCATCAACTTCGGACACCCATCCATGGCATCTTGGGTTCCGTCGAACTCTTGATTGAGGAGCTCAACACGCGGAACTTGATAGGCTCGACCACGGCATCGTCGCCGTTCATGACTCCCGACACAGACAAGATGGATCCCTACGTATACATTAAGACGATTAGGACATCTGCGCGCGAACTCATCTCGACAGTGAACAGTTTGATCAAGCTTAACCGGTGGGCAGATGTCGCTCAAACGGAACGTCTGACTGGACTGTATGCGATTTCTGAAATTGAGAAAGCGTTGCTTGACGAGACGACTCAGGTACTTCGGGATGATGTGCCAGTGAGAGCGTCTATTGTGTTCACCAGTCTACTCCCATCAAACTGCGACCTGTTGGCGATCGACTTACCGCTTTTTGTTGATTGCATTCAACCGTTGCTTATCAATGCATTCCAGAACACCAGCGGCGGTGTTGTCGCTCTGACTATATCAATCAGTAATGACTTCCAATCGCTGGTAGTTGATGTCGAGGATACTGGACGCGGCATTAGCCTCACCAATCAAAGACGCATCTTCGGCGCATACGAGAAGGTGGACACCAATACTACAGACGCCGGGCTCGGCCTAACGCTTGCAACCAAGTCGGCCTCGTTGATGAACGGTCACGTTTCTTTGGTATCATCAGAAGTCGGGAAGGGCTCGCATTTCCGTGCTGTATTTGCCAAGCCGGTCACCGCCTGCTCGTTTCCCTTGCTGAAGCCAATAAAGGATAACCGTCTTGAGCGTCCGCTCGTCTTTCATCGAATCACCCCATCCTTAGAGACCTCGCTGTTGGGGCATCACTTTAGCCAGCATCTTACCAGCTTAGGATACGTTCAATCCGAGAACCCTGATGAACCCCTCCTGATCATTGACTATACCTCCGATCTATCAAAGCTTCACGGCCAGGTATTGCGAGTCAATTCAAAGCAAATCGCTATCTGTCTTGTGCCGGAGTCGGAATGTTTCATCAACTTTGACAATAAGATGGTGCTTATAGAGAACAGAGTTATTTATGTCAGAGGTCCATTCTTATCCATCACTCTCAAAGACGCCCTGGCGCAAGCAAATGCTCTCTTCGATGATCTCGCTTCCAAGGAAGAGGAGAACAAGTCTTACTTTGACGTCCCGAATATCAATTTCTATCCGCCCACAACCGGCGACAACGATGCGAATGATGAAACAGGGCCCCCGGCACCGTCGCCATCGCCTCGCGACTCGGCTTTTTCCCCCACTGTTCAGCTGGACCTTGCGCAACTGCTGCAAAAGCTACATATGGCACAGTTACCACTTGTGTCGGAAGAACAACCAGCATCAACGAAACCGATGACGCTCCTCGTGGATGATAACGCCGTAAATCTTCGTCTTTTGGAAATGTACTGCTCCCGCCGGAAGATACCATATCGCACGGCAGCCGACGGTCAACAGGCTGTCGACATCTTTGCCGCTCATAATGCAGTGCCGCCCACTATCTACGATCCACTCCTGCAACAAGACCTCGTCACAAAGCCGAGAGTTGAGCCCTTTCAGCTCGTGCTGATGGACCTCCAGATGCCCGTCTGTGACGGCATCGATGCAACGCGGCAAATACGCGCTCTAGAGAGGAAGCATGGGTCGGAGAAAAGTGTCATGTTTATTGTCACGGGACAGGATTCGCCTTCTGATCGTGCAAATGCGGAGGAAGCAGGCGCGGACGGGTATTTAGTCAAACCTGTTGGACCGAAGGCGTTGGATCGGAGCGTGAAACAATGGTTCCCGCACGCTGAGATAAAGTAGAGAGGCACGTAATATACGTAATGCATAATAAAAATAAACAGTTTGACATAGGTCACCAAAAACCAAACTTCCAGAATTACCCAGTCTTCCCACTAACTTCATTCATTTCCACGTTCTAAGCCCAAGCCGTCATCCCAAACCACCCCCATGCCATGAACGCTGCCCCACAAAAGGCCTTGAACGTGCCCCATACCGGCGCACCCTCCTTCCAGCAAAAATACATGTCCCCTGCACCCAAGTATCCCATCATCACCAACAGCGTATCCACCGCTTCGAGTTTGCCCTGCAGGTAGAAAGTAAAGATCGCCGCTCCGATGCACGTGGTGCGCGCCATGCCAATTTGCATGAGCATCTGCGCCTCGGAGGAACGCGCAATGCGCAACGGTAAGCCGTACTCTAGGATCGCGCGCTCCGGGCGGAAGAGCGGGAGCACGCCGCCTAGGGTGAAGGCGGTGCCAATAAAAAGAGCAGGGAGGTGGTTGGGCATGAATCGCGGGGTCATGGTGGTAGTGGCGGGAGATGTATCGGGAGTGAATAACTTGGAAATGAAATAATGGGTTGTGGGTTCGGTGATTGTAGGTTGTCATGCTTGATGTGATTTCGGGTGATGATATACCCGTTGGGCGGTCAGGGCAGGTGAATGGGGCGTAGTAAGCGTGGGTGGCCTGAACTGCGACTTGTGTGGGTGGTGTTTCATCGTTGGGAGGGGAAAAATTCAGAGGAATTGATTCAATGGGAAAATGTTCGGGTCTTTGTTGTCTCTCAGGTGATTATTTCTTCTGATGGTTGATGGGGGATTAGATCCATAGAGAAGAAGGTAGTGTTCTTAAGTATCTGCGCCAGTCTTTTGACAATATTTTGGCAATGTCCGTCAGCGACCTTCATGATTCACCGGCTTTCATGCAAAGGACGCATACATTGTGGTATGCTGAGAACATTACTTGTGTAATACGCCATGTGTATTCACTAGCACCATCTGCGTCGAAGTAGAGGACATCAGAATACGTCTTCCTGAGTGGACAAGCTAGCACGTACAACGGTATTACTGTGCGTGTTGAATAGAACATGAAGCTTTTCGGTCCACAGAACCTTGTTGCGATTTAAAATATTCCAAGAAGCAGTATATTATTTTCACCTTGGGACTGCTTCTCGCAAATGAACGCGACACCATCCAGTGCATGATTTGCATACATATTGCTAGCTATCGGTGGGTTCAAGACTCTTGTAGCGGAAAGACCAGCTAGGGTTCTTGTCGTTTCAAGAATACACGTCAAAAGTGCATGCAATTGAAGATAGTTCCACGAGAGAAGATGTTGAAGTATCAGTAACGAACCGATTAAAACAACAATAGCCTGTTCGAATTTCTAACTTTCGTTTAACCTGTCTGAGGTCTTTAGCCCATCCTGATCACCCCAGGCGGAAAAACATGGCTTAACACAATGGTGTGTCGGTAGAGCGACTACAATACTAACAGGCTGTACTCTGCTGCTGATGAGTAACAGATAAATATTCAGATCACTTCCCGATTACTACACAGACCTAATGTTTATTGAAAGTACAGCGTGCTGGTGATAAGCAGGACCTTCTGACACAGCAACATCTTGAATCATGATCTCCTGCCTTAAGTGTATTCGACACCAACGGTCTTACCAGATATATTTTTGTCCTTGTGAAGCATAACGCATAAATCTATCAACAAAAGCCATGTTCATTGAACAGTGCACTAGTAATAGCCTACAAACCCGCACTCAAGATCTTTCACAAGATGGCTGACATCCTGGAGAAGAGGCTTGCGCAAATTTGTTGTCTCAGGGCTTAGCTTACGAGTATGTTTGGGAGAAGTCGTACCAACATGTAAATCCTGTACAGCGTTATATTAATGACATGTGTATAACGTATAGTTGAGTAAGCATCAGGGTTCGTTTATAGCAACGCAAAGACGGTAGATGTTCAGTGAAGGGCGGCGTCCAGAAAGAGTGGAAGAATGTGATTAAGTACAGATAAGAGACTTTTTTTTCTGGAACATCGCTGTGATATTCATACCAAATTTCAATCTCGCCTGTCGTTGCTTCAGCCTCGAATTCTGGTCGCCAAAGACCTGGATCACCTCCGCGGGGCGGGTCGGGATCATCAAGCCTAGCTCCCGTTTTAGTACGCGGCAGATTCATGCAGTAGTACCGTTCTACGAAAAAGCCTGTAGGTTCTGTCCAAGCCATTGGAATGAATACGCTCAGGCTGATGAGACAAAGAAATCGACCTTGTAGCTATGAATACCAAGTTCTACTCTGACTCACTTCTATGCGGGTTTGAAACAGACTGGTCACTGCGATCTATCTGCGATTTTAGAGAAGTCATATAACAAACAAGATTCCAGTAGAATAACTACTGTATTGTAGTACGACTGATGGATGGGGAAGTTAAGCTCGCGGCAAGTACACTAAATTGAGCCGTAAGAAAGATATATGAGCTAAGTGGGTATCGCTGCATTACAAGGTCCAGATAGTTTTCACGATTATTGACTCTAAATCGTGAGCCTCCATATCTATCCTCTGAGTCATGAGCCGCCATAGAGGCAAGGGAAGAGGTACGCCAAGAGCAATAGAGGAGAATCGTAGAAATGGCGTCCCATGGTTGATGGCTAGGTGATCCGAGTGAATGTTTCGATCCTTATTACCACCATGGACACCATTTGCTGACTGCGCTGACTGAACAACACATTGCGTAGATGCAGGAGTTGTGATACTGCAGGTGTCGAATCTCCAGTGAAATGAGGAGTGTTGCTCGGTTGTGGTAGACGACGTTTGAAAGGGATGGGATGAGACGTGCATATCCCACAGATGTTTACTGAGAGCGCAGGAGAAGCAATGGGATCAAGCGCCCGTCCCGTCTCTGATGTTGTGAATTTTTTCTGTGCGAGAACACTTCTTGAACGACCCTTAGAAAAGCCACTCCTCTTCGTTCCCACACCCTGGTCCGTCTTCGTAGTCTTACGTGCCCGTATCTAGGCGGTACCGCTTAGTAGTCCTGTTTGCACTTCGGTCTATAACTGGTGGATGATCGTACACGGAGTCCATTCGCTCGCGTTTGCCAGTGTACTTAGGGATGTCGTTGATGTCGTTAGGACGCGGACGCTTAAACTGTGATGGAGGTGTTGTGTCGCTGATCTTCGAGACAGCTTCAAGTACGGTGCCTACCAACGCATCAGTGTCGTATTGTTGCAGGCACGCGAGGCTACGAACCGGCTGCCTGAATTCTGACGAGCAAGGCCTCGTGTGGGATATACGAAATAGCCTTGATCATAGCTAAGAAGTTGCCTTCACTCGCCTTCTTATATGCTTGAACACATTGCATAATATCCTGCTGATCCATGCCGTCCTTCAACAGTGCTTGAATAGCTTGGTCTTGTGTTAGGCCTTCAACGACATCGACAGGCTGCGGAGCAGGGGAAACGTCCTCTGTAAGCTGGTCGGAGTCGTTGCTCAGGTTCGTTAAGAAGGTAAACTCCTGCATAGGTTCGGGTATGTGTCGCGGGCCGTGAGATGCGACTCTAGTAACCATTTCGAGACTGGCGCGATCAATAGGAGTGGAAGATTATACTGAGATGAGGCGACTCCACGTATTGGACAAGTAAATCGCGACGTATGAGTTATATACGCTCCTTGGAAAGAGCGGTGGCAGCGGTAGGCCGGTGAATACAAAAGGAAGGTGAAGAATGGATATACAAGACGTGCGACAAGGACTGAACAAGGTCATGAGAAAAGGAAAGGTTTAGGGCCACTGCGAACTACTAGCGGTTGAGTCCGCTATAGGGCTGAGCATGATGAGAAAGGAGGGACTAACCCAGCTCTTCGCATGCTGATGCTTGCTTGCCATCAGCAAGATAATGTTTCGCCAGTGAGCGGTTGGACCCGGAATCTTGGTTTGACCCTAGATTAGTGGTACAGTGCCTTTCTCCGCTCGGATTTGCTATCCCGTAGCCCTGAACAAATGAATATATCTTGCATATATGGCCTAGCTCTACGGACATAAACGGCGGGTAGTGTGAGCTTGAATGTGTTTTTTCACGAAAGCGTTGGTTGGCGGTCGGAGTTATAATACCGAGACGATGAGCACATATACCGTAGCCTGCAAGCGAAACTCCTAGTGCATATGTACAACATAATTATCAAAACCGTTTACAATCCGCCACAATGGAGTATCAAGCAGTAAATTTCGGGGAATCGACAGTTGGGGTTAGTTGGCCCTTGTGACAACTTCCAAGATTCAAATGTATGTCTCAGCAGTTCTGGACCATAATTCAATTTTGCTCCCACCAAGTTTCTGAAATGTTGACACACCCCACTCTCTTGATCATGACGATGTTGAGATTGATGTGCTTAGCAGGGTGATAAATCCCTTGAACATCTGGTATGGAGCGCTTCATCACGTTTACTACCAGACCGGAAAATGTCTCTACCGTTGGATCGCGGCCTGCGTGGGTAGCAACTGACAGCTGCTAGCGTCCAAGCGTGATCTTTGCCTTGCGATTGGCGAGTTGGCCAAAAGGACGCTAACAGCTGCCGCGTCTTAGGCGCACCATCGTACGATGTTCTAAATGATCTCCTTATCACGTACGTAGGCTGAGATAAATTCTCTAGACGGCTTACACGAGGGTGCGCAATGCAGATCTACCCTGAGTAGAGACTAAAATAGAAAGGGGAACGCGATGTCGAAGGGGATGACGTAGACACACATCATCATTCAAACACGTCACGTGCAGCACCCTCCACGATCTCAGTCGCGCGCTTATCGAAACATGAGCTGACGAGTGCGAGAGTAAGCCTCTCGTGGTATCGCGGTATCGGGAGTCGACCTTGCCGTCTAAACAACAAAAGCAGCAGACTCGCAATATGCTGCATAGATTATCACGCTCTTTGAGATTAGCTGAAATTGCGCTGTTCTGTTGATTTTGTGCGGTATTCGTCACATCTACCACTACACTGCTTCTGGATCTCATGTTACCGCGAGAGTCAGTGGACCTCCTAACAACTAGACCATTCCACGGAATTTCGGCACGCAATTCTCAAACATAAGGTAGGTTTAGGAGAGCTTGTAACGTCTACTAAAGCTTAAGGAACTGAGTGCGTCCTGTCACCCTGCAGCATTCCAGGAGCAAGTTTCATACAAGGCAGGGCCCAAGATGGCTGGCTGATAACCGTAACAGCCTGTCTTACTGACCTATCTAGGAAGTAGTCCATCGAGTGTTTATCGCAGAAATAGCACCTTTTCTCCCGTTTCTGCAAGGTGGAGTTGATTCAACCAAGCTGCCACGCAAGCTATGTCCACTCGTGAAAGGCTTGGCTGAACTTAATTCCAAGGTTTCCCCATGCTTTCCAGCCTCTCTACCAGGATCGGTAGCGAATTTACCATGGCCGTATAGGCGTCCAATAGAATGGGTTACATGCAGCCTAATGCCACAATACAAACGTTTAGAACTTGTATGACTCAATTTAGATCTCGATTTCGATGATCGACGCAGCGGAGGAATTCTTCATTTGACGGGCCTCGTCGCCGATCCCCAGGTAGTAGACAGCACATCTCTGGCGATAACACAGAACCGTCTGACGAACACCGCACAGAATTGGTAGAGCAGTATAGCGTTGGGGAATGCCAAAAAAGTGCGAACACCTTAGTTGCGTCTTAAGAGTCTACAGCTATTTATTCGAGTCGTTTTGGTTACTGCGTAAAATATTGTTCTTGTCGTGGTAGGACGTTGCTTGTTGAGATGACAAGTTTAGTTCTGGCTTTCGCGCTACCGCGAGAGATCACATGCACGCCTTATTGCGAGTCATTACCACTGCCTGACCAGTGACGAGCGGATGAGTAAAGTAGAGTCAGTTAGTTCGATTCGACTCAAATACGATTACAAACTTTAAACATATCGACGTGGAAGGTCGATGGATGCAGCATCCGCACAGAACATATTGTACACGGTGCGGCTGTGGTTACCCACACATCGGGCTGTTTCCACCTGCTCTCTCCATGGCACCACCGTAGAGTAGTCAATATCTTGAAATAAACTTTGGTCCAGAACCACACACACTGATGATGTAAAGGGAAATCTGAGGATATTTCCACGAACCCTGGCTGGTAGATTGATACCATGTGAAAGTAGCTCTATGTCGGATACAAAATTCCCGATTTACGACGTGGTTTCGTTTAACAAGCAAGAGATCGACCGATCCTGCAGCGCATCGATTGGACATTATACCTATTCCAACAGTGTACACGTTGATACCCATATTAGGCTCTGTAGATGGTGATAGACAGACCGATCACCCGGCACAGCACAAGCCGGCGGCGCCGAAGAACCGGGCGACTGACGAATAGGCAACAGGTGAGGAACCTTCAATCCATAGCCGTTGAACCGGTCGGTTCGCCACGTGGGCACGTTCCTCCATGGCGACCGAATGACCTGGTACCTCAACGTCGAGCTCCGATTAGTGAATCCCTGCACCAAGCACACGAAGGCAACGCTATGCGTCAGTTATGCGTTCGCGATCTTGCCGCGGCTTAATTGAGTTTGTTTGGAAGCATCGAGGTATAAACACAAATATAGTTTCGGTGCCAAAGTAGTCTCGCTAATAAACGGCTCGAAGACCAAGAGACGGAGGAAATTCAAACAGAGTTAGATATAGAGTAGTTTCCGATGCAGTGTAGTGGTGAGTCTACGAGTTCTATGTGGAAATAGCATTAGGGCGGTTGGGCATCTCACTTGACTTCCGCGGATTCTCTTTACAATCCGAGCTTGAAGCCGCCCGAACAGCCAATCTGGAACAAGCCGTCTGGATCGTATTTCCGACTCACTTGCTTCAAGAATGTCAGATTTTCTTCCCCGTAGCCATCAAATGGCTTTTGCCACTTGCCACAGTAATTGAGATAGCGATATCGGTGGTTTGTCCCATGTGCAGTAGCGAATGTCTCAATCTGTTCAATTGCACAACGAGTGATGGTTTCCGCCGACACATCGTCTTGACGCAACGTCCAGTGAACCATGAAACCAACCACAACAAGTGGTTCATCGTCACAAGTATCGAGCCCGAGTGAATTCGGGTCGCCCTTGCGTGCCCATTCCGGGATCAGCGGTTGAAGCACAAGTGACCATGACATGCCTTTGATATTGCGTTTTCGGATGGAAACGATGGATTTTCGAAATGCGTCATGTGCAGCTTGAAGGGTCGCGGGATCGTTCTTAATTGTTGTCGTGGCGAAGAGTTGACGTTGACCAGGAGGATCGAGCGCGCTCAACTCGTCTGTTGCGTCTGTGAGACTGCGCAACTTGCAAGTACTCCAGAACCGCCAGAGGGATGCGAACTTTGAATTTTGCCAACACGCTGGCCATTTCCTGCCAATTGTAGGAGCCTGGGTGTGCACCAAGTTGATGACAATGGCCTGTATACCAAGTTGGTGAAGATAGGTGAATGAAGTCAACGGACCACCCGCATGTTCATTGTATGTCTGGCCTACGTCGTTCGTTACGGTTCGGTTGAGAAAATCGTGGAATGCAGAAAGTACATTTGATGCTTCGAAAGATGGAATGTAAAGAAAGCCGGCCCAAATCTGAGGAAGAGGGAAGCTACGTGCGGTGAAGCTTGTCACAATACCGAAATTGTTTGAACCACCTTTGAGTGCGCGCCATAAGTCGGGGTTGTTTATCGAAGACGCAACAACCAGCGAGCCGTCCGCAAGTACGACCTCATACTCTATGATGTTCGAGCAAACGAAACCACAGCGCGGTGACAAGAACGATAAGCCTCCGCCCAATGTAAGGCCTCCTACCCCAACAGCCGAGTTTCTGCCCCCAGCTACAGCAAGTCCCTTCTTTTCCAGTACCTGAGTGACATTTATCCATCTGCACCCAGCTCCGATTCGTACACTCGTTCCATCTGGAGATGGTGTAACTTCATTGAAGCGACCCAGGTCAATAAGTACGCCATTCGCAATGCTTGCGGCGCCCGCGACTGGAGAGTGACCACCACCTCGAACAGCAAACAATCCATTAGCGTGGCTGTTGGTGCTAGTACTTTCTCTTCTGAATTGATCGAACCCGTTTTTCAAGATTATAACTGCTTGCGACAGTTCCTGCGCACGGTGAGGCTGCACAACGCATGCAGGAACGACCTCGCATTCTTGTTGAGCCCAGTACGCGTTTATGGCCTGTGTGAATGTGGCTGTTTCAGAAGCAGAGATGACACATCCTGGAAGAGCTTCTGCTAACCTATTTTTGAGCAGGAGAATAGGTTCTGGTAAGGTCTGTAGAAGATCAGGGTGTGAGGGTTTATCAGCTGTCGCTTCGCGCTGGATCTGGGATGTTTCAATACGGAAGAAATGGTGTATCAATAGTGCTCCAACGAGAGTTGAGATCACGGAAATTAGAAACCACCAGAGATCCATTGCTAAGTAGGTATGTAAAGTTGTGCAAGAGCAGACAGGGAAGGGAGGGGTACTGGTCGATATTCCGCTAAAATTTAGCTGGCCATTAGCTACCTAGCCGGGGTGGGGGTAGGCAACAAGAACTTGGTTACAACGAGTCATGCCGCAGATCGACAATTACTAACAACGTTTGTAGAAGATTAGAGGGCCTCAAAGTACAACAGGTATACGTCTAACGTATATGGTTAATCGCTTTTCTCCCTGTCATTGTGCCCCTTACCTTTGTCAACGTGGACGCAGCTTTCTTCCGGCTTTCACGTTGAATTGAGAAATTGCGTCACCGCTTTTGTCTTTGGAGTTCTCCAGTACAACTTCAGTGGCCAAAGGGTACAGAGATGAGGCAAGGACAGAGTGCCAGGCAGATATCTCCGTAACCTTGAAAATGGTAATCACGACTTGCATTATGATTGAAGTTAGCTTCAGGGCTGCGTTTCAAAGCGGTGGTCAGCGATGATGTTGGTATTGTTGTTGCCGGCGTCATTGATGACTTGCAACATCTACTTTTAGCTGATGACACGAGATTACCACATTGACTGTTCTCATGATGGCAGGGACGGCTAGGATCATGAACACGTTGGTTTTCTGTAGAAATAGTCAAAAGTTTGTTTGGAAGCAGGTCACGATCAATATCTTCAATTTGGCCTATTTTCGTATTCATCGGCTGTCCGACAAAGCGGTAACCCTTCTACGGGATTAAGTGAACCGGTGCAACCTATTTCCGGCTATACTACCCACAGTTTTTCCCCTTTACCTTCCTGTTCAGGATAACACATGTGGCCCGCATTGGGCTGTGTCGACTAGTTGCGCCTAAAGCCGACGCATAGACAAAAATATGGTGTTGCACGAGCGTGAGTTGGATGCGGGTTATTAAACGCTGATCGCGACTGGTTTCACTTTCCCGCTTACAGTCTTTCTTCAGAAACAACCTCAGAACTGTGCAGCCTCGTATGCGATGAAACCGAGTATCATAATCGCGCTTCTGGTCAGTGCGGCACAGGAGCAAGACTTACACAAGAAAGATTTGAGCCAACCAAATCTGGGGTTTCGTAGTGGTCGGTCGGGAGATTGATGTTACCATACGGGAACACGCTGACCCATGGGTCGAATATCCGCTACACAGCGCCAAGGATCATTTCTTTATAAATCCGGATCAGGCACTCCTTTTCCTGCTAATAAAACCACGTACCCTTCCTAGCATCCGCAATGGTTGATCCGGACGACGTTGATATCAGGCGTCTCACCTACACGCAAGCGGACTTCAATCCGACCCTGTTCCATCTAGATCGGCTGATTAACAGGATGACACCTCTCTCAAATCTGATGGGCCAAGTGCCGCAAACCAAAAGACTCGGAAAACTAACGGTTCTTCCCGCGGAGATACTTCGTATCATTCTCGAACAACTTTCCATTCCCCAACTGATGCAATTCCGACACTGCAATCGATTCTCATGTCATCTCGTTGACACGCACCCATTGCTTCGGTTCGCGCTGAGGATCGCCCCGAATACAGTGAGGGGAATGATGGCTATAAGGCTCACGGCTCAAACAACATTGCAGCAACTACATCACAAATTATACCAAAGATATTGTGATCAATGCGGACAGCTAGCGCCATACATTTACCTTCCAACTTGCTTACGAGCCTGCTTCACTTGCGTTCGTCCAGGTGGAACCAATATGTTTTGGTACCCTGTCCCTGAAGTAGAGGCGATCGTTGGGATGGGATTCAGCATTCAAGAGCTTGCCACAGTCCCAAGCTTTCTGTTTTTGCCCGCAACCTTCACAAACGGTCTGAACAAGTTCAAACAAGAGGGTATCCATAGGCTTTATGATGCGGACACACTTGAGAAGATGCGCCTGGGAAACCCTGTGAGCCGTAGTGCTGATGCCAAGCGCTTTTGGAAGCAGAATCACGACCTACACGACTTTTACACTGCTATGGACTGCAAGGACCCAGGCCGAGCTGACCTCACTGTTGTCCGAGATTCGCCTTCGGAGATACTACGAATTCATATGTGCACCGTGTTCGCGCCTTGGGTAGAACCAATTACGTCCCATGCGGAGCATGGGTCCTTCTGTTCGAGCTGTCTATACACTGACAGACAGTATCAGGCTTACACGGAGATATCGTTCTTGGAACATCTCAAGTATTGCCGCGTGGGTCCGTTCGAGGAAACCTCGATAAGCGATCAAGAAGATGAGTGTGAGCTCTCCCTTGTTGAAGATAGTGCCGAGGTTCATGCGTCGGAAGAAAGAGGCGGTATTTCCTAAGATTAGATATTTTCACTGGCCCTTTTTCCTCGCAGAGACATGTTGTTCGCTGTAAGTTCTATTCAACGTATTTGCGGCTTCAAGCGAGTGATGCCATCTCAAGCCCTCAGACGCGCACCAGGAGTCCCCGAGATATTGCTCGCGCACGGATGTCTGACTTGGCTTGTCTCATTTATGCCGCAGTGATTGATATGATGATGCGATTGAGCTTAGCTGGAAGGTGTTTGGCGATGCGTCAGTACTGGTTGGCTTGGGGAAGCATAGAATAGCCTAGCTACTGTCTACGCGAAGCCAAGACGCCACAAGCCTCATGATGCATGACTATAGCCGGCACCTCCTTAGGGCAAAGTGTTACACATTCCAAGTACTATCAAGGCGTTGAATACTAAGATGACTTGTGTTCGCTCCGGCAGGCGCCGGCGTGCTAGTCACCTCAAAATTACAGTAAATATGATTAGTTTTCCAACAGCAAAGAACACCACAAAGCATAACATATCAAGAAAGTCACTCGCCGAAACCGCAATGATCTAGCAGTGGGAATCTATATCGAAATATTAGACCGTAGAGAGACGGAAACACGTGAAATAGTAGTAATCGTGATAATGATTTGAGTGATGAATTTGATAGATTAAGATAGCCATTTCTCCAAGTCATACCTATTGCTCCATTTCAATTCTAGTGAATGTGGTAGGAGCTTGCCTTGGTGTATCAGTTAGCCTATTGGTCATGAAGGCTATCCATCTAAGGCCTTGAGTCTCACCTATCTACTAGGAAGCCCAGCAGTACATATATTCCAACAACAGCAAATTCCTCTATTACAGACATGACTACAAGTACGGCGACGCTGCCTGTGAGAATATTGAACGCGGAGTTGTGTAGGAAAACCACGCATGCGGAGTAGACAAGCCGGACGAGAATAAGAGGTAGCGAAGCGAAGATGGCGAGAGGAACACGACGTTCTTTCCTGGGAAGTAGGGAAACGCGACGCGCGTATACGAGAAACAAGACGACAAGGCTGACATAGGCGACGATGATCAGGATTATGCCGACTCTGCTGTTCGTTGGCACCTGGGTGGCGCCGCTTGATAAGGCGTCCATGGCGCCGGAGATGGACAATCCGATTCCCGCAGAGATGACAAGACGGATGATGATCAGATGCTTTTTTGTGACTACAGGTTTCGATTTGGTGTTGACGAATTGAACACTGCATCTGATTAGTCTTGACCATGTTAAGGGCACTGAAGTGTGAGGGCAAACTTACAAACGAGACAGAAACGCCAAAGTTGAGAACATCAAGGGCCCGAGGCCGATGGAATTGAGAACGAGCGTCGCTTTGATCAGACCTGTGGAGTGATTGCTATGCGAAACGAATTGGCAGATTGCACCTGCAATGCGAACAAGGCACAGGACGAGTGTATAGATCCAGCCTGAGCCGTTGCGGAAACCGTGGCGGAAGCATACAACCCCACATGTTATGAGTGTTGGTATGTAGAAAATCATCTCAATGATTGAGATTATGTCGCGGGCATGTAGCATCTTGACAAAAAGTGAACAGACTTGATGATGGAACTGCGTTTCTGAAGTTGGTGCAAATCGACGTTTCGAGGTTGGTGTATGTATTGTGAAACTGTCATGACAGCAACTCATGCTTTATATACTATATTCCCTGTGATCGCATACTGAATGTGTACTTATTCAGAGTTGATAATGCTCGTCTAGAATCGGAAGCGATAATCGTCTGTCGGTGGGGCGCTACCGAACAGGTAAGTAATTCGTTAGCGTTTCTTTACTCAGCCTCGTGTGATCTCACCTCATCTCACTTCCAATCACCAACAACATCCCTACCCTACTCGCTTGAATCTGTGGCTTATACTCAACGGTCAGACATTACGTGGCATCTTTACCCGTCGCGAACAAGTCGCTGCACTGACACTGGTAAACCGAGCCAATGACATTCATTACAGGCCGTGGCTCACGGAAATAAACATGTACAAGCTACGTCAAGCTTTCTGATTTCGAATTAGCGCTGCGCTGCTGACATGGCGCGGTTTCCGATATTCCTGCACTCACGAGTGGCTTAGGTTCGAGAGCATCGCATTCAACAAGATCAGTCGCCTACGGAGTGTGTTTCCAGGAACGGTAGTATACAGCGAGCCAGGCATCGATCTTGGGAGGCTACCTATCCCTAGATCAGACTGACGAAACGATGGTGCATAGCGGGAGGCTTTCAGAGGCTTGCTTCCCTTGTCGTGGTCGGCGGATCAAGGTAAGCATGCTTAATTGTCGAGCTCGAGGGACAACTTTTGACAAGCGATTGCAGTGCGACAAAACGAGACCCGGATGTTCTCAATGTAAACGTATGAACATCACTTGCTCCGGATATCGGGAGCTATGGGACCAGAAGTTTCGGGACATGAACGAGAGTGTGGCAAAGGCTGCACAGAAAAGCTACAAGAATTCAGTATCCCGAACCGCCCGACCGAGGAAGGCGCTACCCAAGCCCGACGAAATCGATCACTTGTCCAGCTTGACCCCGCTTGGCTCGACGACAACGTCTGGCTCCAGCTACGACACCGACCAGTCCATGATATGGCCGACTATAACACATTCCGTGAAAGATATCGCCATCGTGCATTTCATGACCTCTTATATTCCAGGAAGCCACTTTGATTATCTGCCAACCATACACTGTCAGGTTGATAGTAGTTCTACTTTGCTTGCGACTGTTCAAGCGGCAGCAACAGCCGCCCTAGGTCAAGAGATGAGGCAGCCGCATCTGATGCAACAAGCTCGCCGCTTATACGTAAGAGCTTTGCTCGAGACAAATACGGCACTAGCGAACCCTTCAACTGCGACTGAGGACGCGACACTGATCTCAGTGCTGTTACTGGGTTTGTTTGAAACCATCGCATGGATTGGGCCACGCACACCAGACAGCTGGATAATACACACGCGCGGTGCTCTCGTTCTACTAAAGCTACGCGGTTCGCAACAGTTCAAGACCAGGATTGGCAGACAACTATTTGTCCAAGTGACCAGGATTGCGTGTGTAAATAGCTTGCAGCAGAAATCTCGACTGCCGGCAGAACTGAAGGA
The DNA here is from genome assembly GCF_010015815.1 of Dothidotthia symphoricarpi CBS 119687. Taxonomy (NCBI): domain Eukaryota; kingdom Fungi; phylum Ascomycota; class Dothideomycetes; order Pleosporales; family Dothidotthiaceae; genus Dothidotthia; species Dothidotthia symphoricarpi. The sequence goes on along the minus strand of NW_022985015.1, from coordinate 21,158 downwards.
TCTCATGAAAGAAGCTGCGCTACATGAGTCCGAATACTCAAAATATCAGTTTGCTCATCTGACGGGCGAGGTAGCGGATCTTGTAGCTGATATCAACGAGAAAAAGTGTAACGCTGGGGTGATTGTTGAAGCCGCAAAGGTTCTAGACAGCAAGTACATCTTGCTCGGTAAAAGACTTCCACCCTATCAAGAGATCGAAACAGCAACCTCACAGTCCGGAGTATGTAGTAAAACTTTCCATCGATATTCAGATCACCGAGCAGCACAACTATGGAATTCGTATCGAATGACCCGCATACTCCTCAACGAAATCGTTTACGCATTCCCTTCTTCTACAAATTCGAAGAATTCTGCCATACAAACAGAAGCTATCCAGCATGTTCAACAAATGGCCGCCGACATCTGCGCAAGCCTATCACAATTCACCATTGCGAATGGATCTGTCACGCTTGGTGCACCGACTCACTTGGCTTGGACTATGGTGTTTCCATCAACGATATCGAAAGCGTCTGCTGCGTCCTTACTGTGGCCGCTGTCGGTAGTCAGAGGAGCGAGCAAAGTGAGCGAGGAGGTCAAACAGTTTGCTGAAGAGCAATTGAAGATTCTTGCAAGCGGGTGCCGAATGCCTCAGGCCGAGAGGATCGGAGCGCTTAAGTACGATGACGATTCGCTCGAAAACGGGTGAGTAAATTACACAATCTCGGTGTGCGTTGACTGATAAGTGGTTAGGTTGCATATGATGTTTGTTTCTTGATCGCGAAGGTGTAGGAGGGAAGATTAGTTTGATGATATTAGTATGTTTCGGAATCGGATACTTGCGCTTTCCAAGGGTAGAATTAGTAATATAGGGAATAACAAAGAGCACGATAGATGTTCAAGTCGCCTGGTCTTCTGTTCTTACAAAAAAGCGTTGAACAAACAATTCAATCCTTCCATTGACATTATTTAAACAATGAACCGTTCATTGAACAAGTCTATCGGCTGTAGGACATTCTTCGCAAGTTATGCCTCTTTCCCCTTTTCAATGACGCAGACTTGAGTTACAGTATCGTGTACAACACTCTCACAACGAAGGAAGTGTCGTGTGTACAACTTGCAAACGTAGAGGAGCGAAACTGAGTAAAGCATGACAGCGCCAAAGATGTTCATGATCAGCAGTGTTCATAACCAGTGTACCGGCCGATTCACGAGGCCTCGGACAATTGTACAAGAGCCCGCTCCACGGTAAGAGAGAAGTGTGACTAGAGCCACGCATAGTAGGCTCCACGGAACTGATACCCAAGTTCATCCCAATTTCACAATCAAAACGACGGTTGTTTTAGAACCCGTCATGAACCTCCTCATAGTCGTTAACTTGCTGTGCTTACCTACCAATGCTAACTGTATTCTACAATAGCTCGTACGCATCAAAAGGTACATTCCTTATCTACATCTGACTCTTGCTGGCGATGGGGAACGGCGTACATGTAAATTCTACGAAGTGCCTTCGCAATGATCATTCGAACCACTAAGGTTTTTAGATTGTATCTCTCCCAGTCCGAGAGTAACATGAATGCGATCGTGGTTAGAGACATTTCGGGTATGAGCTGTCTGGAGACAGGCATGGTAAGCGTAGGCATTCTCCGAATTTTGGATTAAGTAACTAATTTTATCGCTAAGGACGGCAGAGAATCACCGTGTCGATTGAGGCTGGTGGAACAAGAGCGCAGACTATGCTGGAGGAAAAAGAGTTGTTTACGATTATCATATGCCGTGGTCATACCGCCATCGTGAGGTGTGGTTTGATTGATGTACTCGGAAAATGAAAAGTCAAGTGCTATAAGGAGAAACTATATTAACAGTTTATCTATTACTATGTGCCATCGCTCCAACTCATCATTCTATCAGCTTGTATCTATCTGTTGTAGGTTATTTCGCATCGATGAGCCTTCGGCGCGATCAAGAAGAAATTCACAAAATCCATACTCTCTGGTGTTGTTTGCTGTGCAAGCTTGATGCCTTTGCACTCTCTAAAAAAGAATGCGACCGCATATCGGAGTTCCATACGTGCAAGATGAATGCCGATACAGGATCGTGCACCAGCGCCAAAAGGGTGAAATGCTGTTCTGGCAGCCGGTGAATGCGCTTCAGCAGAGAGCCCTTCTTTGGAGGGGAGCCAGCGTTGTGGGTTGAACCTGATGTGAATTCAGCTACTGTAAAAGAGAAGGAGACAAGATGATTTACCTCAGAGGCTCGCTCCAGATCTCTGGATCACGATGGAAGGTGTACGCTTGTGTGTCGACAGTTACTCCTTGCGGGATGTAGTGTCCTGCGAACTTAGTCCCACCTTGAGGCACAATGCGTGGTAGGCTGCTAGGTGCAGCACCATACAGTCTCAATGTCTCCTCGATGACGGCATTCAGCAACGGGAGATTGATCAGTTGATTCTCGGTGAAGCCATCAGCCAAACCACAGACCTCGGCCTCCAGGGCCGCCTGCAAATCTGGCCGTTGCAAAACAGCCCACGTAAGGTAAGTGAGCGTGACGCCAGAGGTATCAGTACCGGCAATGATGATGTTCATGGCTTCGATTCTCACATCCATGTCGTCGATGTGTCCTACACCTTCCTTTTTGTTTTCCTCGATGACCTTGGCGAAGATGTTTTGCTCGCCTGTGCGGGACCTAGCTAATTCGACGGCTCGGCCTGCGCCCTTGATGATGTAGTCATTGGCGTTAAACATCTCTTGCACCGCTGTGATGGGGACAAATCGTAGAAGCCGAAGGAAAGGCATCTCAACCATGATACCAGCACCCATCGTGAGCTTCTTCAAAACTCGAAGAAATTGATTTTGCTAGAGCGTAATCAGTAGTTATAGCGGGGACTGTGTGCTGTCGATAACCACTCACATGGCCAGCTTCCAGCATGCCGAGCGACTCGCCAAAAGCGCAATGAGCGCTGATGTCGGAAGCGAGCAGCATCCACCAATTGTAGATATCAGCGCTGCTGTTTTGCGCATCCACCTTGATCTTCTGCACCGCAAGAAGTGCTTTTTCTCTCACGACCGACTCCCAGTGCTCTACTAGGTAGGTTCTGCTGAACGATCGCGAGAGAAGCTTCCTCCTTGGGCCATGTTCGCGGGGATCAAGCATTGTAAATACGCCCGCTTTCGGGAAATTCGCCAGGCGAAGGTACCATTCACTCTTGAGATACTTCGTACCAATCTTGTGAATCTCTTTGAAAGCGTCGAGGTCTGCGACTGCGACTTCATTTGGCGAAAGTCGAACAATAGGCCCATACTGCTTGTGAAGATTGTCGATATAGAAGATCCTCTGACCAGTGACAACTGCGCGTTTGAGGCGAAGATGCGTGAAGCGTGTATACCATGGCCCTGGCAAGTGTCGAGTTGGGCATGTAAGACTGACATAGAGGAACTGACACCATAAGCTTGGTTCTCAAGAGTACGATACACGACTAGAGCTTACCCGGGCTACAATGATTCCAGTCACTAGCACAGAAAAGTGCAGAGGATTGAAACCAGCAATAGCGTCTGATACTATCGTCGGTGCCATTGTTGTGTTGTGAGAGTGTCTTTCAGCGTTATACCCAAGTGTTATGTTGGTCAAGATCAGTAAACTTTATGTACTTTTGTAATTACATCCCACCTCGTGTACGGAAGCCTTGGGGACCCGAGAATTTGTATTTCAACGTAGCATCTAGGATTTCATGTTGTGCCTCCGGAAAATCGGGAAATCTTCGGATATTGATTCCTGCAACGAACCAGTTGATCTTCAGATTGAATACGTGAGAACTCCAAAGGGCTTGCTTTATGATTCTCCCAGACATCACCTATCTATGATTGTGAATAGGTTAATCGGACATCTTCTTCTTACAGTAACTGCACGCTCACACGGCTTGAGAAGAGCATCGTGGAACGACACACAAGCACACCGCGAAAGCTTGGTAAAGCATATCATTGTATTGCATATGGAAGCGCTCTTCGCGCGGGCACCCGAGTGTAGATAGCCATGGTGCTGTTACACAAATACCCTGATCGACATCGTCAATGTTAGCGAGTTATGGAGAAGACCGGATTGCGGGGATCCTGCACAGATCAGCGACAGGCTCTTAACCTAGTAGAAAGCGTGGGACGAACGCCAATGAGATGTATTGAGGCTGTGCCTGTGCAAAACGCGTATTTACAATATAAATGTTGCCAAAAAGTGGACGAAATGACTACAAATTGAGAACAATTGTTTATTGAACTTATGTAGCCTTTGGTATGCTAACCAACACAGTGAGCGGATGAACAGTTTCGTGATAGGAAGTGAATGTTGATGAAGGCAAATCCGTGAAGCTCGTGACGATAATTCCGACACTAACAATGGTGGCGTTCAAGCAGCCATCATCGTCATCATCATCGCGATGATCGACGTGATAAGCTCATTAGTGAGCTCAATCGCAAGCTTGAATCGCGAGCCTCCCCAATACATCACGAGCCCGTAGGCGAGCCTTGAGTACGAGCTCTGTGCCGCACAAGCTCGCATAAACTTCGGGATTTCTCTTAACCAAAAGACCTTTGACTAAACCCATCCAGGCTTGAAATTCGGCTGTTATAACTAGAAACCAAGTGTGTATTATTACTTTCCTTCTATTCGCAGCTCTGTAACATGTCAACAATAAATGATGCCTCTGGACGCCAACCGACCAATAGTAGGGCACCTGATATAGATGCAGAACAATGTCTAACGATTATGTTTAGTAATACACCGTCTCACTCTTACCTTGAAACACACCTGTACACTCTCCACCAGCACCTTTAACTTAACTCCTACTGGTATGTGGCCAGAGAACTAGTATGCCAAGATACAACTTCATACAGCATTAAGAGAGCGTACGTTGTAGCTATCAAGAAGTTATAAACATGACATTTACAGACTCTCTACCTTGCGTTTGCTAGTGCTTTTCAAGCCACTGATACACCCGCTCTGCAATCTCGAGATTATTCTTCTCCATGAAGAACATGTGTCCGTTACCATGAATGCCCTCCTTCCCTAGATCCGCATACTCCACGTCTACGCCGACTTGCTCCAGATACTTGACGGTGCAGTAATCGTATGGCGCATGGAACGATGCTTCACCAGTAATAACAAGTTCTGGGATTTTGCCCAAATTTGTCAACTGTTTAGCTGGAGAGTTCTGCATAATGCACTCGTTGTGGTCGGCGTCGATTGCTGGCTCGATGATAGTTTCGATGTTTCTGGCATTCTTGTTTGCACACGGTTCGTACCCGATTGGGAGGTCGGTGAGGCCGAAAGCGAAAGCCGGGTCGTTTCCAAACGGTGGGCGCAGCGTGAACGGTGGACCAGACGGTTCGAGCTGGACAATACCCTTGACAAGGTCCGATCGCATATCTCCAACCCTCCAGCCTACTCAGTTGTTATTCACTTTCGCGAGTCAAAAGTGCTGGACAAGACAAACCGTATGCACCCGCCTGCGAGTGACTAATGATATAACAATCACCTACGATGTCTACTAGAGCTGAATATGCCTGGGCGTTTTGTTCTTCGCTTATGAAGCGATCAGTTTGGTACTGCATCTGGCTCCTGTAAAAAGTGTCGAAAGTTGAGTCACCCATGCGACCGGTGCCAGGCCATTGCGTGTGAAGCTTCGCCTGTGGCCATTGATTGCCGTTGTTTGCTGCGTCGGTAAAGATATCAGATACAGAATCGGGGGAGCCAATGTACCCGATACTTCCCTGCCCAGGAAACCAGGAGGAACGGCCTCGTGAAGGCTGGTCTGAGAGGTAGACAGTGTGACCTTTGGAGATGAAATAGGATGCCCATCCTGGCCGCCCGTCTGGGGTATCAAGGAAGTTAGCACCCGTCTGAGCTGCGCCTGCAATGAAGATTATAGGAATTGGCGAATTCGCCGGGGCCGGGTGTGGAGACAGCTTCTCGACATAAATCTGCCCTACGATAGCCAGTGATGTCGAATTGGTAACGTGGTCCTGTTTGCCTATATGAGATACGCGTAGAACTATAGGAATTGAGACTTGCTGTAGTGTTTGTGTATTGTCCGCCAACGTAGAGAACCTCGCGCCTAGGAACGATGTCGATAAGCTGAGAACTATTGGGTTGCGCATTGCCTCCTAGGATAGGGACTTGCGATAGATAAGTAAGAGAAGTAAGGGTACACCAGCTGATCATATTGAGCCGATTCTGTGAGAAGAAGCCGTCTGGCGAGCGAAAAGAAAAGCCTAAACTCAGAGAGCAACAGCACGAGTAAGGAAGTAGTAGACATAGCGAGTGCGCGTAGATTACACGAGTTACGTAAGAAGACGAGTTAATTAGTTAAATAAGTCCAATTCCTTCAACGAATAAGGCGCTGTATTTATAGGCAATCGCGGAGCAGCGGAAGGTATTTAGTAAGCTGTTACGGGTATTTCTATCCGAGCTCCTGTCGGCCCACCTTTAGTAGACCTCTAGGCTAAGGGCGTAAGGCCCTTAGAGCTCTAGTATATAGTACTTATAAATCTCTAGAGCTTATACTAAAGAGGTTTATCTAGTTTCTTAATAAACACTAGTTTATATAGATTCTTAGTTACTTATTAAAGAAAACTCTTATAAAAGCTCTTAAATAAGGTAAAAAAATAAATAGAACTAGATAATAGAATATTATTAGGTATATATAGATAGTAATCTTAATAAAGCTTTTATATATTCTAGAATATACTAGAATATAAAATTAGCTATTTATAAAAGAAAATAGAGCTAGAAATAGTAAAATAGGTTATTAATTATTTAAATTACTACTTAATATAAAACTACTTATAAAGTAACTTTTTATAGTATATTAAAACTAAATTATTAGTTACTATTTAATATAGAAGCTCTTAATAAGAGTTCTATAAATAAGTAATTAAGATATTTAATATATAAGTTTCTAAAAAAAAATTAAATAAATCTTTTAAGTATAAGCTATAATAAGCTAGGTTTTGTAAAACCTTAGTAAATAAAGCCTTAGAACTTAGTAAACCTAACTACTAATACCTAGAAATATTAGGTTATTAATTATTAACCTAAAAGTACGTAAAAATAGGTACGTGTACACTAAGTTAGTACCTAAAATCTAAACCTAAAAATTAGGTAGACGTAATATCTAGACGTAAAAACTACCTATATACAATATACTAACTTAAAAATTAACTAGACACAAAAATTAACTAGACTTAAAAATTACGTAGACCTAATATA